>NC_057764.1:8327756-8927756 GCF_010389155.1 Erigeron canadensis
ATCCATAACTGATTTTGACTCAATTTCATTCAATTTCATTTCAAAACCATTTTTCATACCGTCACTGTTTCAATCTTTTTCACCAGAAAAATCACATAAAATCATCAATTTTGGTCACCATTAATTCCTGATAGTTTTAAACATAATCCTGTCAAGTTTCAAGTTCCATTCGATCTAAATCTCTAGATTGAAATTTTAGTTTTGGCGCTAAAAATTGGGTTTTGATTTTGTTGTGTTATAAGCTGAATTGTGTATTAGTTTTGTTGCGGATGTAATACAAACGTTTGCAATGTGATTTCACATTCTAACACTCAGTAAATCGAAAGTTATTGAAGCTTGAAATTCATCAATGGAGTTTTTACTTTGTGTTCTGTTGGAGAAGAAACCTCAAAACGATCTTCACTAGGCGATCCCTAAGATTGTCTCAGTGGTGTTTTTTCCATATTTGATACATTTTGTGTTGTGGCTTGTAGGACGATCCTCACAAGATCGTTCTAGCAAGTGTGTTTGTTGGAAAAGTGTTGTTTGTGGCTAACTGATCCATTTTGGATTGGTTTGGTCAAAATTCAAAGTGTTTAAACTTTGAAAAAGAGTTGGCAGAAACTAAGACAATCTTGCCAAGATCGTCTCAGTTACCTGACACTAAAACGATCTTGACCAAGATCGTCTCAGTGTTTGCTGTTTGTTGTGTTGGTGAGGTTGATCATTTGAAGTTGTTGTGATTGGAATCACACACTTCCTGGGTAACTGATCATTATTGATTGGTTTTGCTCAAATCTAATTCCTTCCAATTCAAAACAAATCTCTGTCCAAAATTCTCAAAAACACTTAGAAAAATTTCCAAGTCTTCTAAAACGATCTTATCAAGACCGTTTCATTCCCTTGATCAAAATTCCAAGACGATCTCTTTTTAGATCGTTTCATTTTCAAAGTTCTTTATACTTCAATTTCTTTTTCAATTTCCTTTATTCCTTTTTCAATTTCCATTTCCAAATCACAAAATCATTCCTCAATTTCAGTTTCATTTCATACTTAGCCAAATTTCATCAAAGTTCATTCAAGACGATCTTCTCTAAATCGTCTTACTCTTCTTAATCCTAAAACGATCTTTTCAAGTCGTTCTTAAATTCATTCAACTAGGACGATCTCTTCCAAGACGATCATATCCTAAAACGATCTTCTCAAGATAGTTTCAGCTTTTGAAAATTTCAACTTTCATTCTAATTCAAGTTCCAAATCAAATCTCTTTCAAATGGCTTCTCGTGAAGCTTTGGCATTAGGTTCTGACACAAGACCTCCAGTTCTCTACCGTGGTTCTTATGGACTATGGAAGAAAGATTCATGGATTATGTGGAATGTCAACCAAATGGTCACCTTCTTAAAGATTCCATTCTTAATGGACTTGCAGTTCATCGCCATCCCACCACTGGTGCAATACTCACTCTTGATCTTTTGAATGCTGAACAAAAAGATCGAACAACTGCAGATAACAGAGCTAGATCATGCTTATACAAAGCACTGCCAGATGAAATCTATGGTTCTGTTGATTCTTATGATACAGCCAAGGAGATATGGGATGAGGTGGCAAGACAAATGGAAGGATCTGACCTAACTTCAACAATTAGATTAACAAATGTGTTGACTGAGTTTGACAACTTCAGCAAATTGCCAAATGAATCTCTAGAGGCTGTCTACTGTAGATTTTGCAATGTCATAAATGAACTTAGGAAGAACAATGTCAAGAAATCGAGATTGAGTTAAACATCAAATTCATCAAAGCTCTTGGTCCTGAGTGGGAAGATTATGGAACTCAAATTAAGCAACATCAAAATCTGGCCAAGTTCTCCATCCATAATCTTCATGAATCCTTCAAACTCAATGAACATCAAGTACTAAACAAAGCTTCATCGAACAAAATGCCAGAAGTTGTATCTTCTGATCTTTTGGCATTAATTGTTGAAAAGAAGGTTTCTGAAGCTCTTAAAAGGCAAATGGTAGTTGTTTCTTCGTCTGATGAGGAGGGAGATGATATGTTGGCTCCAAGAGATGGTGTTTCTGACGAATTATATCAAGCTCTTGCCGCAGTTACCAAGCACTTCAAGAAAAAGTACTACAAAGCGAGGCCAACTAACAACAATCTCCGCACTTCTTCCACAAGTGCATTTCCCAAGAAGGAACACTATCATTCAAAGAATAATGGTCAAGGTGAATCAAGTGGATCCAAGCATGTGGAAAAGAAAGTTGAAGGTTATGACAAACAAGTTGTTGAGAAGGGGAAAGCTTCTGATAAAAAGTGCTACAACTGTGGTATTCCTGGTCATTTTGCAATTGATTGCAAGCAACTCCGCAAGAGAAACTATGAGTACTACAAGCAGAAGATGCTTTTAGCAAAGCAAGTGGAAGCTGGTCATGCATTACTGGCTGAAGATGACAAGTGGCTTTTGCTATCAGATGATGAAGATGAAGATCTCTCTGCAAATGTGTGCTTCATGGCGAGGTTGGCCAAGAACAAAGCATTTGAAGCTGAAAGCACTGATGATGATACCCGATGATGAGGTAAATCTACACTCTACTTTTTCTTTAGTTAAAGATAAAGAGTCGTTTGATTTAGCTTTATCTAACTTGACAACTCATATTACGTCTTTAGCCAACAAAAATAAGAAGTTGAAAAATAGTATTTCATTTTCTAAAAGTAATTTTCAAAACTCTTTGAAGAACATTCGAAATTACTTTTTGATTATGATACTATTAAACAAGATTTTCAAACCTACAAAGATCAAATGTTGGTTAAAGAGTGTGAGTTAAATGCATCTCCTGATTCTAAGTTATTGCATAAGTGTTATAAACTTGAAAAAACCATTCATGATCTTGAAAATCCAATCAAGATCTTGAAATTCAAAAGACCAATGAGTGGCTTCGGGCCAATGCAAGACAAATGGATGTTGATATTCTTAACAAGAAACTTTTAGAATCCAAACCTAACAATATTGAACTTGAACGAAAGATTTCTGATTTAAATCATACTTGTTTTTTGAAAGGCGTTGAGATTGAAACTCTTCAAAACCAAAAGAGGAATTTAAAAAGAATATACTTTTCTATCAAGAGATTATATAAAGTCGAACAAACCCTCTTTTGGATTTTACCGCCTATTTCAACAAGTCCAAGATTGACAGATCGGAACTTCTTCATGGGTTGGGATTTGAGAATATCTCTCCATTACAAAAAGCCAAAGAACAAATCGAACCCTTGTATGATGAAAGATTTCTTCGCCTTGGTATGGTACAACAGTTTATTCGTCCACTGGATGACGATTTTGAGACTAATGAAGTTGAGAAATTACCACAAAATGATTTTTTGGTTAACTATGATGTTATTAATGCTTCAAATAACTCAAAGAATCTTCAATTTTCAAATTGGAAGAAATAGCATCAAATTTTAAAACCAAGAGTCAGTTGGTAATTCACCTAAACCTACTAAAATGTATGTTCCATCTACCATTTTGAAAAACAAATAGAAGGTTTGCAACAAACGGTGAAATCTCAACAAAATGAAATTGAAAAACTTAAGTCTCAAAGTTTGAATTCGAGGATAAATTAGTTGTTGTGGATACTAAGAAAGTTTGTATGGATGCTTCTACTCGAACTGACCTAAACCTTGACTACGTGTGTTTCATCTACTGTTTCCTCCACCCAAACCTTGACTGATTCTCTTGAGTGTTCATGTCAAAATGCTGCTACTGTTATATCTGATGATTATGTGCAATCTGATTTATCTTATGACGAACTTGCGCATAGTTTAGTTTTGATATGGTACTACTTTAGGTTTTTCACTTGTGAGTCTCCTGAAGAGTTAGTTGTTCACCTAAGCTTAGTGCTAGTATAGGTGTTGATACTTCTACTTTAATTTCTTGTGAAACCAAAGAAGTGTCAGTTCAAGTTGATTTCATTCCTGAGATTACCCATAGTGTGAAGTTGGAAAACAAGATTCCTGATTTTTCAAAAATCTCTTCGGTTTCACCATTCACCAAAAATGATTTTGATAAATTCATGGAGGGAGAATATGTTTTTGATTCTGAAACTGAGAAAAGATTGAATCTACCAAAATCAAAGTTGAATCAAAAGAGGAATCTCCAAAATCGTTTTCCAAAGCTCCAACTTCATATTATTCAAAGAAACGGGTTATTTCCAAACTCGTCAAGACTGAACCAAGACTGTCACCAAACCAGAATCAATAAGTTAAAAACAAAGTGTCCTACCCCGGAAAAGCATGTTAAAACCAAACAAGTTGAGACCATTCCCAAAATCAAATACAACAAAGTGAAACTTCTGGAAATCAATTCAAATGTTTGTTCGTCTAGCTCTCATTCTAGTTCAATTCTAAAGTGTCTAGGTCTAGCTCAGTTTTGCTAACTAGGGATGCTACAAATGGTGCAACTAGATATAGGATAGATATGGCTGGTTTTCTCATGATAAACCTAAGAAACAAGAAGTTTCCGCACCCTCAAAAGAGACTAAAAAGATAAAAGTTCTTCAAAATTCTCGTTCTAATCTTCTTAGTGTCAATCCCACAGGTGGAAAGAGCTTGATTAGTGAGTCTAAATGGGTAGCTAAGTCATTAGTACCTAAGATCACTAAAGTTGAGAAAAAGAAGAAAAGGCAAAGGAGAAAACGGTAGTAAGAAGAAGTTTGTTTCTGATGTTTCGAACAATTTATCTTTAAGTCATCTTTGAAAACAATGTTAATGATGCCAAGGAATGCCTTGTGATGTTGTAAACAATGTTAATTCTCGCTTTTATTTGTATGGTTTGAATGGTGGTAGACATGTTACTTTTGATTCGTGTGTTAATATTCGTTTGTTTGATCCAAATGTGCTTGTTGATAATGTGCTTGTTAATAAGTATGTTGATTCGAAAGCATGTTTGTATGCATCTCCTAAGTTATATACCCTGCCTGTGCTAACTAACCACAAAGGACCCGTCTTCAAGTGGGTACCTAAAGTCGGTTAATTCTATTGATTGCAGGAAATAACCATCTGTGTTTGGATACTCGACTCCGGGTGTTCAAAACACATGACTGGCAATAAAGCATTGCTCAAGAACTTTATCGAACGATTCATGGGAACTGTTCGGTTTGGTAACAACAATTTCGCTCCTATCTTAGGCTATGGCGACATTGAACGCAATGGAATTGTCATTAAGAAAGTTCACTATGTTGAAGGATTAAGTCATAACTTGTTCAGTGTTGGACAATTCTGTGACAACAATCTTCAAGTTCTTTTTCGACAATCTCTCTGCAAGGTTCAAACTCTAGATGGAGTTGACATTTTGTGTGGCGACCGCGATGATAACCTCTTTACCGTCAATCTTGATGATAACCAACCAACCGATAATATTTGTCTCATTTCAAAGGCTACTTCAAAGAATTCTTGGTTGTGGCATAGAAGACTTTCTCACCTAAATTTTCCTACCATCAATACTTTAGTCAATAAGCATCTTGTTGAAGGCTTGCCAGACTATAAGTATGAAAGTGAGCATGTCTGTCCTTCTTGTGCCGTTGGGAAGATAAAACGAGCTTCTCATAAACCGAAGAAATCTCCAAATTCTTTAGCACCTCTTCATTTGCTTCACATGGATCTTTGTGGACCAATGAAAGTTCAAAGCCGAAATAGGAAGAGATACATTTTGGTTATTGTTGATGATTATTCAAGATATACTTGGGTCAAGTTTCTTGCCTCCAAGGATGAAACAACTCAAACTTTGATCGATTTCATCACTTCTACTCAAGTAAATCTTCAACTTCCAGTCCGTTACATCCGTTCGGATAACAGAACTGAGTTCAAAAATGCCATGTTTGATGAATTTTGTAAATCTAAAGGCATTACTCACCAATTCTCTGCGGTTCGTACCCCACAACAAAATGGTGTCGTTGAAAGGAGAAATCGAACGCTTGTGGAAGCTGCAAGAACCATGCTAGCTTATTCTAAGTTACCTTCCAATATGTGGGTTGAATCTGTTGACACTGCTTGTCACACTCAGAATCGGTCCATTGTTAATCAGCGTTTTGAGAAGACTCCTTATGAGGTTGTTAACAAACGAAAACCCACATCAACTATTTTCATATCTTTGGTGTGTTTGTTATACTCTGAATGATCGGGAGAATCTTGGAAAGTTCGAGAAGAAAGGTGATGAAGGTTACTTTGTTGGTTATTCCAAGACATCAATTGCCTATCGAATCTACAATCGCCGAACAAATACGATTCAAGAAACAATGAATGTTTGGTTTGATGAGATGTCGGGCATGATTTTCGAGAAGAAAGTTTGCTACCAACAAATAATGGTCCAAGTGATTCAAGTACTTCATCAAGGACTTCTACTTTAGCATCCAAATTCAAGAAGTTTCCAGCTCCAACGAGTGATGAGTTAGACATTCTTTTTGAAGAATTCTACAATTCAAAACCGATTCATGATGAGGAACCTCAAGTCATCATTGAACAATTCCAAACAATGATCCAGTTCCTGACAACCTTCATGAATCATCATCAAGTTCTGCTGAGCAAGTTGCTACTTATTCAAGTAGTAGTTCTTCATCCTCTTCTAATGATTCTTCTTCTCAATCCTCTCCTGATAATTCTTCTCCAGTGAATGTTCAAGAACAACCTACCCAATTTACCCAGACTACCAATCCGATAAACACTCCAAATGTATATGTGCCTCTTGACTTCGATCATCCATCTTACGAGGAAGCTGTTCTACCAAGCTATGATGCCGTCTCTCAGCAAAACTCTGGTTTTAATGATGATGATGTTGATGTCAATCAACAAGATCCTCTTCCTCATGATCACAAATGGTCACGTATGCGAAAAGATCATCCTGTTGATAACATTATTGGAGATCCACAAGCCGGAGTAACTACTCGTACTTCAGTGAATGAGTGTCTTGTTGCACTTTCTCTTAGCAACATTGAACCCAAAACTGTTTCTGAAGCTCTTCGAGATCCAGAATGGGTCAAAGCTATGCAAGACAAACTCGCTCAGTTTGAGAGACTGAAAGTATGGAGATTAGTTCCTAACCTAAGGAAAAATGAACCTATTGGTACAAAGTGGATTTTCAAGAACAAGAAGGATGAGAATGGAGTGGTAGTAAGGAACAAAGCAAGATTAGTCGCAAAGGGTTATTGCCAACAACCTGGTGTTGATTTCAACGAAACTTTTGCTCCAGTTGCAAGAATGGAAGCCATTCGGATCTTCTTAGCTTATGCTGCATTCAGAAACTTCATGTGTTTCAAATGGATGTGAAGACAGCTTTCTTGAATGGTGATCTCAAAGAAGAAGTTTACGTTGAACAACCAGAAGGTTTTGTTGATCCCAAAAGACCAAACCATGTTTACAGGTTAGACAAGGCTCTCTACGGTCTTAAGCAAGCACCTCGAGCATGGTATGATTCCTTATCTACTTTCTTGATTAGAGGTGGCTTTACCAAAGGCACAATTGACCCTACCCTATTCATTCGCATACAAGGTAAGCATGTTCTTCTTGTCCAAATATATGTTGATGACATTATCTTTGGGTCAACCAGTCAAACATTTTGTCAAAACTTTTCATCTCTAATGGTTAATCATTTTGAAATGAGCATGATTGGGGAAATGAACTACTCTTTGGGTCTTCAAATCAAACAACTACCAAATGGTATTTTCATATCACAAGGTAAGTATATTCATGACATGTTGAAAAAGTTTGATATGACTACTTGTTCTTCAATTTCAACTCCAATGGCTGCTCGTACAAGTATTAATGTTGATAAAAATGGGAAACCATTTGACCAAATAAGATATAGAAGTATGATTGGTTCATTGTTGTATCTTACAGCATCTCGCCCAGATATAATGTTTGCAACATGTATGTGTGCTAGGTATCAAGCTGCTCCAACTGATTTACATTTTCAAGCTGTTAAACAAATATTTCGTTATCTAAAGGGTATACCCAATTTAGGTCTCTGGTATCCAAGGGATACTGGATTCAATTTAACTGCCTATTCAGATGCAGATCATGCAGGTTGTAAGCTTGATCGCAAGAGCACTTCTGGTACTTTACAATTTTTAGGTGATAAAATTGTAAGTTGGTCTTCCAAGAAACAAAATTGTGTGTCACTATCCACAGCTGAAGCTGAATATGTGGCTGCGGCTAGTTGTTGTGCTCAAGTGTTATGGATGAAGACTCAACTTACTGATTATGGTCTGAAATATGATCATATTCCCATCTATTGTGACTCTCAAAGTGCCATTGCTATTGCAGTCAACTCAGTAAACCACTCTCGATCAAAGCATATTGATGTGAGATATCATTTTCTCAAAGATCATATTGAGAAAGGTGATATCGAGCTCTACTTTGTGGGAACTGACTATCAGCTTGCAGATTTGTTCACTAAACCACTGGATGAGAAAAGGTTTAACTTTCTAATCTCTAAGCTTGGCATGTTAAATCTTGAACCTTAACTTATTTTGTTCTTGATACATTCTTGAAAAACAAAATACAAAATTTGAAAAGACAAAACTCAAATACAAAAATATAAAATTTTGAAAAATAACAAAAAGATTTTCTTAATTTTTTTTCTATTTCAAAATAGCTTGCATATATTCTGTATGCAACCCGTTCTTCATTGAGCTAGTTATTTCAAAATGGCTTCTGCATACTCTGTGCATAATCCGTTCTTATTTGAAATTATTTATATTTCAAAGTTGGTATAAAATGTGTTGTTATACATATAGATTGATATAAGATAACGCGGAATTGAACACCTATGTGTACTTCCAAGTGGTCTTATATGAATATGTATGTGTAATGACAATTTTTCATTTGTTTAAAATTGCAAACAATTCTCTTCAATAATCTTGATTTTGTTGCAAACAACTTCAAATTTTTCAAATGAATTTCATGTTTCAAAAAACTCTCAATTGTTGATATGAGAAGCAAAGGATTGAACGCCTTTGTGTACTCCCGAGTTGTCTCATCTTGAACAATTGATTGAGTTAAATTTGTGCTTAAATGTTTTATTTGCATCCAACTTGTTAATGTAAGATGCAAAGGATTGAACGCCTTTGTGTACTCCCGAGTAGTCTTACTATGAACATTGTTATTGACGCAAAAATTTGTGTTCATTAAAATCTTGTTCACTTTTAGACTCTTTTTGACTTCACAAAAACCAATTTTTGCTCTACCTTTCTATGAAAACTTTTAAGATATACCTTTGCATAGATTAAGGGGGAGTTTGTGATTTCAAAAATTTCAAAACTTCAAATGTGTTTTCAAATCATTTTCTTACACACATTTGATGATTTTCAAATGATTTTCATCAATTGAAGTTCGGTGTTTAGTTTGTACTTGAGCGATTCGTTCACTCCATGAACTTCATCATCACCGATAAGTTCTAACCCTGGAGTATTCAATTCTCTCTTTAGATTATAAGGGTATTTTGAGTGATGATGGTTTTGTGCAAATAGGATGGAGGGAGTAAAGTTGAAAAGTGAGAGGTTATGGTGATATGTTGTGTGAAAAGGGTTAAAAGGAATGATACTCTTCCCTAAAACTCTCAAATCGCCGGGTAAAACACATTTATATCGGATGTCATTTGTTAATATCTTGATTAAGACTTCATAGACCCAATGAAGCGATGCACATCTTTACCTAACCACTCAAGTGTTTCTTAACAAATACTTGTTTTATTTCTCACGGAGATTTTCACATTTCTATTGACTCTTCATTTGGAAGATGTTGATATTGAATAAGGGCGACACTCTGCTCCGGTCCCCGACTTCATTTAAATCACGTTGTGGCTAGAGCTATCTTGCTTGATCATTAATTTGATCCTTATTCATTTTCTTAGGACACATTTGCGTCATATCTTTGTGATATAAATGCTTATCTTTGTGATATAGCCGGAACATTTGTAGTGATATCTTAATTGATATTTCACGATGATCAAATGGAAATCCTACCATTGCTAACATCACTTCCAGCTTTGAAAGTAGGTTTCATAATTACCTCTGTGTGATTATTGAATTAACAAGAAGTCTATTGTGACCTTGGAATTTTCAGAAAAAATCTTTAAGGATAGTAAAATATGGTTATCAAACGCTTAGGTGACACTGACCATGGTTTACATTCTTTGAAGCATTCTTGAGGTTGAAAAGCCAAAAGACCGAACTATGTTAAAATTCTGCTTTGTGCATAATTCAATGATACATAGAAAATTCGAAAAATGTCATACATTTCTTTCGGTCATTTCATTAATCCTTTTGATTTTTGAACATGTTAACGGATCATCCTTATCCGGTCTTTCATTTCTTATCTCACAGTTTCTTTTCGCATTTTATCAATCAATGTTTGCATAATGACATTGGTTTCCAACTTTGTCATTATGAGGGGGAGAAAAATATTATGATTGATTGAAAAAGAAGTGAATTTTGCCGCCGAAATATGTTCTCTTGAAAGTTTTTTTAAGGATGAGATCGAAAATAAGGATATTCTTCAAAGATGCTTCAAAATGCTTACACTCATGAATTGAGGGGGAGCATGATTAATTCAAAGTTTTGTTCAAAAGTTTACTCTCCAAAGTGTTTAAGTCAAAATGACAAAGATCAAAGCTACAAAAGTTGAAAAGATTGATTGGAAGATTCAAGACAAAGAAGTAAAACTTCGAAAGAGTCTTCATCAACACATTTCATTCAAGATCTTCAAAGTCATATAATAATACTTGATCAAGAAGATTCAAGGCATATATCAAGGGGGAGAGTTTAAGTTTTTGATACTTCATTCCAAGGAAACAAATTTTCATTCAAGAATCAAAGATTGAAGAACCAAAGCCAAATTTATACCTTTCGCACTTCAAAAGACAACTCTGATTCACGGTTCTACAATTTTCAAAGATTCTAGACTCATTCATTTTATTCTCTGTTAAATAGAACATTGAGAATTTCATCATGTTTTAACTATAAGAAGTCCAAGACCAAGAATGATTCAAGTTCTCCAGAGACAATGAGAAAACTTTGAAGACTTGTTTCATCACACCAATTGTCTTCACCATCGGGCTCATCAACGTAATTCCTACAAGACAAAATAACACGTACTTCATTCATTACAATATATCACTAAGGGGGAGAATGTTAGAAATCCAAAAATAGTGATAAATTGTAATTTAAGTTAGTGGACGTTGTTGTTGTTAAGACATGGTGAAATGATTTCTAAGGTTGAGGGACTAGGAGTGTCAATTAGCTTAATTGTAGATTTAGACTATAAATACCCTCAACTCCTTAGAAATCATAAGCTTTTTATCCATTTTACACATACAACATATACAGATCGTCTCTTTCTCTCTCTCTCTAGAAAATCACACACACTAAACACACCAAGAACACACACACTTGAACCGCCATTGTTGAGATCGAATCAATTGCAGAAATCGTGTTATTACACAGTCATATGAATTATAATCTAAAAAGAACAATGTTTAAGCGACTGAAAGTAAAGTTTATTAAATAAAACTAACTAACAATTATTCATCGGGAGAGCTTGCAAAAACCTTAGCCAGACATCGTCATCTTCAAATCACCAACAATTGATAAAGAAAAGCTTTGCTCCATGGTGATGTCGAATAAACTCCAATTCTGTTCTTTCCTTCAATTCGCCCGCAAGCCAAAAGATATATCTTGTCGAATATTTATTGTTTGTCCAACTTCAAAAACTCCTACGAAATAATTCCTGCGGATATCTTATGTTCTGTCACGGCTCCTCGAATGGAATATATATATATATAACCTTCTTGTTTCCTTTTTTCATGATGACCACGTAAAGAATTTTTAGCCGACATAGCCAAAACAAAATTGCACATGGGCCTTTTCTTTTGTGACTTGCTCATTCGGACTTCACATGAGATATTGGGCTGGTTAGTGATCCACGGCCCAAATAAGAAAACTAACAGTCCACAACTAATATATTGAAGTGCATATCTCCTGTCTCCTCCATGTACACGGCAAAGCAAACAAATACAATTAAATCCTCCTATTACAATTTTATGCAGATGGATGGTGTAAACAACCAAGACTAGCTTCACGCCATGTATTTTTATCCCAAATCGTACTCGAACAAAATCGCTTCATTTGATCACCATTTTAAATTATAATTTATCCATCTTAACTCAAACCTGAAATAAGTAAAATATATATCAAAGTAGGTCTATTCTAATAGAAAATTAATCTATATAATCATTTTTAGACCATTTAATATATATCTAATTATGACTTATCAAACCTCCCCAACTTAAGCTTTGTTTGCCCTCAAGAAAATCCATCTTTCAAAATCAAATTATTCCTTTGGTACACAAATATGAAAAACATGACAATTAACAAAAAGAAGCTAAACCATTAAGTTGAAAAATAATTGAGATGGTTAGACAGTTTTAATCTTAAATGAAAACTGAAATGTTTGTCAATACTCAAATGATTCTCAAGCCTTGATAGAACACGACTAAGCACCACTCAAATGAAAGGAAACATATCTCACTATCACACTCCAACTAACAGACTATTGGGTTGTAATTTGTATAATCACTCAACGCCTAGTCGTGATGCATACTATTTTACCATAAGCTTGTTCTAGAATCAAATCTCCACCGACGTGGTGTAAGAACTAGGTACAACCATCAGAAGAGAACTTTTAAAGGGTTTTAATATTGTGAAAAGGGTCATTAAAAATAAGGGTATGGAATATTTGGGAAAATTGTTGTAAAATATAAAATAAAATAGAAATTAAAAATTCAAAAACATAGTCTAGTCCAACACAACCCGTGTCATTAGTTGCCATCTTCCCAACTAACCCAATAAGACGTTATCCTGACAATACATCTTAATAGACCAATAGAAACCGACACCATTGTGGTGTACTACATTCAAGACGACTTAAACAACTATAACATACCATTGTTGGCTTTAACTAACATACCAACTTATAATAATTTGACTTAAATGTAAGAAATATCAATTGATAGTCCAAGTTCATTTTTTCTCATTTTTTCATTTTTTTTTCTTTTTCTGTTTTTACTCCTTTTTTTTTGTGAACTATTTTTACCCTGCCTAATTGGTATTTCATTTGAACTTTAAAATGCATTAACAAATCATACTTCTACTAGTTTGATTAATCTAGACTTAACCAAAATTCATGACAATTCAACCTATTCTCAAAACCGAGAGTATATCAAACCCAACTTGACAAACCCAAACCTCCCTCTAGCATAGGCAACCAATGACCCACCATGGATTTTGACTATCGGTATGGCTAGAATAGGTGAAATATTTGGGGTGGATCTAAAAACAAATGAACAGGCTAATGACAACATGTTTACTATTGTTTCTTACACTGAAAATGAGTGTAACAAGGGTTTCACAAAGGTGGTTCACTAACCAGTGTAGTTAGCTACTAAAAACAAGCACATAACAATGAACAAATAACAATGAAACATAAAAAGGGGTGAACAAACAAAGAACGAGGGTTTAATCCTAATTTGCCTCTTCGTCTTCTAGTCATACCTATATCACCGAAGTGATCTCACTGCGGTCTCGAAATGATCAACAAGGACGAGTTCTAGAGTCAATGCGATCACTGGCACACTCATATCAAAGAAGTATAAGAAAAATGAAACTTCCCTGGTTTAGATGATGCGTTTTAATGCATGGTTGACATGAAAATCTTCAAAATGCATATCAATCGTCATTGCGTTTCTTCTATTGCACCATCCTTCTCTCTTCTTGAACCTGCTCATACTTGAACTAACAAAAAAGTGAACTAAAAACAAAACAACAAGTTTGACTCCCCTCCCCAACTTTGAGCTGAGCATTTCCCTCAATGCTCAAAATTAGAGATCAGTCCATTAGTCCAAAAATTCACATCTTTCTCTCTCCCGGGGTTGACACAAATAAAACAAAGTAATACAAACCACTCCCCAACTTTGTAAAAGTTGATCACACATGATGGACAATTGTATTATTGGTCACATAACTAAAAAAAAAAAATTAAAATAAAAAGACTAAAAATTAACGAAAATAATGGGTTGCCTCCCATTCAGCGCTTAGTTTAACGTCATCAGCCTGACGATACCTGGTTGGAGCTTAATCGTTAGATTGACATGGCACAAAATGTACCACATCCATAGTCATGGCTGCACCTTTCTCCAATTCAAAACATTACTTCAACCTTTGACCATTGACCATTAATGGCTCGCCCCCATCCAAATTCTTAATCTCTACTGCTCCATGAGGTGTAACTTTGGTGACAATAAACGGCCCAGTCCATTTACTCTTCAGCTTACCTGCAAACAACTTTATACGATTAAATAACCATACCTTTTGACCAACCTGAAATGACTTCCTCACTATGTGTCGATCATGGAAAGCTTTGGTTTTATCCTTGTAGATATTGGAACTTTCGTAAGCTTCTCGTCTCATCTCCTCTAACTCTAACAATTGAAGTTTTCTTGCCACTCCAGCTTCATCCAAGTCCATGTTTACCTGCTTAATAGCCGACTCTGCACGATGCTCAAGTTCATCAGGTAGATGACAAGCTTTACCATAAACAAGTCGATAAGGTGACATGCCAATAGGGGTTTTAAATGCCGTTCGATATGCCCATAAAGCATCATCTAACCGTTGTGACCAATCCCTGCAGTCGGGTCGAACGGTTTTTTCTAAAATCCTTTTAATTTCCCTATTTGACACTTCAACTTGTCCACTTATTTGTGGATGATAGGGTGTAGCAATTATGTGATTCACACCATAGTGCTTAAGTAATTTGCCAAATTTAAAGTTCTTAAAATGAGATCCACCATCACTAATAATAGCTTTGGGAATTCCATGTCTAGCAAATATGTTTTTCTTAACAAATTTAAGCACTACACTATGATCATTAGTCCTAGTAGCTTCAGCCTCTACCCATTTAGAAACATAGTCAACTGCCACTAAAATAAATTCAAACCCAAAAGAAGTAGGAAAGGGACCCATAAAGTCAATGCCCCACACATCAAAAATATCACAAACAAGTATAGGGTTCAAGGGCATCATGTCCCATCTAGATATCCCACCAACCTTTTGACACCTAACACATGCTTTAACAAATAAATGTGCATCTCTAAAAATAGTTGGCCAAAAGAAACCAGATTGAAGTACCTTATGCCCTGTTTTTCTTTCACTAAAATGACCACCACATGCAAAAGAATGACAATGTGCAAGAATATCATTGTGCTCATGATCGGGCACACATCTACGAATTACCTGGTCCGGACACATCTTGTAAAGCTGCGGATCCTCCCAAATATAGTACTTCAGCTGAGAGAAAAAGTAATCCTTTTTCTGCTTGGTCCAATGCTCTGGTAATCTCTGCGTAGCCAAATAATTAACAATGTGAGCATACCAAGGTAGATTAGAAACATTAAATAAACTTTCATCTGGAAAGTTTTCTTGAATCAATTCAGTGGGGTCAAACGGCGCTGGAGGAATCCTAGACAGATGATCTGCAACAACATTTTCACAACCTTTTTTATCACGGATCTCTAGGTTAAATTCCTGTAACAAAAGAATCCACCGAATCAGTCTAGGTTTTGCATCTTTCTTTTCCAATAAATGTTTTAAAGCACTATGATCAGAAAAGACAATAACTTTAGACCCCCAAATATAAGAACGAAATTTATCTAAAGAAAAGACAACAACAAGTAATTCTTTTTCAGTTGTTGTATAATTCAATTGAGCTTCAGAAAAAGTTTTACTTGCATAATAAATCACAACGGGCTTTTTGTCAACCCGTTGTCCCAAAACCGCCCCGCTGCATAATCACTTGCATCACACATAATTTCAAAAGGTTTTGTCCAATCCTGTGATTGCAAAATTGGGGCCTCGGTTAGCTTTTGCTTCAACAAGTTATAGGCCTTAAGACAAGATTCATCAAAAGTAAATGGTGCATCTTTTAACAACAAATTACACAACGGTTTAGAAATAGCACTAAAGTCCTTAATGAATCGCCTATAAAAACCTGCATGTCCTAAAAATGAACGGACACCCTTAACATTGGTCGGTGGTGGGAGAGTGGAAATGAGTTGTACTTTGGTCCGGTCTACCTCAAAACCACGTTCAGAAACAACATGCCCTAACACAACTCCTTCCCTTACCATAAAATGACTTTTCTCCCAACTCAAAACAAGATTTGTCTTGGTACATCTTTTTAAAACCTTTTCTAATTGACCTAGACATGCTTCAAAAGATTGACCAAAAATAGAAAAATCATCCATAAAAATTTCTAAAGAATCACCCACCTTGTCAGAAAAAATACTCATCTTACAACGTTGAAAAGTAGCGGGTGTATTGCATAAACCAAATGGCATCCTTCGAAAGGAGTAGGTGCCATATGGACAAGTAAATGTGGTTTTGGCCTCGTCATTAGGATGAATGGGTATTTGATTTTAACCTGAATACCCATCTAAAAAACAGTAAAACTTTTGGCCAGCTAGTTTCTCTACAATTTGGTCAATAAATGGTAATGGAAAATGGTCCTTAGAAGTAACAAGATTCAACTTCCTATAATCTATACAACCCCTCCATCCCGTGACAGGGCGGGTAGTAATCTGCTCTCCATCTTCCATTTCAACAATGGTGATGCCAGATTTCTTCGGAACAGTCTGAGTTGGGCTGACCCATTGACTGTCCGAAATGGGAAAGATAATACCTGAATCCAGCCATTTTAGCACTTCCTTTTTTACCACATCTCGCATATTGGGATTCAACCGTCTTTGAGCATCGCGGGATGGTTTAACATCCGGGTCAGTTACAATCCTGTGCATACACAACGATGGGCTTATCCCTTTTAAGTCAGCAATGGTCCATCCAACCGCAGCTTTGTACTTACCAAGCACCTCCATTAATGCCTCCTCCTGTGGTCGTGAAAGATCAAAAGCAATAATAACTGGTAAGCTTTTATTAGGACCAAGAAAAACATATTTCAAATGAGAAAGTAAAGGTTTAAGCTCAAGAATAGGAGGTGTCTCCAATGATGGCTTGGTGGCTGTGTCGATGCTATGAGGTAATGGCTCGAATTTGTATGACCATGGTGGCATTTGAGAATCCACTGTGCTAGAAACTGCTTTTTCAATAGCATTCACCTCCTCTACCTCTAGCAAATCTTCATCATCTGCATAAAAACACTCAAAAACATCGTCCTTAAGCATACGAGTTGCATGCTTTTGGACCTGTTCATCAATAGCATCAATAGCATAACAATCATTAGTAATAGAAGCCGATAATGAATTAAAAATATTGATTCTTAGCTTATTGTTACTATTGATTTTCCGGCAATTTTCCGGAAAATTGAATCTTTAACTTATCAACTATAATAATAAGGGTTTTAGGCTAGATTATTAAAGGGTTAATTCAAATAAGGTTTAAGGGTTATTTCAAGCTTGGATTAAGGGTTATATGGAGTCTAGAAAGCCACGAAAATCTTCACCTTTTCTTCATCAAATCCAAGTTAATCAAGGGTATAACTCATCATCTCTTTGTTTAATCTATCTTGTTTTTGTAGATACTAAAAGATCATTTTCAAAAATCATGTTTTTCTTTGATTTTCTTCTTGATTTAAACTCAATGAGGGCAAGGTTGATAAATCCTTATCTCACATGTTCATGCATGTAAAGATCTAGAGAAAGGATTCAATGATTCAACAAGAACAAGACCCAAGAGTTAGTAGTTGAATGATTTGCTATAAAATGGTTAAATGGGTCTCACTAAAATGATTTTCTATCAAAGAAAATATGTTTATACTTCTGGAATTTTTCATAAAAATGATGTTTTCAAAAAGTGGATTAAAGTTCATAGCTTGATTATGCTCAAAAAGGTTAGATCTTGACATGCATGTACATATTTTGTGTTAGATTAGCTTGTTAAAAGTTTGGTTTTGAGATGGATTTTTGATGAATGATCTTGAATATATTTGAAATCAGTAAATATTATGTTAAAATGATTCAAAATGAGTGTTGATCTTATAAGTGATAAATTAAAGTGTTAATTAAGCAAGAAAGGTCATTGGTGAGTTTATATGATCAAGAACAAATCTGACAGAATCCATTTTCTGTCTTGGAACGGGTAAATTTGGCATGTGAGAGCCGTTTCAAGCAAAACTTTTAAACTAAAAGTTGTAGATAAGAGAGTTAAGTTTAACTTCCAACTGGAATTACTCAAAAATACTGAACCAAACATAAGATATGATTTTTCTACTAAAACTGGTCAAGGCTTCATTTTTGTCTGAATATTTTATCAACTTTAACAATTTTTATCTCCTAATCCATAAGGTTCCAGAAGGTCAAACTTGGTGAAAGGTGAGTTCAATGTGTCCATAACTTAAAATAAATTTGTGGGATTTTTCTGAAAGTCATATCACTAAAAACTTTTATAAAACATTTCAAGTCGCCAAACAATAGCCTTTTTGACCACATTAGTTTACATAATTTTTATGCATAGTAAACCATATCTAAAAATTCACCAAAAATTCACAAAAGTACTAGATACACATAAGTCTTTTTGTAAAAATCATGAAGGTCCAAATAATTCGGATTGAACCCAAAATGGTAGCCAACATTTCATATAAATGTGAAGTAAAAACAGAAAATTCTAAAGTAAACTAATAATTTGTGTAATGGGCTAAGGAATGGACTAAAGATCATGATGGGCTAAACCAGCCCAAATAATGAACCCATTGAGCCATAATTCACTAGGCCCACTTGTCCCAATAAACCATATAGCCCAATAACTAATATAACGCATTAAGCACATAACCCAAACACGGCTAAGCCCAATAACTAAATTAAGCCCAAATCACTTAAAATTCCATAACACTTAGGCCCAAATGATAATGGTCCGTAACACTTAAACGAATTTCATAAACCGAGTAATCATAAGCCATAACGAGAAATATGCGAGTTGAAGATAAGTGTAATCAAAATAAAACAAAAGATAACTAAGTGAGATGGACATAAGTAATTACGTTAACCAAACTATAAATTGATATCACAAATGCTAATTCATGCAAAAATTTGTTACACATCAAATGATGAATAAGGTTAATATAACCTAATATGGCATTAGCATATGATAACCTAAGATGCTAAACGAAACCACAAATGAAGCCAAGTTACCGCAGTTCTGACAACTTATAATTGCGTATATAATGGAAGTAACCTTTAACACCATCAATCTTTACAACTAAAAAGATGCGAATATTAGCAATACACTTGGATTCCATAATTGGTGACAACTTAATGAAAGTGGCATTTATAAGTAATGGCTTAAGATAGGAACTTATGTATATTAGTCGTCTCGTAGGGATAGTCTTGGCTTTGAAATGTGGATGAGGATCATGATGAAATATATGATCAAGGAAGCAATAGATAGGAAGTACCCATTTTGGATAAGTATATATGATGCTCTGCATATCAAGGTGAGTCATAGCCCCCTTTCAAACTCTTTAATGTGTTTTACCTTCGGGGTGAAAAACATGATAAATAAAATTGTTTTCTTTTATGAAATGATACTTTGAAAGAATGTTTATGATATGGGATTTATGTTGTATTTTCAATGTGATATATATTATATGATGAGCTTGAATACTGTCAAAGTCTAGTCTCCGCTATACTACTATTAACTCATTGAGGCATGTAGTTAGAGATTTGCGTAACTAGGATTCGTCCCCTCACTCACGAAGATGGTGACAGGTTGATTGGCTGCCTCTGTGGCCGCCCTCAACGGTTGTCGACCTAAGGGTGCTTTAGTCTACTTTATATTTTATTGGTCGTCTCCATGGCACGACCCAATTATGGTTAACGCACGTGATTGACAACATGTGCTATTGTTGTTATACAACAGGAAATTATGGTGGTTTTGACGTGAAAGGGTCTTAGTAGTGGATCAAGTTAAACTCATCGGATATGTTGAATATAAAAGTTTTAAAATGATTATTTTGGGACATGTTATTATGGAATGAACATACGGTTTGGGTATTGGACCTTATATGGAATCTTGAAAGTTGTTGAAATTGGCAATATTGAAATCTTGATGACCGAATGGTTTTGATGTGATATATGATTGATCATTTGATATACTTTTCTCTCAAGATGATTTGACAAATGAGAACTCTATAAGTACCATGGATTTTCATCGCTTTGAAATAACATTGTGGTATTTGGAAAACTTGATAATATAATATGGAAATTTTGTCGGTCATGTGGTTTAGGTATGCTGACCTCTACTAACATGTTTTGTAAGTGTTTAAAATGGATATGTAACGAGATTTACATGAAAACCTATGCACTCACCAACTACGTTTTCTTAGTTGACACTTGATGATATAACCATACGGAGCTCTAGCTCCGTATTGGAAGCAGAAAATGAAGTCATCTTTCTACAGGTAAACCCATAACGGAGCTTAACCTCCGTCTAAACATGATCACCCTGGAGCCCTAAAGGTAACAGATACCGAGCTCCGAGGAGATATACGATAAAGATCGGATAAAGATCTTTCCCATAATTATTCTATTAAACATACCTAAGCTCCGATATACTCGGACATAATTAGGTAACAAGATTACCACAAATCTCCTCAAGAAGGAAACAATATATTCACAAAAGAGGAAGAGATTTACCCTAATTCTCTTACCCTCATCTCCAAGTTATTTACCCTCTATACAAATAGAGGAGGAAGCCTCACGGCACATCATGACATACGCAATACGCAATAATCATAAATCCACACACCAAGTTTATTCGACCTCCGAATAAACCCTAAACAAAACCCTTAAACCCTAAGTTGAACGAATTGACTTAGACACAGCAAAACCATCCGGCGTAAAGCGGTCTCTCGGACCCTCTAACCGTAAGGGAATCGCCGATAAACACCAATAACCCCACTCATACCTCCGGTTGAGACATAGTGCGATTATTTGATCAAACAAATTGGCGCCATCCGTGGGACCTCAAAAAAAAATAGAGGGAAGAAAATACGAAAATAAGACCCTGGCCATGATCATAATAATCAAAGCAGGATGGCTGACGGAGAACACTCCCCAAGGACACCCAATTCAGGAATACCGAGAACAACACACGGAGGATCAGACCCCCAAGATGGATTCTCCTTCGACACACCCGGGCCAAGTTATCGTTCCCCCACCACTACAGCAGGTGGTTACAGCGCGAGCCTGGGCGAAACATCGAACGATCAAGGCACCACAGGAAGATCAGGCTTTCAGAGCTGTAAATAACATGATTTCAGCACCGGATTCACAGATTCAATGATTGATTTGGATGTGTCTGTGTTCTTGGTGTTTTAGTGTGTATTTTTAGAGAGAGAGAGAGAGAGAGGGAAAGATTGGTATTAAGTGTGTGTAATTGTTACAGGAATGAAAGAAATGGGTGAAAAGCTTATGACTTCTAAGGTGAGAGGGAGTATTTATAGTCTAACTATACATTTATGCTAATTATCACATCTAGTCCCTCATCCTTAGAAATCATTTAACTATGACTTAACAACAAGTAAGTCCAATAACTTAAATTACAATTTATCACTATTTTTGGATTTCTAACATTCTCCCCCTTAGTGATATATTGTAATGAATGAAGTACGTGTTATCTTTGTCTTGTAGGAATGAATTTGATGAGCCCGATGGTGAAGACAATTGGTATGTAGACACAAGTCTTTGGTGAACTTGATTCAGTCTTGGTTTTGGACTTCTTGAAGTGAAATCATGAAGAGATTCTCAATGTTCCTTTTTGAACAGAGAATAAAATGTGTGTGTGTGTGTGTCTTGAAACTTTTGAAGATTGTTGAATCATGAATTAGAGTTGTCTTTTGAGGTGCGGAAGATATGAACTTGTCTTTGATTCTTCAATCTTCAATTCTTGAGTGAAATTCAGCTTCTTGAAATGAAGTATCATGAACTTGTACTCTTCCCCTTGATATATGCATTGGAGCTTCTTGAAAAAGTGTTATTGTATGACTTTGAAGATCTTCAATGAAATATGTTGATGAAGACTCTTTTGAAGCATTACTTCTTTGTCTTGAATCTTCTAACCAATCTTACAACTTTTTGTAGCTTTGATCTTAGTCACATTGATTTGAACACTTTGGAGAGTAAACATCTGAATGGATTTTGAATAAGTCTCTTATGAAGTAATCATGCTCCCCCTCAATTCATGAGAATAACCTTGTTGGAGCATCTTTGAACATTTGTTCCATCTTGAGAGAATATCCTTTCATCTTTGGTTTCATTCTTATCTTTGTATTCATCTCAATTCTTCCTTTTCAAGTCAAGATCTCAATCAACTAAAATCTAGTGAACATTTGAGCTCAATCGACTGAAATGTTTTGAAAATCTTTGACACATTAACCTGAACGATCCATAGCTCGATTTTGTGTAATTTTCAACTAATTTTCGAATTTTTATACACAAACAAAACACCTTTTCACATACTAACTCCATATTTGCACAAACCAAGCATAAACTCTTCTCCATCAAATTATTCTTATTTCTTTCCTAATCAATCATAATCTTTTTCTCCCCCTCATAATAACAAAGTCGGAACCAATGTCATTATGCAAACATTGATTGATAAAATGCTAAAAGAAATAACACAATCCGAAACTAGATATATTGAACATGGAGAACTGTCGACCATTAAAACAGCAACCCAAACCATTAGCCCACCCTAAAGAATCCTAAAGGTGACTAAAATGTAAGGTTGAAGTTGTTGGTATAAACATTATAGTATGGTGTTTGTGTTTTTTTTTTGTTTGTGAGATGAGAAATGGAACCAAATAAGAATGATCCGTTAACATGTTCAAAAATCAAAAGGATTATTGAAATGACCGATAGAAATGTATAACATTTTTTCGGATTTCCTATGTATCATTGAGATATGCACAAAGCAATGTTCTAACATAGTTCGGTCTGTGGCTTTTCAACCACGAGATTGCTTCAAAGAATATAAATCATGGTTAGTACAGCCAAAGACTTTTAGGTAAAATTCGAGGTCACTTGTTAGACTTCTCGTTCACTCAATAATCACATAAATGTAAATATGAAACCTACGTTCAACGTTGGAAAAAAATGTTAGCATTGGTAGGATTTCCATTTGATCATCGTGGAATATCAAAAGATATCATTACAAATGTTCCGGCTATATCACAAAGATAAGCAATAATATCACAAAGATATGACTCGAATGTGTCCTAAAGAAATGAATAATGATCAAATGAATGACCAATCAAGATAGATCTAGACACAACGTGATCAAATGAAGTCAGGGACTGGAGCAGACTGTCGCCCTTATTCAATATCAACATCTTCCAAGTGAAGAGTCAATAGAAATGTGAAAATCTCCGTGAGAATTGAAACAAGTATTTGTTAATAAACACTTGAGTGGTTAGGTAAAGATGTGCATCGCTTCACTGGGTCCATGAAGTCTTTTATCAAGACATCAACAAATGACATCCTATAGAAACCTGTTTAACCCGGCGATTTGAGAATTTAGGGAAGGGTATTATTTCTTTTAACCATTTTCTCACAACATATCACCTTAACCTCTCACTTTTCGACTTTACTCCGTCCATCCTATTTGCACGAAACCACCATCACTCAAAAATACCCTTACAATCTAATGAAAGAATTGAATACTCCGGGGTTAGAACTCATCGGTGATGATAAAGTTCATGGAGTGAAGGGATTGCTCATGTGCAAACTAATCACCGAACTTCAATTGATTGAAAATCATCAAATGTGTGTATGAAAAAGATTTAAAACACATTTGAAGTTTTGAAAGTTTTGAAATCACAAACTCCCCCTTAATCTATGCAAGAGTAGATCAATAATGTTTTTCATAGAAAGGTAGAGCAAAAATTGGTTTTTGTGAAATCAAAAAATAAAATCTTTGTTGTGATATATAAAGAAAAATTTGAGAGTCTAAAGTGAACAAAATTTTAAGAAACATAAAGTTTTGTTTCAACAATAATGTTCATAATAAGATTGCTAGGGAGTACACAAAAGCGTTCAATCCTTCGCATCTTACATCAACAAGTTGGATGCAATAAAACATTTAAGCAATCTTTAACTCAATCAATTGTTCAAGATGAGATAACTAGGGAGTACACAAAGGCGTTCAATCCTTCGCTTCTCATATCAACAATTGATAGTTTTTTGAAAAAAAACTTTATTTGAAAATGTATAAACATTTTACCATAAATATAACATTTAAGAACGGGTTACATACAGAGTATATGTAAGCCTCTTTGAAATAAATAAAACTATGAAGTCCGGGTTACATACATAGTATATGTAAACCACTTTCAAATAAATAAAACTATGAAGTCCGGGTTACATACATAGTATATGTAAACCACTTTGAAATAATTAAAACTTTTGTTTGTTTTTCAAGATTTTCTATTTTTGTATTTTCTTTTATCTTTTCAAGTTTCGTATTTTGTTTTCTAGAATGTATCAAGAACAAAATAATTTAAGGTTCAAGATTTAGCATGCCAAGTTTGGAGATAAGAAAGTTAAACCTCTTTTCATCCAATGGTTTGGTAAACAAATCTGCAAGTTGATAGTCAGTTCTCACAAAGTAGAGTTCGATGTCACCTTTCTCAATATGATCTCTGAGAAAATGATATCTAACATCAATATGCTTTGATCGAGAGTGGTTTACTGAGTTGACAGCAATAGCAATGGCACTCTGAGAATCACAATAGATAGGGATATGATCATATTTTAGACCATAATCAGTTAGTTGGGTCTTCATCCATAACACTTGAGCACAACAACTAGCCGCAGCCACATATTCAGCTTCAGCT
Source organism: Erigeron canadensis (assembly GCF_010389155.1). Classification (NCBI taxonomy): domain Eukaryota; kingdom Viridiplantae; phylum Streptophyta; class Magnoliopsida; order Asterales; family Asteraceae; genus Erigeron; species Erigeron canadensis. The sequence continues at coordinate 8,352,675 of NC_057764.1, forward strand.
GTTGATAGTGACAAACAATTCTGTTTCTTGGAAGACCAACTCACAATTTATCACCTAAAAATGGTAAAGTATCGGAAGTGCTTTTGCGATCAAGCTTACAACCTGCATGATCTGCATCTGAATAAGCAGTTAGATTGAATCCAGTGTCCCTTGGATACCAGAGACCTAAATTGGGTGTACCCTTCAGATAACGAAATATTCGTTTCACAGCTTGAAAATGTAAATCAGTTGGAGCAGCTTGATATCTAGCACACATACATGTTGCAAACATTATATCTGGGCGAGATGTTGTAAGATACAATAACGAACCAATCATACTTCTATATCTCTTTTGGTCAAATGGTTTCCCATTTTTATCAGCATTTATATTTGTTTGAGCAGCCATTGGGGTAGAAATTGAAGAACATGAAGTCATATCAAACTTCTTCAACATGTCATTTATGTATTTACCTTGTGATATAAAAATACCAGTTAGTAATTGTTTGATTTAAAGACCCAAAAAGTAGTTCATTTCCCCAATCATGCTCATTTCAAAATGATTAACCATAAGAGATGAAAAGTTTTGGCAAAATGTTTGACTGGTTGACTCAAAAATAATGTCATCAACATATATTTGGACAAGAAGAACATGCTTACCTTGTTTGCGAATGAACAAGGTAGGGTCAATTGTGCCTTTGGTAAAGCCACCTCTTAGTAAGAAAGTAGTTAAGGAATCATACCATGCACGGGGTGCTTGCTTAAGACCGTAGAGAGCCTTGTCTAACCTATAGACATGGTTTGGCCTTATAGGATCAACAAAACCTTCTGGTTGTTCAACGTAAACTTCATCTTTGAGGTCACCATTCAAGAAAGCTGTCTTCACATCCATTTGAAACACCGTGAAGTTTTGGAATACGGCATAAGCTAAGAAAATCCGAATGGCCTCCATTCTTGCAACTGGAGCAAAGGTTTCGTCGAAGTCAATACCAGGTTGTTGGCAATAACCCTTTGCAACAAGTCGAGCTTTGTTCCTTACTACCACTCCATTCTCATCCTTTTTGTTCTTGAAAATTGTTAGAAATCCAAAATAGTGATACATTGTAATTTAAGTTATAGGACTTACTTGTTGTTAAGTCATGAGATTGTGATTTCTAAGGTTGAGGGGCTAATTGTGATAATTAGTATAGTTGTTTAGATTAGCCTATAAATAGCCCTCATCAACTTAGAAATCATAACCTTTCATAACACACACATAACATTTCATACTTTTACACCTTAATCACACACACTTAATCCCAATTCTCTCTCAACACACACACAAACACCAAGAACATACACACTAACCAAACACCATTGTTGATGTGAATTCGGTGATGAAAATCGTGTTATTACATGTGGTATCAGAGAAAAATATGATTTTGATCTCGTTCCATAACTGAATTCAATCACAAATCATCAGAAAATCAAAATTAATTCTGTTTTAATTCTGTTTTTTAGTTCGTCATTTTATTCACTGAAAATTCAAAAATTAACCTCTCAAATCACATAAAATCACAAATGTTTGTTCACCAATCGATTCCTGATAGTTGATAACATAATCCTCTCAAGTTTCACGTTCTAATTCAATCTGGATCACGATTTCAGATTTTTAGGATTTTGGTTTGATTCTGATGTTTTGAGTTGAATTGTGTTAATCAGATCGTTGCTGAGGTGATTTCAAACAGTTTGCAAGTGGTTTCATGTTCTAATTCCCAGAAAATCAAAAGTTATTGAAGTTTTAAGGTTCATCAATGGAGTTTTTCACGTTCTGAGGTTGAAGACGACTGAAGTTAAAACGATCTCTTTTAGATCGTTTTAGTTTTTATACATCATTTCAGTGTTTGTGGCTTGTAAGAAGATCTCTTTTAGATCGTTTTGACAAGTGTGGTTGTGTTGTGAAGAGTTGATTGTGGCTAATTGATCCTTTGGATTGGTTTGGTCAATTCAATTTCTTGAAAATTAATCAAGTTGTTGAGAAATCCTGATAAGAAACAAAAACGATCTCTTTTTAGATCGTTTCAGCCTTTGAAAACCAAAACGATCTATTTTAGATCGTTTCAGTTTTTGTGAAACCAGAACGATCTCTTTTAGATCGTTTCATGTTTTACTTAAACATTCTCTGGTTTGAGTAATTCGTGAAGAGTTGTGTTTGGGAATCATAATATTCTTGGGTAACTGATCTTCGTGATTGGTTTTGCTCAATTCATTTCATTCCAATTCATACCAAAACTCTGCCCAAATCATTTCAGAATACTTAGAATTTTTTTTTTCTTCAAAATTCTCAAGATCGTTTCATTTTAGATCGTTTCATTCCTGGTTCAATTTAGATCGTTTCATTCCTGCCCATTTAGATCGTTTAGTTTTCACTTCTTCTAAATCGTTTCATTTCACTTTCTTAAAACGATTTCAATTTAGATCGTTTCATTTCATTCCAATTTAGATCGTTTCATTCCTTCTTCAAAAATCAATTCAATTCTCAATTCAAATCATTTTCTAATGGCTACTCGTGAAGCATTGGCTTTGGGTACTGACACAAGACCTCCAGTTCTTTATCGTGGTAACTATGGACTTTGGAAGAAAAGGTTCATGGATTATGTGGAACGTCAGACTAATGGTCACATGATTAAGGATTCAATCATGAATGGACTTGCAGTGCATCGTCATCCTACTACTGGTGCTATCTTGACTCCTGATCTTTTAAATGCCGAACAAAAAGATCGAACTGCTGCTGATAACAGAGCTAGGTCATGCTTATATCAAGCACTTCTGGATGAGATCTATGGCTCAGTTGATTCCTATGACACAACAAAGGAGATTTGGGATGAAGTTGCTAGGCAAATGGAAGGAGCTGATGTAACCTCAACAATCCGACTGACAAATGTCTTAACTGAGTTTGACAACTTTCAGAAAGCACCAAATGAATCTCTCGAGTCCGTGTACTACAGGTTTTGCAATGTAATCAATGAACTGAGAAAGAACAAGGTCAAGAAAACTGAAATTGAGTTGAATATCAAATTCATCAAAGCTCTTGGTCCCGAGTGGGAAGATTTTGGAACTCAAATCAAGCAACATCAGAATTTAACCAAGTTTACCATTCATACCCTTTATGAATCTTTCAAGTTGAATGAGCATCAAGTTCTTAGCAAGTACTCATCCAACAAACTGCCAGAAGTTATATCTGCTGATCCTTTGGCATTTATTGTTGAAAGAAAGATTTCTGAGGCACTCAAGAAACAAATGACTGTTGTCTCGTCGTCTGATGAGGAGGGAGATGATTTTTTGCCTCCAAGAGATGGTGTTCATGATGAATTTTACCAAGCTCTTGCCGCTGTGACTAAGCATTTCAAAAGAAAGTACTACAAAGCGAGGTTAACTAATAACAATCTCCGTACTTCATCAACAAGTGCATTTCCAAAGAAAGAGCAATATCATCACAAGAATTTTGAACAAGGAGAATCGAGTGGATCAAAGAATGTGGATAAGAAGGAAGGTAAGAAGGAAGGAAGTGAGAAACAAATGGTGTAGAAAGGAAAAGCATTTGAAAAAAAGTGTTACAACTGCGGTGTTCCTAGTCATTTTGCTGTGGATTGCAAGCTGCCTCGCAAGAAAAACTATGATTACTACAAGTAGAAGATGCTACTGGCAAAGCAAGTGGAAGCCGGTCAAGCCTTGATTGCTGAGGAAGACAAGTGGCTTTTGCTGTCGGATGATGAAGATGAAGATCTGTCTGCGAATATATGTTTCATGGCAAGGTTGAGCAAAGACAAAGCATTGGAGGCTGAAAGCATTGACGAGGAATATCCTGATGAAGAGGTAAATCTCGACTCTACTTTTTCATTAATTAAGGATAAAGAGTCTTGTAGAATTGCCTTATCCAACTTGACAAATCAATTCACTTCTCTAGCCAACAAAAACAAGAAATTGAAAAATAGCATTTTATTTTCTAAAAGTGAGTACACAAAACTTCTTGAACAAAATTCAAAACTACTTTTTGAATATGATGCTATGAAACAAGAATTTCAAAATTATAAAGAGCAAATGTTGGTGAAAGAATGTGAGATGAATGCCTCTCCAGATTTTAAGTTATTAGAAAAATGTCATAATTTAGAAAAGAACATTCTTGATCTTGAAAAAGCCAATCAAGATCTTGAAATTCAAAAGACCAATGAGTGACTTTGTGCGAATGCGAGACAAATGGATGTTGATATTCTGAATAAGAAGCTTCAAGAAGCAACACCAAAAACAATTGACTCGAAAGAAAAGTTTCTGATTTAAATTACAATTGTTTCCTAAAAGGCATTGAGATTGAAAACCTTGAAAAGCAAGTTGAGGAACTTAAAAAGAATATACTTTTCTATCAAGAAAAGTTGTACAAAGTTGAACAAAATCCTCTCTTGGATTTCACTGCCTATTTCAATAAATCAAAAATTGATTGATCGGAACTTCTTCTTGGGTTGGGATTTGAGAATATCACTCCATTGCAAAAAGCCAAAGACAACATTGAACCCTTGTATGATGAAAAGTTTTTGAGACTTGGTATTTTAACAATTCATTCGTCCATTGGATGACGAATTTGAGACTGATGAAGTTGAGAAAATTCAAAACAATAAATTTTTGGTTAATTATGATGCCATCAATACTTCTTACGAAACGAAAAAGTCATCAATTTTTGAATTAGAAGAGATTGCGTCTAATTTTCAAAACCAAGAATCTGTCGTTTCCCCACCTAAACCAACTAAATTGTATGTTCCATCCACAATTTTGGAAAAACAAATAGAAGGTTTACAAGAAAAGGTGGAATCTCAACAAAACCTTATCAATAATCTACAGTCTCAAAGTCCGAATTCGAAGAATGAATAAGTTGTTGTGGATATCAAGAAAGTTTGTGTGAATGTTTCTACTCAAACTGAACTAAATCCCTTAGTAGACCATTTCACTCAAACTATCTATGATTCATCTACAAATTCATCCACCCAGGCCGTGACTAATTGTTTTGCATGTAGTTGTCAAACTACTGCTACTTCCATAGCTGCAAATTATGTGCAATCTGATTTATCTGATGAAGATCTTGCGCATAACTTAGTTTTGATATGGTACTTTTATCGGTTTTTCACATGCGAAAATGTTGATGAGCTAGTTGTTCACCCTAAGCCTAGTGCTAGTATAGGTGTTGAGACTTCTACTCAATTATCTTGTGAAACCAAAGATGCATCAGTTCAAGTTGACATTATTCCTGAGACTAACTGTGATGTGATGTTGGACAACAAGATTACTGATTTTTCTAAATTTTCAAAAGAATTCACCAAAGATGATTTTGATAAATTCATGGAGGGAGAATATGTTTTTGACTCAGAAACTGAGAAAAAGATTGAATCTATCAAAATCAAAACTGAAATAAAAGAGGAATCTCAAAAACCAAAATCATTGTCCAAAGCTCCAACGACATATTACTTCAAGGAACGAGTTAAACCCAAACTCGTCAAAATTGAACAAAAGACCCCTACCCCTCCAAATTCTGTCAAACATGTCAAGAAGAAACAAGCTGAGACCTCACCAAGACCAAGGTATCACAAAGTGAAACTTCCAAAAGACCTCCTGCCTGTATTAACTAACCACAAAGGACCCGTCTTTATTAAGTGGGTACCTAAAGTCGTTTAAAATCTTTGATTGCAGGAAATAACCATCTGTATATTGATACTCGATTCCGGGTGTTCAAAGCACATGACTGGCAATAAATCATTGCTCAAGAACTTTGTTGAAAGGTTCATGGGAACTGTTCGTTTCGGAAACAACAACTTCGCTTCTATTCTAGGTTATGGAGATATTGAAAGAAACGGAATTGTCATTAAGAAAGTTCATTATGTTGAAGGTTTGAGTCATAATCTGTTCAGTGTTGGACAATTCTGTGACAACAATCTTCAAGTTCTTTTTCGACAGTCCCTTTGCAAAGTCCAAACTCTAGATGGAGTTGATATCCTCTGCGGAGATCGTGGTAATAACCTTTTTATGGTTAATCTTGATGATAACCGACCAACTGATAACATCTGTCTTGTTTCAAAAGCTACTTCAAAGAATTCTTGGTTGTGGCATAAAAGGCTTTCTCACTTGAATTATCAAACCATCAATGCTTTAGTCAACAAGCAGCTTGTTGAAGGCTTGCCTGACTACAAGTATGAAAGTAAGCATGTCTGTCCTTCTTGTGCAGTTGGGAAGATCAAAAGAACTTCTCATAAACCAAAGAAAATTTCACACACTTTGGCACCTCTTCATTTGCTTCACATGGATCTTTGTGGACCTATGAAAGTACAAAGTCGAAACGGGAAGAGATACAGTCTGGTTATCGTTGATGATTTTTCAAGATATACTTGGGTAAAGTTTCTTGCATCAAAAGATGAAACCACTCAAATTTTGATCGATTTCATCACCTCCACCCAAGTAAATCTTCAACTTCCAGTCCGTTACATCCGTTCGGATAATGGTACTGAGTTCAAAAATGTCATCTTCGATGAATTTTGCAAATCAAAAGGCATTACTCACCAATTCTCTGTTGCCCGTACCCCACAACAAAATGGTGACGTTGAAAGGAGAAACCGAACGCTGGTGGAAGCAGCAAGGAAAATGCTTGCTTATTCCAAGTTACCATCGAACATGTGGGTTGAAGCTGTTGACACTGCCTGTCACACTCAGAATCGGTGCATTATCAATCAGCGTCATGAGAAGACTCCTTATGAGGTTATTAACAAACGCAAACCCAACATCAATTACTTCCATATTTTTGGGTGTGTCTGTTATACCTTGAATGATCGGGAAAATGTTGGAAAGTTTGAAAAGAAAGGTGACGAAGGTTACTTTGTTGGTTACTCAAAGACATCGATTGCCTATCGCATCTTCAATCGCCGAACAAACACAAATCAAGAAACCATGAATTTTTGGTTTGATGAGATGTCTGGCATGATTTTTGAGCAAGAAAGTTTGCTACCAACAATTAGTGATCCAAGTACTTCAAGTGCTTCCTCAAGGACGTCTACCTTAGCTTCCAAGTTCAAGAAGTATCCTACTCCAACAAGTGAAGAACTAGATATTCTTTTCGAAGACTTCTACAATTCAAAACCGATTCAAGCAAAGGAACCTCAAGCCATCAATGAACCAATTCCGAACAATGATTACTTTCAAACAAATGAACCAGTTCCTGACAACAATCATGAACCATCTTCAAATTCTTCAGAGCAAGAAGAATCATCTTCAAGTGATATTTATTCACAAAAGAATGTTCAAGAACAACCTTCTCAGATCACCCAGACAACAAACCCATCAAATACTCTAACTGTATATGTGCCACTGGATTTTGATCATCCAGATTTTGAGGAAAGGGTTCTTCCGAGTTATGATTCCATTTCTCAACAGAAATCAGGCTTTAATGATGATGATGTTGATATTCATCAGCAAGATCTTCTTCCTCATGACAACAAATGGACACGTATGCGCAGAGATCATCCTACAGAGCAGATAATTGGAGATCCACAAGCTGGTGTTACTACCCGTACTTCAGTCAATGAGTGTCTTGTTGCACTTTCACTGAGTAACATTGAACCCAAAACAATCTTTGAAGCTCTTAGTGATCCAGAGTGGGTTAAAGCGATGCAAGATGACCTAGCTCAGTTTGAAAGGCTGAAGGTATGGAGGTTGGTTCCAAATCCGAGGAAACAAGAACCAATTGGCACAAAGTGGATTTTCAAGAATAAGAAGGATGAAAATGGAGTTGTACTAAGGAACAAAGCTCGATTAGTTGGGAAGGGTTATTGCCAACAACCTGGTGTAGACTTCGACGAAACTTTCGCTCCTGTTGAAAGAATGGAGGCCATTCGCATATTCTTAGCTTATGCTGCATTCAGAAATTTCACAGTGCTTCAAATGGATGTAAAGACAGCGTTCTTGAATGGTGAGCTCAAAGAAGAGGTTTACGTGGAGCAACCTGAAGGTTTTGTTGATTCTCAGAGACCAAATCATCTCTACAGGTTAGACAAGGCTCTCTATGGTTTGAAGCAAGCACCCCGAGCATGGTATGAATCCTTAACTACTTTCTTACTTAAAGGAGGCTTTACCAATGGCACTATTGGCCCTACCTTGTTTATTCGTAAGCAAGGTAAGCATGTTTTACTTGTCCAAATATATGTTGATGACATTATTTTTGGGTCAACCAGTCAAACTTTTTGCCGAAACTTTTCATCTCTAATGGTCAATCATTTTGAAATGAGCATGATTGGGGAAATGAACTACTTTTTGGGTCTACAAATCAAACAATTACCAACTGGTATTTTTATATCACAAGGTAAGTACATTAAAAATATGTTGAAAAAGTTTGATATGACTTCATGTTCTTCAATTTCAACCCCAATGGCTGCTCGTACAAACATTAATGCTGATAAAAATGGGAAACTATTTGACCAGAAGAGATATAGAAGTATGATTGGTTCATTGTTGTACCTTACAGCATCTCGTCCAGATATAATGTTTGCAACATGTATGTGTGCTAGGTATCAAGCTGCTCCGACTGATTTACATTACCAAGCGGTGAAACGAATTTTTCGTTATCTGAAGGGTACACCCAATCTTGGTCTCTGGTATCCAAGGGATACTGGACTCAATTTAACTGCCTATTCAGATGCAGATCATGCAGGTTGTAAGCTTGATCGCAAGAGCACATCTGGTACTTTACAATTCCTAGGTGATAAGATTGTAAGTTGATCATCCAAGAAGCAAAAATGTGTGTCACTGTCAACTGCTGAAGCTTAATATGTGGTCTAAATTATGATCGCGTCCCTATCTATTATGATTCGCAAAGTGCCATTGCAATTGCTATCAACTCAGTAAACCAGTCTCGTTCAAAGCACATTGATGTTAGATATCATTTTCTCAAAGATCACATTGAGAAAGGTGACATTGAGCTCTACTTCGTGGGAACTGACTACCAACTCGCTGATTTGTTCACTAAACCACTGGATGAAAAGAGGTTTAACTTTCTAATCTCTAAACTTGGTATGTTGAATTTTGATCCTTGAATCACTTAACCATTGAAGGAATTCTTGATACATTTTTCAGAAAATTAAAAATTGAAAAGATAAAATCAAATACAAAAGTAAAAAAATTTTTTCAAAAAGAAACAAAAAGTTTTTTTTATGGCTTGCATATATTCTGTATGCAACCCGTTCTTCATTGAGCTATTTATTTCAAAATGGCTTATTCATACTCTGTGCATAGCCCGTTCTTATTTGAAATTATTTATATTTCAAAGTTGGTATAAAATGTGTTGTTATACATATAGATTGATATAAGATAACGCGAAATTGAACGCCTTTGTGTACTTCCAAGTGGTCTTATATGAATATGTATGTGTAATGGCAATTTTTCATTTGATTAAAACTGCAAACAATTCTCTTCAAGAGTCTTGATTTTGTTGCAAACATCTTCAAATTTTTCAAATAAATTTCATGTTTCAAAAACTCTCAATTGTTGATATGAGAAGCAAAGGATTGAACGCCTTTGTGTACTCCCGAGTTGTCTCATCTTGAACAATTGATTGAGTCAAATCATTATGGTTTTTGTGAAATTCATTTTTGCTCCACCTTTCTATGAAAACATTTTGATATATCTCTGCATAGATTAAGGGGGAGTTTGTGATTTCAATCCTCTGTCAAACTTCAAAAGTGTTTTTAAATCATTTTTTTTCACCTTTGATGATTTTCAAAAGATTTTCTCCAAAGGAAGTTCGGTGTTTAGTTTGCACATGAGCGACTAGTTTTTCTCAAAATTTACTCAATGGACTTCATCATCGCCGATGAGTTCTAACCTCGGAGTATTCACTTCTTTCATTAGATAGTGAGGGTATTTTGAGTGATGATGATTTCGTGCAACTAGGATGGAGGGAGTAAAGTCGAAAAGTGAGAGGTTATGGTGATATGTTGTGAGAAAAGGGTTACAAGAATTGATACCCTTCTCTAAAATTCTCAAATCGCTGGGTAAAACACATTTCTATCGGATGTTATTTGTTGATATCTTGATATTGAAGAAGCCTTCATGGACCCAGTGAAGCGATGCACATCTTTACCTAACCACTCAAGTGTTTCTTAACAAATGCTTGTTTTATTTCTCACGGAGATTTTCTCATTTCTATTGACTCTTCATTTGGAAGATGTTGATATTGAAAAAGGGTGACACTCTGCTCCAGTCCCCGACTTCATTTGACCACTTCGTGTCTAGAGCTATCTTGATTGATCATTGATTTGATCATTTTTCATTCTTTAGGACACATTTGCGTCATATCTTTGTGATATAAATGCCTATCTTTGTGATATAGCCGGAACATTTGTAGTGATATCTTAATTGATATTTCACGATGATCAAATGGAAATCCTACCATTTCTAACATCACTTCCAGCTTTGAAAGTAGGTTTCATAATTACCTTTGTGTGATTATTGAATTACCAAGAAGTCTATTGTGACCTTGGATTTTTCAGAAAAAGTCTTTAAGGATAGTAGAACATGGTTATCGAACGCTTAGGTGACACTGACCATGGTTTACATTCTTTGAAGCATTTTTGTGGTTGAAAAGCCAAAAGACCGAACTATGTTAGAGTTGTGCTTTGTGCATTTCTCAATGATACATAGGAAATCCGATAAATGGTATACATTTCTTTCGGTCATTTCATTAATCCTTTCGATTTTTGCAAATGTAAACGGATCATGCTTATCCGGTTTTCATTTCTCATCACCCCAACATCGAAAACACCAACACCATGCTAAAATGTTTATCCCAACAACTTCAATCTTACATTTTAGTCACCCATAGGAACAATTGGGTTGGTTTATTTGGTTAGATTGATGTTTTGATGGTCGATAATTCTCCATGTGCATAATGTCTAGATTTTAGTCATGATTATTTTTAACATTCGAATCAATCAATGTTTGCATAATGACATTGGTTCCCAACTTTGTCATTATGAGGGGGAGAAAATAGTATGATTGATTATTGATTAGGAGAAGAAATTAGAATGATTGATAAGGACAAGGAGAAAAGTTTGTGTTTGGTTGTTTCAAGTTTTCTTGATTTGCTTTCAGAGATACTATCATTCAGCTTCTTGTTGGAAGTTTTCAAGTTTATTTGGAGTTCTTTTATCTCAAATTTCATTTGTGACATCAACTCATCATTCTTCTTCAAAGTTTGTTTGTTAATTTCATTCCAAACTGCAAGGGTTCCAAATTCAACTTGAAGATTATTCATCTCGAAAGAAAAGGATATACATTCAAGATGTAACAAGAGACTTTTCAAAAATCGAAGAGACTGTGATTACTCATGAATTGAGGGGGAGCATGATTACTTCATAAGAGACTTTTCAAAACCTCATTCAAATGTTTACTCTCAAAAGTGCTTAAGATGATCTGACAAAGATCAAAGCTTCAAAGGACAAAAGATTGAAGATTCAAGACAAAGAAGAAAAGCTTCAAAAGAGTCTTCATCAATTCAATTTATACAAGATCTTCAAAGTCATACAACAACACTTTACCAAAAGCTACAATGCATAAATCAAGGGGGAGAGTACATATTTCTGAAGATTTATTCCAAGACATCAAAAATTCAAGAATCAAAGATTGAAGAATCCAAAACCAATTCATACCTTCCGCATTTCAATAGACAACTCTGATTCCTGATTCAACAATTCTCAAAGATTTAATACACACACACACACTTATCATTCTCTGTTCAAAAAGAACATTGAGAATCAACAAATGATTTAACATCAAGAAGTCCAAGACCAAGACTAAATCAAGTTTTCCAAAGACGATGAGAAATCTTTGAAGATTTGTTTCAACACACCAATTGTCTTCACCACCGGGCTCATCAAATTCATTCCTACAAGACAAAATAACACGTACTTCATTCTTTACAATATACCACTAAGGGAGAGAATGTTAGCAATCCAAAATAGTGATACATTGTAATTTAAGTTATAGGACTTACTTGTTGTTAAGTCATGAGATTGTGATTTCTAAGGTTGATGGGCTAATTGTGATAATTAGCATAGTTGTTTAGATTAGCCTATAAATAGCCCTCATCAACTTAGAAATCATAACCTTTCATAACACACACATAACATTTCATACTTTTACACCTGAATCACACACACTTAATACCAATTCTCTCTCAACACACACACAAACACCAAGAACACACACACTAACCAAACACCATTGTTGATGTGAATTCGGTGATGAAAATCGTGTTATTACATCCACTTAGTGCCTATTGGATCATCTTTTCTCGGATTTGGAACTAATCTCCATACTTTCAGTCTTTCAAACTGTGCAAGTTCTTCTTGCATTGCTTTAACCCACTCTGGATCACAAAGAGCTTCAGAGACAGTTTTGGGTTCATTGTTGCTGAGAGAAAGTGCAACAAGACACTCGTTAACTGAAGTACGAGTAGTTACTCCGGCTTGTAGATCTCCAATAATTTGATCAGTAGGATGATCTTTCAGCATACGTGACCATTTGCGATCATGAGGAAGAGGATCTTGTTGATGAATATCAACATCATTATCGTTAAACCCTGAGTTTAGTTGAGAGATGGAATCATAGCTTGGTAGAACTACTTCCTCATAAGATGGATGATCAAAATCAAGTGGCACATACACATTTGGAGTGTTCATCGGATTTGTTGTCTGAGAAAATTGGGTAGGCTGTTCTTGAACATTCACTTGAGAAGAATTATTAGGAGAGGGTGGTGAAGAAGAATCATTAGAAGAAGATGAAGAACTACTACTTGAAGAAGTAGCACCTTGCTCAGAAGAACTTGATGATGATTCATGATTGTTGTCAGGAACTGGATTATTTATCTGAATTGGTTCAACGATGAGTCGAGGTTCTTTATCATGAATCGGTTTGGAATTGTAGAATTCTTCAAAAAGAATATCTAATTCATCACTTGTTGGAGATGGAAACTTCTTGAATCTAGATGCTAAAGTAGAAGTCCTTGTAGAAGTACTTGAAGCACTTGCACCATTACTTGTTGGTAGCAAACTTTCTTGTTCAAAGATCATGCCCGACATCTCATCAAACCAAACATTCATTGTTTCTTGAATTGTATTTGTTTGGCGATTGATGAACAAAAATCTATGATTTTATGCGATTTCATCGGTGGAAAATGAAGAAAAAGTCGACGGTATAAAAAACGGTTTTGATTTTGATTTTGGATGAATCTGAGATCAAATTTAGTGAGGGATCGATATCAAAAATGATGTTTCGCTCTGATACCACATGTAAATAACTCGATTTCAGCACCGGATTCACAGATTCAATGATGGATTTGGATGTGTGTATGTTCTTGGTGTTTTAGTGTGTGCTTTTAGAAAGAGAGAGGAAAGATTGGTATTAAGTGTGTGTAATTGTTACAGGAATGAAGGAAATGGGTGAAAAGCTTATGATTTCTAAGGTGAGAGGAAGTATTTATAGTCTAACTATACATTTATGCTAATTATCACATCTAGTCCCTCATCCTTAGAAATCATTTAACTATGACTTAACAACAAGTAAGTCCACTAACTTAAATTACAATTTATCATTATTTTTGGATTTCTAACAAGAGCCCAGGTCGAGACAGACCTGTGAGGGTGTTCTCGGAGAGGCGCCAGGATAGATCCCCATCGCAAGACCGCATAGCAGGACGCTCTGCTGCAGAGGAGCACGCAATCGATAGGACCATAGTCCCCGAACGCGCCTTAGAACATCCTGCTAGAGAAGAACGACATCGGAGGAACCTCCACCTGGACCAAGTGGATCCACAGTTCCATCGTCCAGAGCCCCAATATCCCCGCAGGGCCAAAGCTCGAGAGGCCTAGCGGTAACTCCTCCCCGAGACGGTGGGTTCATGGTAACCCCCTCCAAAGGCGCGATCCGGAACAGAGCAGGCCAGGCTTTGTACACATAAGCCAAAGGATGCAGGTCCCCCCGGCAGGAAACAACGGGGCATCAACATCAGGAGCACATGAAATAAATGACGCATACGTACGGGAAAATTATGACGTACTAAGCACAAATATGAACCGGTTGAGGACGACACGTCAAATCCGCGGCGTCACCAGGAATTTAGAGAACGAATATGACTCCGATTCGGTAGACCAGTACATCGAAGCAGAGCTTCCTCCGAGAAGGGCCACCGGAGGGATAACCCTCCAACAAGAACGGTGGCCTCAGACGAACACGACACCGCCCAGAAGGACAGGGGCACAAGCGGAAGAAAGACCGGCCTCAACAATTCAAAGAGAAAGAACATTCCAGGAACAACCCCGCAGACACTCACCCACAGCCAACAGGGGTCGGGAGATATCTCCAGAATCACAGCAGAATGAGGAAAGGCCGAGTGGAAACCAACCAGGATTCCCCCAAGCTAGGAAGAACATGATCCGACAGGATTATGACCCCTATGAACAGGAAGACACGGAGCCAGTTGACCTCTCTCACCTGGTCAACCCGGAAAGCCCGTTCTTTCTTGCCATACAAAGCCATCCCCTGCCAGTGAAGATGAAATACCTACAACACTTAGGGTACTATGATGGGAAGAGCGATCCAGATGACTTTCTTACAAAGTCCATCGGAGCATCCCTGATACAGAAGTGGGGCATGCCAACTACATGCCCGCGTTCTCATACTCGTTAACAGATGACGCACGAGAATGGATTGATGGGTTACCAAGAACTAGTATAGATAGGTTCGAAATACTCAAAAATAAATTCAAGTCGCAGTTCAGTATGCAGAAAAAGCACAGAAAGACCCACATCATCGTGCACAACATCAAACAAAAAGAAAGTGAAAAAACAAGAGACTTCATTGTAAGATACACAAATGAGACACGGCAAGTACGGGGACTCGCGGAAAGCCAAAGGATCTCAGGACTCATACATGGGCTGCGCGTAGTAGAGGTCATTGAACATCTGAGCACCGACCTACCCGAAACTTATGACGGGTTAACAAGCAAAGCCCACATCTGGCTAGATGCCAGGGAGACAACAAGTGGTGACTTCTCTTTAGGAAGGAAGCGGAAGGAATACAGAGGGAATGGAAGATTTTCTCGCTACGGGCGAGAAGACAACCAATGGGGAGGAAGAGAGAAAGATACCGGGATCGATATCTTATTTAACCTCAACAAAACCCCGAAACAAATCCTCCTCACGGAGCGAATCGCTTCAAAGTTCCCAACCCCAACAAAACTCATCACAAAGAAGAAAAACATGGAGAAGCACTGTGAATACCACAAGGATCATGGACATGATACAAACAGTTGCAGGAACTTAAGACGGGCAACAGAAGAAGCTGTGGAATCCGGAAAGCTGGATCACCTCGTCAAAGGAATCCGCCAAGCAACCAGAATTAAGAGCGAACCTGACAAGTCCGAAAAAACAACACCGATGCAAATCCTCACCATACGGTCCGAGGTATACAGAGATCCCCCGTAGGAGCAGCTTTACCAGTTCCCGCCACTAAAGGATATTATCCCTTCTAGTAAGCCAATTGTGATTGAAGCCAACATCGGGGGACTGGCAATGAGGAAAGTCCAAATTGATGGTGGTAATGAATGTGATATTCTCTATGAAAAACACTTCTCCGAATTACCAAGAAGCGTCAGAGAAAAGCTGTGCAAGGTGGATAAGCCACTGATAAGATTCGCAGGAGAGCGGACATGGCCCATCGGAGAACTCTGGACAGAAGTCACTATCGGAGAATACCCAAACTGGAAAACAGAAAAAATTGCGTTCCTAGTCATCACAACGAAGTCTGGAAATAATGCAATCCTTGGAAGGGAAGCAATGCGGCAGGTGCAAGGGATAACAACATTATCATCAAACCTACTAAACAAATGAAAGGTGCAAGGGAACAAATGGAGCCCTTTAGACAACGAAGGGAGAGAACCCTCCTCCTACTCATTGGAAAAACGGTCCCCAAGAGCACCATCGCTTGAGCGAAGGGTACGCAAACAGAGCAAAGGAGCCAAGAAGAGCAAATTCAGAGGCTCAGGGAGAAAAACGGAGGCCCATAGAGACCTCCATCAGAAGGTAAACTCCCTAAAAAGACAAAAGGGATAAGCCCGGATTAGCTACCCGGATAAGTCCCGAAGAAGAAAGCTAGCAGCTAGGAACCTTACTATGTAATGTCCTCCTGCCAATTATTTTGTCAATAAAATAAAGCTTTTAACGAAAAGTTTTTAAGATCGATCAAATAATAAAAACGCGCGTAATAAAATGGAAAGACTTCGTGTAAATGTTTAAGGGGATGCTCATTAAGACATTCACGAAGCATAAAGAGCCTCCCGAATACAAAGGGAACGACCAAAAAACCACTCAAAGATGGACTCATCACGAATGACAAAGTTAAGGGTAGGTTAAGTTGTATTGCAGGTACTAAAAATATATGTACAAACAGACTCCCCCGACACAAAAGAAGGCCATACAGAGTTATTGTTTAAATCATCCAAAGGCACACAGGCCATCAAAAGGGTAATTGTTCAACGGCAAGCAGGCCTCCAAGAAAGAGACTGTTTAAAGGGCACATGAAATCATTCAATCATGAAAGCCAGAGGAGTTAAGGAACAACCTGCAGAAGATCAGACGGAGAGGCTTCGGGATCGGAGGCAAGCTTGCGAAGGTATGCAGAATCAACATTGGCAAGGTCGTCAAGTGCGGAATCAAGGCGAGCAGCTGTGTCTTCTGGGATATTACGGCCCTCCAGATTTACCACACCATCCGCAACTAGGGCACGCATTAATCCAGCTTCCGCATCAGTTTTGTTCAAATTACAGACCTTAGACAACAGCTCGCCGACTTCAGGACCATTAAGAAAGGAGTTGCACACATGGGGCACGACTTCAACAATCAACCTTCCATACCTCCCCGATTTCTCCGCAAGCATGTCCTGCACCTCCTTCATCAAGCTATCCTTTTCCCGCACTTGACTGCCAAGGGACTCCACCTCCTTCTCCTCCTCTTCAATAGTTCTCTGTGCATCAGTCCTTGCAGTACTCAACTCGGATTGCAAAGCTCCACAGTCCAACTCAAAATCAGCCACTTTAGCTTCCAGGGAAAGCTTCTCCGTCATCAGCATCTCATATTGCTCCTTCGATGGCCCAGCTTCTTCTTCACTCTCCCGCAATCTTGAATCCATAGCACTGCCAATAACAGCACTACAAAAGATAGAGCGGTTGAAGAAAGCAGACAAATCCGAGACCTCCATATTCATCAAACCATTTATCCATCCTGAAGGAGCAATGCTTTGCAAATCACGGTGACAGGTGGAAGCATCCAGAACCTCTTCAAGGGGGTCGAAGGCTGCACAAATAAAATCAAGTGTCAATTAAGCACAATTAAATGGAGGAAAGCAAATGACAAAGACTTACATGATGACTGAGGAGGAACCCTATTGACCTTCGCCCTAATATTCTACAGTCGATGACTACCAGGTATCTTCGACATACTCTTCCTCTTCCTTACACGACTACCAACAGTGTTCCCTTGAGTTTCCGCTTCCCCGGCCACATCCTCGCCATTGTCATCTGAAACATCAATAATGGCCTCCACTGGCTCACGGACTGTAGGGGTAGATGCCTCAGGAAATTCATCAGGCACAGGCCTCTCCTGAGCTACAGTCGGATGAACATGTTCGGGGTCCAAAGGTACAGTTGGCTCGACAGGTGGAGGAGCCAGAGCCATTGGACTAAAGACAACACCAGACAACACAGGTTGCCTATCAATGAGTTGCTTAAAAGACATCTCTGCAAGAGTAATTTGGATCAGTATCTATCCTATTTTGTAGTAGAATGAAAAAGAAGAAGAAATGCTGAAGAATCAACCTACCCTGACCATCAAACTCAATTGCAACATCCAAAGTACCATACTCCCAACAATTTGCAACCCGAGACTTAAACAACACAGCCTCTGGATACACACACAACTTTAACCTATAAGAAGACAGGCAATCTACATCCACTTGCCTTACACCAGATACACTCGGAACACCTATCGACTCATACTTCAACCTATCCCTATCTAACAAACCACTATGAGCAGGAGGAATCAACGACCGATCAACAAAAACAAACAAATTTTTCCAATCCCTAACCTCAACACCACCAACAATAATAAGCTCATGATCACCATTTTTTGACACAGTGACCCAATCGCCAGATTCTTTCAATTTATAAAAGAAATTAAACAAGGCAACAGATGGTAATATATGGTTCGCATAGCAAATAACTAGGAAAGCAATGATTTTTGCAATACCAGTCGGATGCATAGTAGATGTATGGCAGTGGTAGTAGTCTATGACCGCAAGAAAGAAGTCTGAAAAGGGGATCCTAAGATTGCCAAGAGAAAACGCTTTCACGTACACACCCACAAAACCCACACATATGGATTGTCCCCTTTCTGGGTAACGAACTAGATTAGGGTTTTGAGAAAAATAAGTATTAACGAAACTCTGATAGGCAGAGCGGCTCAAAGCATTGGTAATATTTTCTATTCCTCGTTTCGACATGATGATTAAAGTAAAGGGAGGAAGAAGGAGGAAGATAATATACCTGGTTAGCGCCTGGTGAATCGCAAGACAGGGAAGAAAAAACGAAGAGCAGAGTCAAAGAAAGAAATACAAAAAAATCCTTATTTCGTGGTAATAAACTAGTATTTAAACGGGTCATAATAATTGGTAACTACCCGGTGATAAATAACCCTGAGAGATGTGCCAACAAGTTGCTACTAAAGGATAAAAAGTCATTATGGCTTATGGATTAGCGAAGCGTCGGAGCAGCGAAGAACGTTCATTTTAACCTCGAAGGTATGACATTTATTTTGTTATTCGATTTGTTAAGTATAATGCGATATTTTACAGATAAAATTTCCCATCAAACTGGGGGGCTTGATGATATACCCATACGGAGCTCTAGCTCCGTATTCGAAGCAGAAAACGAAGTCATCTTCGTACAGGTAAACCCATAATGGAGCTTAACCTCCGTCTAAAGATCTTTCCCATAATTATTTTATTAAACATACCTAAGCTCCGATATACTCGGACATAATTAGGTAACAAGATTACCACAAATCTCCTCAAGAAGGAAACAAGATATTCACAAAACAGGAAAAGATTTACCCTAATTCTCTTACCCTACTCTCCAAGTTATTTACCCTCTATATAAATAGAGGAGAAAGCCTCATGGCACATCATGACATACGCAATACGCAATAATCATAAATCCACACACCAAGTTTATTCGACCTCCAAATAAACCCTAAACAAAACCCTTAAACCCTAAGTCGGAAGAATCAACTTAGACACAGCAAAACCATCCAGTGTAAAGCAGTCTCTCGGACCTTCTGACCGTAAGGGGATCGCCGATAAACACCAATAACCCCACCCACACCTCCGGTTGAGCCATAGTGCGATTATTTGATCAAACAACACTTTTTCTTCATGCTTTTCAGGATTTAGCATAAGCTATGAGGAATTATATACATCATGATTGTTTGCATTGGACTTTGGAGTCAAAGACTAAACCTTGTGATGGGCAATGGAATCCGCCTTGACCATTGTAGTATATCATTTCATATATTTGTTATATGTTTCGTGGACTTAATAACCAAGTACGGTGGACGCATGGTACTTGGGGATGGGTTAACATGCTTGTGCATTTCTAAACTCTTTTATCAAATAAAGCTACGGTGAATGTTTATCTATCATCCTTTGTTTTGAATACTCGACTTTCTGTACATCTCATTGTTCCGCCTTAGTTGGGGTGTTACAAAGGTAATATTAATAATGGGGAGATTAAGCATTACACAACCTCCACACCGCCCATAGGGGCGTGCTGCTCAAAAATTTTCATCTTCGTCATAATTGGCACGTCCTTCTTATACCTCTTTCCCATGCCATCTATTCTTGATCCACGACTATTTTTTTTTATCTTTTATTTTTTTTCTATTATTCCTTTTACTATATAACACCATACATATTTACAGCCAACACATACAAATCTAATACATATATCAAACACATTCAAACACACACACTATAGGGATATTTTTGATTCGTCGTCATCAGAATTGGCACGCCCTTCTCGTTCCTCTTTCCCATGCCAACTAGTCTTTAGCAACGGCTATCACCCCTTTTCTTTTCCTTTGTCTATTTTTCCTTTTACTATATAACACCATACATATTTACATCAAACACATACAAATCTGATACATATATCAAATACATACAAACACATTTGATGTGACTAATTTATACCCATTACCCACATGGTTATTGGCCATTTTACTATATGTTTTAAGTCGTTTTTATATGTATTTGGCGCGTTTATGGTGTTTGTTAGTGTTTACATGCTCTAAACAGGATACGCGTTCATTTGGTACATTTTCGGATGATTATTGGCCCGGAAGTGCGTTATGATGATGAGAGTTAATTTGAGTGGATGAGACAGCAGAGTTTGGCAAGTAATCGAGATCGAAAGAAGATTGGTTATGTACAAGAATTGACTGCGCCTCAGTGGGGTTGCATTAGCCCACTGCGCCGCAGTTCTGGTCCACGGAAAAAAATGGAAAACACCCCACTAAGCCGCAGTGGGGTTGCTCTAGTATGACTGCGCCGCAGTCAGGGAAGGAAGGAACAAAGCCGTGGATTCGTACTGCGCCGCAGTGGTGATCACACAATCCACTGCGCCGCAGCCCCCCTGAAGTCAAAGTCAACAACACCTCACTGCGCCGCAGTGAGGGAAGGCTCAACCCCACTGCACCGCAGTGGGTGCACGGGAGAACCAGACTTGCCTTATTTTTGCATCAGATTTTGGAGGAGTATATATAGCAAACCCTAGGTCGAAAATCGGGTATCAAAAATCTTTCTAGGAGCTGTTCTACAAGGGTTCTTCTTCCTCCAATCAAGATTATTTCTTAGGTGGACTCGTTGAAGATTCACGGGCACCCATCTAGATCGTATCTACTTATTGTCTTGCAATTTACCTTTCATCAAACGATTGATACATCATGTTTCTCTTCTATTTTATTTATTATTGTGGATTGATCATGAGTAGCTAAGCGTTTAATCATCTACCTTGATGAAACGAGACGGATAATGTGATTGCAGTATTTTTAATTCAAAAAGGTCATTTAATTATCGTTGTTCTGTGATCTTGATGATGTTAATTCTTTTCATTAATTAATTTTGATATTGGTTGCATATGATTCTTCGTTGGTGGTACCAGTTGAATGTGTATGTGATTTTAAAACGGTTACTTATCTATAAGTAATTATCACTAGTTCATGGTATGATAGTGAATATAATTTTAAGAAAAGCTTAATTTTGTCAACGTGATTGATATCGGTTGGTGGTACCATGCTATTGTCACATAGGTTCAATTGATAACTTGATAGTCAATAAAACTCATTGTTAGGAGAATTGTCTTAGTTTTGGTGGTACCGGCTTGGGTAATTTAACTGGCAGTTAGGTGATTCGATATTTTTTTCACGGTTGGTGGTACCCCATAAGTATCTTAATCTTGTCACGATTATCTTTAAACCCTGGAGAATTTGTTCTTCATTAAATGCAATCACATTTGAAGTTGAGGGAAGTCCAGGTGGATGACTTTTAATTATATTGTCTGAAGTCTTTTCAATTTATGCAATTATTTTGCAAACCAATTTACTTTAAGTGTCAAGAGGATTTTCGAAGCAACACCCGTTTTCCAAACCATGTCATAAGCAACTAATCATTTCCAATCCCTGAGAACGAACTCAAACTTATCTCTTAACTATATTACAAACGATCGGGTCCACTGCCCGTGAGTGCGTAGTAGTGAGTTTTTAGGTAGTTTTAGTTTTATAAATTTAAAGCTCAATTTTGCACATCACGCATGAGGAAGGATCAACTTCACAGCACCACCAGATTCGGACGAAGAAGGCTTCTATCTAGAGGAATTCTTTGAGCTTGCACTTGTGAAGGAAGAAATGGGTGACAATCCACCAAGAGACCCAAACGACATCCAGTATGGTGACCGAACCCGAACCATTCCTACGACTCGTGGTTCCGCTATTAGACCACCGGGTATTGATCAAAATTTCAACTTGAAGCCCAACCATCTCAAAAGCATTGAAGAGCAAAAATTTGATGGTAAGAAGAAATGGGATCCTTATAAGCACTTGGAGAGGTTTAAGAAGTTAGCAAGGCTTTATCATTATGGCCAAAACCAAATGAGTGTCGTTAAACTTGAAACCTTTCCTATCACTCTCACCGGAGATGCCAAAGATTGGTTCAATGATCTTCCCGAGAATTCAATCACTACTTGGGATCAACTCAAAGAAGCTTTTATTGGAGAGTTTTATTCGGTTAGAACTCAAAGACAATTGGAGAACTTGATAAGGTGTGAAGTCCCTCACTCGATGGTTTAACCCACAAGTGTAGAATAACAAGTCAAGTAATCACTAGAGATGACTAGTATTAAATGTCAAGTAAGCACTAGATTGGACTAGTATTACGGTTAATATAAATGCAAGAATATATATAACGTAATACGTACTTAAGCAATATAAAGATAAACAAATAAGTAAATGGTGAGACACAATGTAATTTTCAAATGTATTTTATTTATTGATGTTAAATAAAATACAAGGTTGTTGCGGAACAAGATATTACAAAATAAGTATCTAAACAACCTATGAATTACAAGTGATCTAATCTTTGCTAAATAAACTCTTTGATCGAGATACTTAAAGTTGTGAAGTATGACTGTTTAGATCGAGAGTATTTGAGCAAAGGCACCAAATTGCAAAAGTATGTTGTTTGGACGAGGAAGTGACTTGGTATTTATAGGCAAAAAGAATAAATATAATATTCTTTTTGCCTTACAAATATGGTTACATGCATTTAAGGAAATTACATTAATTCCTTAAAAGCATTGATTAAAGTACAAGAATAAAGTCACATGACAGTGACTTGTCTTCTAATTAACCAACCACCTTTACATGCGTGTAAGGCTTTTAACAAAAGACAAATGGATTGTCCAGATAAAGGCATGTAAAGGCATAAAGTCAATTCCTCGTAATCAGTGTTCAGACTTGTAAGGTCTAGAACACTGACAAGGACTCCAGTCAAGAGATCTGGTAAGTCTTCCAGTGAGCTCCGCTATTTGTCAGACTTCTTTCTTCAGACTTCAGTCTTCGACTTTAGTGAGAATGTTCTTCAGTGGAGAGATCTTGACTGGAGTGAAGTCCAGTGAACAAATCTGGTGGAATCCAGATTCCTATACAAGTAAGTTGTTCACTGATCTTCACATAATTTTTGGACAAATCTTCAGAGGGCTCCAGTAGTTACGTCTGGAGCGAGTCCAGTAAATCTGGACCTAACATAAGGTCCTTTGTGCAAGAAGACGGGGAAGATGTTGTTGATGCATGGATCCGATTCAAGGAGATGTTAAGAAATTGTCCGTGACATGAGTTGACTAAGGAGAAGTATGTTGAGCTATTCTTTGTTGGTTTGAATAAGGGTTCCAAAAGAGAGATGGGGTATGCTTTCGGTGGAAGTTTTAGCAAGATCACTCCAAATGAAGGTTATGACATTTTGGAGAGTATGGTGAAAGATAATGCGGCCATGGATGATAAAAGATTTTTGAAGAATGAGAGCCGATTTAAGCAAAGTAAGGTTGCAAGAGCAGATGGAAGCAACAGTTCTAGTGTCATTGATGAGATACAAGCTTTGTCGGCAAGAATGGATAAAGGTTTTGCTAATCAAGAATCACGGTTTGGATATCTTGAACGTGATATGAAGGTGCTTGCTGATGCGTGTGATCACTGTGGAGAGACACACTATTCCGAAGAGTGTCCCAACCAGGGACCTGAAGATGTTAGTTTTGTGCAAAATCAGCAAGGAGGTTTTCAGAGAAACACCAGTTTTCAGAACCGGTCATCAGGTAACAATTCTTATAACTCTTATTTTCCTACTAATACTTCTCTTTTTTCTGGTAACAGGTGGCAAAGGAGCAATTATCAAAGCCAGCCACAGCAGCAGGAAACTCAACAAAGCCAAGGATCGGGCTCAACTTCTTCTACTACCGATCCTAATGCCGAGTTGAGGGAAATGATGAAGCAGATGATGAGCAATCAGATGGAGACAAACACAAGTATCCAGAATATAAGGGAGGATACTAGGGAGTTGAGTGAGAGGCTAGATAGGATTAATGGTAAGGTGGAGATGAAAGCCAAAAATCAGGATATTAATTTTAAGGATCTTGAAAGTAGGATGGCTGCTATCACTAGGCCCCAGGGTGTTTTGCCTAGTAACACTCAGCAGAATCTAAAGCAGAATCAATGGTCTAACAATGGTCAGAAGTACACTCCACCGCCTGTTCGTCAGGAGCAAGCGAAGGCCATTACTACTCGTACAGGTAGATCCTATGCCCCTCCTCCTAATCCTAATGATTTTGTTTCAGATGTGCAGGATACAGGAAATGAAGAAGCTGAAGATGTTGATGAGGAGATTGTGATGGAAGATCAACCAACTGTGAAGACTCCGGTTACTCCACCGAAACCGGCCATGACACCTGAGGCTAAGCCATATAAGTTGGATGATGCCTTGTGGGCGTTTAGGACCGCCTTTAAGACGCCTATTGGCACTACGCCATACAAGTTGCTCTATGGTAAGACTTGTCATTTACCGATTGAATTAGAGCATAAGGCGTATTGGGCGTTGAGAAATTTGAACCTAGACATGATGGAGGCCGGTGAACTTAGGTTATTGCAACTTCATGAGCTTGATGAGCTTGGGTTAGGTGCATATGAAAACTCAAGACTTTATAAAGAGAAAACCAAAGTTTACCATGACAAAAGGATCCGTAGGAAGGAGTTTAAGGTTGGAGCAAAAGTTTTGCTATTTTAATCGAAATTTAAAATTAAACAACCAAAGTTAACTTCTAGGTGGATAGGTCCTTTTGTGATTAAACATGTGTATCCGTCGAGTTATGTTAAACTTTTTAAAAGGGATGGAAATGGGTCTTTCATTGTCAATGGTCATAGATTAAAGTTGTATTTGGAAAAAGAGCAGGAGGAGGGGATGGTTGAAGAAATCCCCATTTTTGATTCACAAACTTGAATATGATGATCGAGTCTAGCTCACGACTCGTAAATAAATTAAGCACTTTTCGGGAGGCAACCCGTGTTTAATTTGTTTTGTCAAGTTTGATTTTCATTTTGTTAGATAGTTGTAATTTGTTTTGTCAAGAATGTGCAGGTTCAAATGTGGTGTGAAGCGGATGGAGGTAAGTTGTGCTTAAAAACCGAAAAGTTTTTCTGGAAAAGTCCCCCACTGCGCCGCAGTGGAGGTGGACACCTTGACTGCGCCGCAGTCTAATCCCACGGCCTATATTGACCATCACCCCACTGCGCCGCAGTCCAAAAGCTCGGCACCAGTTGCTCTAAGCCCCACTGCGCCGCAGTGAGGAAGGCCTTAGCCCACTGCGCCGCAGTGGGCGTGTTGACTGGTCAAAGGGGATCGGGTGTTTTAAGTAAAAAAGGAAAGAAGAGGTTGTTTTTACCACATACTCAAATCTCAAACTTCTTATCTTTTTCTCTAAAAGGCAAAAAACAAAAATCACCCCCAAGAACACCTTTGACTCCGAAAATCACCCCCTTATCCACCAAATTCTTGCATTCTTATTCTTTCTCTTCTTAGATTATCAATTATCCTTAACTACCATGGGAAAGAATGTAAGTTTTCTTGTTTATTTTCCTTTTAATGTTCTAATTTTGATTTTTTTGATTTTTAGGGTGTAATTGTTAAATTTGTTGGTGGGTTTTGTCAATTAAGGGGTATAGATAATAATGTAGTGTTCAATTTCACGAATCTAACACTTGTTCATCCGGATTTGAGTCTAAATCAAACCTAGGGTTTTGAAAAAAATTGGGGCTTTTTGATGAACAAGTGTGGGGGAAGTTATGGAAGAATTTGTAGTGTTAAATTGTTGAAAGATTGCTATTTACTTGGTTTAATGCACCCCCTTTATCTGGAAATTCTTGATGAACAACAAAAACTTGCCCAAAACTTCAAGAAACTGCGTCGCAGTGGTGGTGGGTTTGATCAACTCCGCCGCAGTCCAAGGGCTCGTGACCTGCACATGTTTAGAACCCCACTGTGCCGCAGTGAGGGTTGCTTCAGACCACTGCGCCGCAGTGGTAAACCTCGACCCACATTAACTTTGCCTCACTGCGCCACAATGAGGGGTGTTGATGCCCACTGCGCCGCAGTGGGGCACTTTCATGCCTAGATTTTTTTCGTTTTCAATACGGTTCCTGGTTTGTATTCCGCGTTTAACATGTTTGTTTGTCTAATGATTTGTGATTGTAGGATGCCTCAGGAACTGACAAGAGGAAGCAGGTTGAAGAGGGCCAAGGAAGCGGGTCGGCCCAAAAGCAAGCCAAAGCAACACTGGAGGCGGTTAAAGCGCCTACACTAAAGTTCTGGCCAGGGCAATTAAACGAGAAACACACGTGGTTGGAGTTCAGCAGGGTGAAACAACCCCACAAGAACAACATCCTTAATGAGTTGTACTCCATCCACAAGGAGGTGGTTTCCCCACCCAGGTATCTTGCCCCTACTGCTGCTCAGCATTTCGGCATTCAAGCCGATATTAATGGATGGTTCATGATAGAAGCTCCAGTTGGTGATAGGTTGGTTGTTAGCGACATGTGGCATAATGTGTTCAATAACCGGGAGCCAGTGTATATGGAGCTGTGTTTGGAGTTCTATTCAACTCTGAAGGTCACAAAAGAGTTGAATAAAGTGAAGGATATTTTTGAGGAGCGATGTGTAACCTTCTACTGTGGGGGTGTTGTGAGAAAGATTTCTATAGCCCAGTTCAGCTATTATACTGGTATGTACACTTTGGACCAGTTGAAGAGTAGCGAGTTTAGGAGTTTGTTGAGGCAGGGACTGTATGTGAAGCAAGCTTTTGATGGTGAGTCCATTCCGCAGTATTGGACTCGTATTACTGGTGGTGAGGCTTGGCCGTCTGGGGGGTCGGGTAGTGTTTCCAAGATCAGGAGTGTGCAGTTGAGGATGCTCCATCGTATGATTGTCACGTTTCTGGTACAGCGGTCCACTCACTGGGACAAAGCGTACCAGGCTGATCTTTGGTTGATGAAGTTGTTTGCTGAGGGGGCGCCTAGGAGGTTTGCTTTGGCCCCCATTGTTGTTTTGGATAGGATGCGGAACCACTCCGACTCGGAGTTGGTATTGGGGCATTTTGTTACGATGATTTATCGGCGTATGGGCATCTTTGATACAGACGAGTGCCAGACCGATCTTTCTCCCCCTATTTTTCAGGAGACACTGACTAAGGCCGAGTTGGTTAGGGCCAAGATTGTGAAGAAGATGACACAAACGGAGAACTCTAGACTGCTGGATGACATTGGGTTTATTGCACCGCCTCCTATTGTGGAGGAAGCTGAGGATGTGGAGATGAGGGATGCTCCACAGGAGTAGCCTAGGAGGCGGGCTCCTACTGGTATAGATTTGACCCCTTTGAGCACCCAGCTCCAGCAGATCTACGAGGGGCAGCAGGCCAGCCGCCAGGCTTTTGATGACTATCAGCGGCGTATGGATCAGGAGGTGACATGGTTAGGGTCACAGCAGGCCCATACTAACTACACTCTTGACTATTACCAGCCGATGTGACAGTCCCAGTATACGGGGACTGAGTTCGTGAGGCCTGACCCGATTCCACCCTTCAGCCCTCCACCTATCCGTGCTCCACCGTATCAACAAGATGGCGATTCTTACTTCTTCACGCCATCCCAGATGTCCCCACGGCCCCATGACTTGGGAGGATCTCCCCGAGGGCTAGTTCAGTTTGGTCGATACACAGGTGGTGATGCTGGGATTTCCTCCTCCATGCCTAGTTTCTTTGCAGGTGCCAGCTCTGGATTTGCTGATTTTGCTGAAGGCTCGGGAGGATTTGCCGCTGGTGGTTCTGGACAGGCAGATGATCAGCCGGGTGGCAGCTATGGCGGTTCAGGTTCAGGAGGCACACCAGAGCAGGCGACCAGCTGGGTTGATGATCTCTTTGGCCCACCCAGTGCTCCATATGGCTATCATGGGCAGCAGCAGTGATGATAAAGATGACCTCCATCCGGTACCGTGGGATGGGGTCATATGTTGATTGATATTCATTCATGCTGATTGATGGATTACTGTATTTGATACATTGTTTCTTATCCTTTTTCTTTATTTGTGTTGGTATCTGCCCTTCGGGGTGATGAAACATTGTATTTGTTTCTTTTTCTTTTTCTTTTTCTTTTAATTGTTGCATGAACAGTAGGTATACGTATTCCTTTGATCTATTTTGGGTTGCTTTGATGAAATTTGAGCAGGTTATTACATTTGATGGTTGTAGCACAACTCAAGTGTGGGGGGAACCCCTTGGATTCTCTTCTCATCTATTCTATGGCATCAGTGTGTTGATTGTGTGATGGTGTGCGTATGCTGGCAGTAAGTTCAGCGCCATATTTGTATTGCTATGTTTGATGCACACACAACGCTCACACCTTCTATTTTTGCACACGTTGTTTATCCCGCCAACCAAAGTGTCCTTCCTATTTCGGAAGTGCCATTTGTGACACGGGGTCGATAACTTGTTTCAAAACGGAATGTGTCCTTATTCCGGTATGCGCTTTTATTTTTCTATGTCGCTTACCCCTATTTACTTTTGTTTGACCGAATATGGACATTGAGGGCATTGTCCATCTTAAGTGTGGGGGCTGGCAAATAGGTTTAAGTACCGGGTTTATCATTTTTGTTGTTTTCCCATTGAGATTTTTATCAGTTTTGTTGATGTGTCCCTCTCGTAGGCCTTTGGATTCTATCTAGGGGTATGAGTTTCTATTTTGAACTCTTAACTGTGATGTGCATGTTTAAAACTGGTGATATTAATTTGGCGGAATAGCAGAAGTTGATATGATTTTTAAAACTTGAGTTGAACTTGTCCTTGTGGTAAATTGCTTTTGACACTTAATTGATTACTTATTAAGCAATTTTACTACAAAATGTTTCCTTGACAAAAAATTTTAATTGGCGAAGTGTGTCCTGAACGGTTATTTGGCTAGTCCTTCGGGATTGATAACATTACTTGCATACTCATATATATCCAAAACACCAAATTGTGAGATTTCATCATTTCATATATAGTGTGTCAGGTGACGGTTTTGGTTTGTTTGCCTCATAAATACGTCTCTCTCTTAGGCTCTTGGATTTATTCAGGAGTAAGGGTTTTCATTTGATGCCCTGCACTAAGATGTGCGTGTTTGAGGTACTTCTAAGCCATTTCCGGGTTCTTTTCTTGATAAGAGTATACCGGTGATGTGTTGATTCTAGAACTTGGCCTGGTGATCGTGACGAGTACATTGGATGACGAATTGGCATTTAGGCTTGACCATACTTTTTATTTCCTTCTTTTCATTTTTCTTTTGTATATCCATATCCCTAGTATACAACCTTATACATATACTTGTCTATATTCACATAATTGTCTTTTCTTTTATACCTTATCAATATATACACATATACATCACTATAACTTACCTTTCCATTGTATAAATCCACCTATTCTTGTAAACTTCACCTAATTATACCGCTAGTCTAATCTGGGGGGCCTTTGATTGTCATTGGCTTGTTTGGATGGTTTGGGAGAGTTTCAATGGGTTGATTTGTGAGATATTCTTGTCTGTGAGAATATGTAAATGGGTTAAGTTATTGAAGATTGTCTTGGATTGTTCAAATAAAGGAAGTGAAGTGTTATAGGCATGTTTATCATTGTAAGAGGGTATCTACTAGTAGAGTAAAAATGGTTCAAAAAGAATAAAAAGAATTGAAAAACAGAAAAATAAGAAAAAGACAGAAAAGAACGAACTTGGGCTACTAGTAGGTATTTCTCTTGTTTAAAATGTCTAGAAAGTTGCTGTATCATTAATTTTGGAAGATTTGGTTGATTATAAGTTGTTTGAAGTTGATACACCACAATGGTGTTGGGCTTGCTTGGTACTTTGGAGGTGTTCTCGGGATAACATCTTATGGGTTAGTGGTTTGTTGGCAATCAATGGTATGGGTTGATTAGACAATTTTGTTCATATTCAATATAACTTATACTATAAATTCTTACCTTTCACTTTTAACCGATAAATTTCCCTTATCCTATTGTACATTTCATTATACATAGCCTAAGTTTAACTAAACAACCACCCTTAATGCCTATTTTGACGATGTACTTGATCCTTGCGCCTTAATGGTGGAGTGACGATCCTGGTTCAAGCTTATGGTAAAAGAGTATACATCACGACTGAGCTATGAGTGATTCTTCATATATTCAACCCTGAAAGTAAGTTTGTTGGAGTAGAATGATGTTGATAGGATCGTTTGTTTTCATTTATGCTTAGTTGATTATCGTGGCTTGCGGATTGTTTAGGTATTGTCAAACATTTCGAGTTTTCATTTAAGATTATAACTGCTTCACCCGCTCTTTGTCATTTTACATGCTTGGTGTGGTTTCTTTTTCATACTTGTCATTTGTTTGATAGTTTCGTTGTCAAGGATTACTTTTTCTTAAATTCCGGATTTGCTTGAGGACAAGCAATGCTCAAGTGTAGAGGGATTTGATGTGACTAATTTATACCCATTACCCGCATCGTTATTGGCCATATTACTATATTTTTTAAGTCGTTTTTGTATGCATTTGGCGCGTTTATGGTGTTTGTTAGTGTTTACAGGCTCTAAACAGGATACGCGTTTATTTGGTACATTTTCGGATGATTATTGGCCCAGAAGTGCGTTATGATGATGAGAGTTGATTTGAGTGGAAGAGACGGCAGAGTTTGGCAAGTAATCAAGATCGAAGGAAGATTGGTTATGTACAAGCATTGACTGCGCCGCAGTGGGGTTGCATTAGCCCACTGCGCCGCAGTCCTAATCCACGGAAAAAAAAAATGGAAAACACCCCACTGCGCGGCAGTAGGGTCGCTCTAGTATGACTGCGCCGCAGTCAGGGAAGGAAGGAACGAAGCCGTGGATTCGTACTGCGCCGCAGCCCCCCTGAAGTCAAAGTCAACAACACCTCACTGCGCCGCAGTGAGGGAAGGCTCAACCCCACTGCACCGCAGTGGGTGCACGGGAGAACCAGACTTGCCTTGTTTTTGCATCAGATTTTGGAGGAGTATATATAGCAAACCCTAGGTCGAAAATCAGGTATCAAAAATCTTTCTAGGAGCTGTTCTACAAGGGTTCTTCTTCCTCCAATCAAGATTATTTCTTAGGCGGACTCGTTGAAGATTCACGGGCACCCATCTAGATCGTATCTACTTATTGTCTTACAATTTACTTTTCATCAAACGATTGGTACATCATGTTTCTCTTCTATTTTATTTATTACTGTGGATTGATCATGAGTGGCTAAGCGTTTAATCATCCACCTTGATGAAACGAGACGGAAAAAATGTGATTGCAATATTTTTAATTCAAAAAGGGTTATTTAATTATCGTTGTTCTGTGATCTTGATGATGTTAATTCTTTTCATTAATTAATTTTGATATTGGTTGCATATGATTCTTCATTGGTGGTACCAGTTGAATGTGTATGTGATTTTAAAACGATTACTTGTCTATAAGTAATTATCACTAGTTCACGGTATGATAGTGAATATCATTTTAAGAAAAGATTAATTTTGTCAACGTGATTGATATCGGTTGGTGGTACCACGCTATTGTCACATAGGTTCAATTGATAATTTGATAGTCAATAAAACTCATTGTTAGGAGAATTGCCTTAGTTTTGGTGGTACCGGCTTGGGTAATTTAACTGGCAGTTAGGTGATTCGATATTTTGTTCACGGTTGGTGGTACCACGTGAGTATCTTAATCTTGTCACGATTATCTTTAAACTCTAGAGAATTTGTTCTTCATTAAATGCAATCACATTTGAAGTTGAGGGAAGTCAAGGTGGATGACTTTTAATTATATTGTCTGAAGTCTTTTCAATTTATGCAATTATTTTGCAAACCAATTTATTTTCAGTGTCAAGAGGATTTTCGAAGCAACACCCGTTTTCCAAACCATTTCATAAGCAACTAATCATTTCCAATCCCTGAGAACGAACTCAGACTTATCTCTTAACTATATTACAAACAATTGGGTCCACTGCCCGTGAGTGCGTAGTAGTGAGTTTTTAGGTAGTTTTAGTTTTATAAATTTAAAGCTCGATTTTGCACATCAACATTCAACCACATACACTATATGGATATTTCCGATTCATCGTCATCATCATCATCCTCTATCAATTCTTTGGGCTCGAACGAGTATGATGATGTCGTTGAGTGTGTTGTTTCTATGGCCGTTATCTAGCAATGCGGGTCACGACTAAGGAAGGGATTTAGAAGCAGGGTAGTACTTGTACGTTGTCGTGTAGAGGCACAAAAGGGATTAAAGCGTTACTACTTTGCGTACGAACCAACTTACAACCCGAGTCAATTTAGACACCGTTTTCGTATGCATAAGTATTTGTTTTTAAAGATATGTAGTGACTTGGAGACGGAGTGTATGTATTTTCAACAAATATATGACGGTGTCAGGAATCTAGGTATTACCACGTTTCATAAGTGTACGGTCGCAATTCGACAACTAGCGTACGATGTGAACAATGACTTGCTTGAAGAGTACTTACATATGGCGGAAAGGACTTCAAGGGAGGTACTTCAACATTTTTGTAAAGATATTTCTTTAAGAACCTTAAAAATACCTATTTTTAATGTGTATATATATATATATTAATTATTTATATTAATGTATCTACGTTAATTGTTATCTAATAAGTTACACATATTTTTTAATGTACATATATATAGATACAATTGTTACATTTGTTATTTTTAGGTATACGTTAATTTTAATGTGGGAAAATAATTTGTGTGTATGTAACTTGTCTTTAACTACTATTGTAGGATATAAACTTTGTTTTGGTTCATATATTGTATGTAAGTAACCTGTTAAACTGAACGATGGTACCACGTTAGTATCCAGCCGATTTCTTACACAATTTGTTCAGTTTTGAGACAAACTTACATACAATGAACCAAAACAAAGTTTATTTCCTACAATAGTAGCTGAACACAAGTTACATACACACGCAGATTCTTTTCCCTTTTAATGTACACATATAAGTTAGAGTTCTTATTTTTAGGTATATGTGAATTGTATAATCTATCTACCTATATAGACCAACTTGGAGTGATCATCAATGTATATACGATGTGCATGAACAAGTTCTTGGTTTTCCCAGCATAGGTGGTAGCATGGATTACATGCATTGGCATGGGACATGTACCCCACGGCGTGGCGAGGTACTTCAGACGGTTGCGTCGTATGATTTATGGATTTGGAATGCGTATTTTGGACAACAAGGGTTGCATAACGACATAAACGTGTTCGAATCATCGCCTATTTTTGAAAAAATTATCTTGGGTTTGACACACATAGGTATAATATTACTTTATATGTTTAATTTTTACTTATATGTTTATTTTCTATTTATTTGTTACTCTTCTACTTATATGTTTATTTTTTACTTGTAGCCTATTTTTATGCAAATGGGAACTTTTATTGAAAGGGATACTATTTGGGCAACGACATATACCCGGAATATGCTAGTACTTTCGTAAAGACTTTTACCGACCAAGAAAGCATTTTAAGAAAAAGAAGGAGTCAACACGAAAGTATCGAGAGGGAATTCAGTGTTCTAAAAAGGCGATGAAAAGTTATCAAATATTTGACACAATATTGGGACAGTGAGAAAGGCTATTTGTCAAGACTTCAACCTGGAAGATCTTACTCTAGACTTAACTTATTGGGATCAACAAACTCCAATAGAACAACGGCTTTAAAATCTTCATGCAGTCAAAAGTCGAGAAACCCACAGGCCACAACATGCTAATGGCGGACTTCGTTGACCATTTATGGTCGTTCACACCACATGACTTTGAGCCCGTGGACGATCCGTTTGAGAATTCAGGGATTACGTTAGTGAGAATGAAGACTAGTTTGGTTTTTATTTTTATTTATAAGTATGATGTACTTTTTTTATATTTTATAAGACTAGCATGGTGCCCGCTCAATGCGGCGGTGGTGGCGGCGGCAACTAATGGTGGTCTCACGAGTAGTGTAGACTATTAATGTAAATGTAATCAATATAACGGTTAGTGTAGTTATTTTAAGAGTTGAGGGACCGATGGTGTAATTTATTTCATTAAAGGTATTTTAGGTATAGTACTGGAGATACTTAAAATAGTGAATAAAGAAGATGATGATTTAGAAAAATAGAATATTTATATTTTTTTTTTTTTTTTTGAAAAGTAAGTATCATTTACATTAATATACACTATCCCGCAATTACGGGATAGCAAAAATTACAAAGAAAGATTGGTTACATTGAAGCTAATTCAATCTTCCCAACTTAGAGTACCTTTTTTTAGTCTACTTCTATACCACCAAAAACCTGTACATCTAATATCTGAAAACACCTTATCATTACAAAGAGAGACTTGTTGAAAAATCTTGTCATTCCTATCCTTCCAAATGCACCAACAAGCGACAAAAACGATACACTTGAACACGTTTCTTTCATTCTTCCCCAATCCCAGCTTGCCATGACACTCTATTATCTCCCTTAGAGAAGAAAACATTAGACTACCAACTTTGCACCCTCCTCCGATTCGATCCCATAGAGAATGAGCAATAGCACAATAAGTGATCGATAGATTCATCCCAACAGTGGCGGTTCTATAGTGTGTTAAGGGGGTTCAATGGACCACCCTTAGAAACTAATATATCTTAAAGAGACCATTAAAGATTCTATATGAACCTCCTTGAATTTGAGCTTGGAACCCCTTTAAACTTTTAACAAATAATACGAACCTATTTAAGTTTTAAATTTACGATTTGATGGTTTAATTGCAGAGAACAGTTGTTATAAAATTATAGTATACTCAGTAAAATGGGAAATAGAGAATCCCCTTTTGAGTTACGTGACTTGCAGGTCGTCCTTTATTGGAGAAGAAAAACCACTATATAATTACATGTAGGTTAGTGTTGTTCAATCTCGACCCAACCCGAAACTCAATCCAAACCCAACCAAAAACAAAGCAGGTTAGGGTTGTGAAATCTCGACCCGTCAACCCGCTAACCCACTAACCTGATTTTTTTTAGGTTGGGTTCGGGTTGACCCATTAGATTAACAGGTCGACCCGCCAACCTGATAAGAACTTAAATTGATATAATTTTTTTAATAGGTCGACCCACCAACCCATTTGACCCGCCAACCTATGACCTATTTGACCTGAAATTTACCCACCAACCCATGACCTATATGACCTGATTGACCTAAAATCAACCCGCCAACCCATCAACCCATTTGTCCCGCCAACCCGAAACTCGACCCGCCAACCCGATTTTTTTCAGGTTGGTGGGTTGGGTTCGGGTTGACAGGTCATGGGTCAGGGTTGAAATTTCTGACCTAAAATTTTTAGTGGGTTGGGTTAGGGTCAGAGTCTTCCATCCCGCCAATCCGAACCCGAACCTGAACCCATTGACAGCCCTTTTACATGTGTCCCTCATGATTGTTATAAGTTCAGTTTCTACCCATTGACTTTAAAAAGTTATTAATTGAAGAACAAAAATCATATATTAACCTATAATCTAAATAACTACTCACATATAATTCCGAACGGTGATTATGTGATATTAGTAATTTATAAACAACTTCAATGAAATACAACAATAATAACATGACCCAATCCTTAAGCAGGGTATGGGGAAGGTGGGTTGTAGACAATCTTACCTCTACCCAAAAGTAAAGAGGTTGTTTC
This sequence comes from Erigeron canadensis, assembly GCF_010389155.1. Taxonomy (NCBI): domain Eukaryota; kingdom Viridiplantae; phylum Streptophyta; class Magnoliopsida; order Asterales; family Asteraceae; genus Erigeron; species Erigeron canadensis. The sequence goes on from NC_057764.1 coordinate 8,388,668, forward strand.
CATAAGGACCTATGGCCAGAAGAAATAGTAGAAAATGTAAAGAGTTTAGAAACAACTTTAAATCTCATCAAATAATAATAGTTGAAACATTTTTTTACTCTTTAACTGGACAATCGAGTATATGTATATATATATATAGGACCTGACCCAACCTGACCCGATCAGATTTTTTTTTGTGTGTCAACCAAGTTACATGGTTTCAAGGACCCCCGTGAACTTAAAACCTAAAACCGCCACTACATCCCAACAGTCACATAATCCGCATAGAGTTGAGCCAAAGTTACAATTTTGTACCTGAAGCGCCATATAAGTAGGAAGTCGATCGAGAGCGGCCCGCCACATAAAAATATTACACTTCTTAGGAACACTCGAAACCCATTTGAAGTTGTATCTTCCACCATAGTCTACGCCACTTCTAATAAACTTCTTAACACTCTTAACCGAAAATATACTTTGAGAATCGCCTAGCCATACCCACATATCTTTCTCCTCTTTACACTTCTTAGAAAGGGAAGGTTGACAGGTACCGATTTCCATCCTCTACAGGAGCCATGAAACGCATCAATAACCCTACGCCAAAGATCCCCAGGTTCTGTTCTGTAACGCCAAATCCATTTGGCTAGGAGAGCCACATTCGAATCCTTCAATTTGGAAATGCCTAAACCACCCACCTTGATAGGAGTAGCCACCGTGTCCCATGCTACCCAATGTATTTTACGATAATCATTTGAACCTCCCCACAAAAACCTTCTAATAATCGCTTCAAGACCCTCAATGACTGTACTCGGAACCGCAAAAAACGAAAAATAATACGTCGGTAGGCTTTCAAGAACATTTTTAGAAGGATTATTCTTTTTATAAGTAGGTATATATATATATATATATGGATGTGGTTTTTAGTGTTATTTTCATGTAATACGATTAAAAAAGTAATGACATTATGTTTTATTTAGTTTATTACTATCTATACTATATTATAAAATGAACTAGATTTTAGACCCGTGTCCAACATTGGACACGGGTTTACGATATTATTAATATTAGATCTTCATACATTTAATTCATAAAAGCTTACAATTTTGAAAATATACGGTTCTAAGTGTTATAATTTGCAAGTTGTAGTACAATAATCACAAGTTCGTCACTGTCATTATTAGCTAAGACATATTAATGAAATTGTTTGCTGTAATCATTCTAAAAGGCATATGCTATAATAATTTCTCTATTATAAAACTTTTTTAACCAGTTATACTCATAATGTGATATTATTGTGAAAGATAATTAAGAATTAAAATATAAACATATTTGTGATCTTGTACTTAACATTCAAGTATATGTATTTGATCATGATGCAGGTCCATAACATGATTAGGTTTATTTTCAATCACTTGTCATATGATAATTAAATAACAATTAAGAATGTTTTCATATTTTTTTGATTACAATTAAAACTTTTGATTTGAGTGACAATTGAACTTTAAAAAATTAAATATAAATAATATTTGTAAATTTTTATAAAATTTTTAAAAGAATCATCTCAAGTTGATGGCTAAAAATAAATACAAATTAAGTATTTAGGGCTAAAAAACGTAAATTATTGATGGAAAACAAAAAAGTGTAAATTAATGGAACTTTTTCTACAAATTAATACAAATACTAATATAATAATAGATTTGGATAATGATTATTAGGATTTTTAATTTATAATAATCTAATTGATGACATAAGCGAAAGTCAATTTGATGAAATTAAACGATTTGATTGGTTAATAAGTCATTAGTTCAACTGTCTTATAGTATATATTAAGATTAAGATTAAGATAGCCCTCTTTACTTTTGGTAATGTTGAAAATATGTAATATTTTCACTTAGCACCCTTTAAAATGTTTTCACATATACAATCCCCTTAACATTAATGATTAAATTACACTATCAATCCTTTTATCACTTAAAATATGTCCATTAACCTTTTACATCAATTATATACACAACTCAACGCCGCTCCACCACCAAAAGTCGCCTAACCATCACACCGTCGCCGTTACGGCCGCCGCATCGCGCGGGCACCGTGCTAATTTAATTTAAATATAATAATACCCGTTGCTTAGTCATCGAATGCCCCAAGGAGAGGTTCCCCTTTAAGACCTCACTTCTCTTACACTTCATTCTTGAGTTTTTTTATAAAGGATAGGAAAAGAAAAGATTAGAAAATTCCCTCATTTTGCATTCTTGATCAGTTTTTTTCTAAGAGAAAATAAAGGGGAAGAAAATAAAACAAAGGTGTTTTGGATGTAAAAACTTTCCTCCCATTTTTGGAAGGATTTGGATGGAAAACTTTTAACCTAAGTGTATAATTACCAATTTATCCTTATTACCTAAAGACAACCTTAAGGATGAAATGACATAATTGTAAAGTTATAACTTTTTTCCTTTTCTTTTCTTTTCTTTCTAACTCAAAAATGCTATTAACTTTATATTTTCTCTTCTTTTCATTAGTTTTCCAAGTAACTCGAAAATACCTTTTTTTAATATACAACTTTTTTCTTTTTTTCTCTATACAATCTTCCCTTTTCTTATTCTTTAAAAAAATATCCTCAATACAGTGTAGTCTAACTCGGCTTGAGCTAATGAGCTTAACTCGAGCTCGAAAGTCGAAACAGTAAATCTGCCTATGTCGATAACTGGACGAAGTTGACTTTCAAATAAAGAATTGATAACTCTTGAATCAGGTAAGCAACAGCTTTAATATATACCATGTAATACTCGTTGAATATTTATGTATGTATTCATTGGTTTTGTTTTATTCTAGTTTTCTCATATATCTCTCCGGCTTCCAGTATTTTGTTTGCATGGATAACAAGTTGTCATTCTACATTTTTGATACTTTGTTTTTGTAGACGAAAATAAATATTATGGATTTGAAGCTTTTTAATGTTATAACGTAAAACCCTCGTGTTCAAACTGTTACTCATGAAAAATCATAGTAGTATTTACTTAGAAGCACACCAACTGTTTGTTGTTATGCCTCTGAGACTATCAAATGTTGTATCATGTTTAATCGTTTATGTATGTATGCATGTCTACATTTTTAGTTGTTAGAAGTTAGTTTTACTCAAGTTATAGTAATTGAACTCCAATGCCCGGATGTAAGCCCAGAATTTTCAAAGAGGCAAAGCCTCCCACTCCACCTTGTACCACTTGACCAATAATTCATTTGACACTTTTGAACGACAAATGTTAGTTGTTAATAGTTAGTTTTATTAACATGGATATGTGTTTTTTGTTGACATCATTATCCAACATTACTTTCGTGTTAGACTAATGATATTAACTCTTTTGTTTAAACCCCCTCTTTATGCATAAGTATTTGTGTAATATGTTGTTTTGGGCTCTCTTTTTATATATAACTAGATTGTAGTATATAATACTGCTCTTAACTTCATTCTATAGGTAATTAATGAAAGGGATTCCAAATTGGACTAAAAGGGTATTAGCAGGTGAGCCTCATCCGCTTAAGCCTTAAGCCAATACCCCATTTTGACATGTAGTCCAACCGACCCATCCGTTTTCCACCACTAAATTTGGACATAAATATATTTATTTATTTCTTAGTGTGCACTGCATCTGAAAAAAAGTAATATGAATTTCAGTCAAAATTTGAAGACATCCCATGGCAATCAGGAGTATGAATTTTGGTGGGTATGCCACTGTTTCCATACAAACAAGAATGTCTTCTACTTTCACACAAAATTTGGAACTTTTAAACTGCTCATCGCTTGAATTTGAGAAGAAGGGCCAAGGAAGCTCCTTTAATGGGGCTCGGATGAGAGTAACAATGAGGGACAGAAGCAAGAACAGGAAACCCTTGCAGAAAGGTCGAAATCTAAGCATCGAGGCCATTCAAACAGTTCAAGCCCTCAAACGCGCATCCAAATCTTCAGACAAACAACAAGAAGTAATTCATTCCAAGTTTAGTAGATTATTGAAGTTTGATATGATGGCCATCCTCCGTGAACTACTACGCCAAGACCATTCCCTGCTGGCTCTTATGGTAAGGTTGCAAACTAAGTGGATTGGGTAATGATTGTTCATTACAATTCTGGACAAGATGGGTAGCTTTTAAAGTTTTAAGTGCTGTTAAAAAGGGACAGGCAGGGTTGGGCTAACCCACAAATATTTATTTATTATCCAGATAGTTAATGTGTTTATTATGATCATTAAAGACCAAAAAGCTATATGTTTGTTACAATAGTAGTTTTTTTATTTTTATGTAATTTAAGTGATTACAAAAAGATTTATGCATTTCAGTAGACTTAAGATGATTTTTAATCTGTTGATAGCCTTGGCCCATTTGACCCACGTAGAGATAATGCATAACCCAAATCAACGTATTATGTTTAAATGTCGGAATTACATATCATGTGGACGTATGTTGCGATTGATTGTAATTTCCCTTAAGAGAAAAATAGTCATGCCAAACCACAGTTTATTTGGTTTACCTTTCTGATTAGAAACTGTATCTTATAAGCATATCATCACAAGGTTTTATGTTTAACTTTAGTTAACACTCATGGTACCTGAATCTAAATTAACTATTTCTTGTAGGTGTTTGAGGAGATACAAAAGGAACATTGGTATAAACCTCAGGTATCATTATATGCTGAAATAATCATGGTCTTGGCAAGGAATGGCTTACATGATGATGTCAATATCATTTTTGTTGACTTGAAAAATGAAAAGGGTAGATTAGGAGCTAAGGCGGAGGAGTTTAATGTGTTGTTGGAAACGTTGATGAGTTACAACAAGATTAGGCTTGCCATTAATTGCTATGAGTTGATGAAGGAGGTGGGATGTGATCCAGATAGGTCAACATTCAAGTTATTAGTCCACAATTTAGAATCAAAAGGAGAAGTCATCCTTTCAGAAAGTATGAGGCAAGAAGCTCATAGATATTATGGTGATTCTATCGAGTTTGTAGATGAGCAAGAAGAGATGGCAAAGAGCTAATCTCCATAATGTCAACCTAGCTCATTCTCTGGATCTTACTAATCTGTCGTACCTAAATCCACCTCTGATTCTGATTATATAGGATAGAGAAGAATCACATTGGGAAGAACAGGTAAAGAGTTATTATTGAGATAATTATAAATTACATAACTATCGCATTCAGCAATCCGTTCTCAATTAGCTAAGTAGATGATTTCTCATATTTCCAAACACTCTTTCTTCTTATGTGTTGGTCACCTGATGCTAACTAATCTTCTTTCCTGTGCACTTAAGGGACTTGACCATTAACCAATTCGTCATATTAGTAAACGGCATAAATCAGTAAATTACACTTGCATTTTTCCTATGGTGATGCAAGAATGTATCATTACCCCTTGACATGTTAATGATAAAATAAAACCTCGATTAAATCGTTGTACTAATTATTAAACATTTAAATTGGTCTAAAATTGATTGATCTCAGTAATAATTTATCTTGGTGTTATTATACCCCAACGCAAATGCCTTGTGAAGCCAGGGGTGGAGGATTTTGCAAAATAGGTCACGGCTTCGAATTCATCTTCACTCCTTGCTAGTCAACAAAGTCAGCAGTTACTCATTGCCTAGGTGTGGTTTTGGAAAGGGTCACATTGGTCCCAATGTGGAACTCTGGGCAAAGATTGCCTGTCGAACCAACCTTTTGCAGGTAGTTCATCTTGTGTTGCTTGCACTAGCAAACCACTATGACATTGGTTGCAAACCTGATTCTACATTGGCATATTCAAATTAAAATGGCTTGAAACAAAATGAGGTTTTCAGTTATTTTGCGTTTTGTATTTGATGTTTTTCATCGTTCCTTTTGTATGTATAAACATTTGGTATTGTTCAATATCTGTGTGTACAAAATAAAATGTAGTTTCAGCTTTATTTTTGTGTGTTCTTGATATATGATTTACTAAAGAGAAACTAGCCTCAATACCCAAATATGGATAACATTATATCAATTTACCCAACAATTTTTGAATTTTCACAAAATACCCATAAGAATCGCAATAATCTGAGATAATCGCAATAAGATTCAGAAGATCGCAATAAGATTCATAAGATCACAACGAGATTTGCTATAATCGCAATGAGAGAATGATAATCGCAATGAGATTATCATAATCGCAAGATCTTTATGCGATTATATGTTCTTTACGAGATCTTAGGTTCTTTACGAGATCATAGGTTCTTTATGAGATCACAAGTTCTTTATGCGATCATAGGTTCTTTATGCGATCCTTGGTTCTCATTGCGATTCTCCGTTCTCATTGCGATTCTTCTTTCTTATTGCGATTATTTGTCTTTATTGCGATCTTATCCAATTAGGAATCGGAAGTAATCAAGTCAGTTCATCACCCCCGTTTATGGAGATCACAATGTACAACAAGATACCTATTAAATGCATCAAAATTTCATGATTCCTTCACAATTAAATCACCAACAATTCTTCGTTCCACCACATTTTCAAACACATACAACTCATATCCAACCTCTTCAATTGTGAAACAGGGTTGGAAAATTAGAAACATCTGATTCATGGACATGGTTTATGGGGCATCTTAGAGGTTGTCTAATTGGATAAGATCGCAATAAAGATAAATAATCATAATAAGAAAGAAGAATCGCAATGAGAACTAAGAATCGCATAAAGAACCAAGGATCGCATAAAGAACCTATGATCACATAAAGAACCTGTGATCTCATAAAGAACCTATGATCTCGTAAAGAACCTAAGATCTCATAAAGAACCTATGATCTCGTAAAGAACCTAAAATCTCATAAAGAACATATAATCGCATAAAGATTATATAATCACATAAAGATCTTGCGATTATCATTCTCTCATTGCGATTATAGTAAATCTCGTTGTGATCTTATGAATCTCGTTGCGATCTTCTGAATCTTATTGCGATTCTTATGGGTATTTTGTGAAAATTCAAAAATTGTTGGGTAAATTGATATAGTTGTATCCATATTTGGGTACTGATGCTATTTTCTCTTTACTAAAATGATGGAAGAAAGAAAAGGAAAAAGTGCAATAGTTAGCAAGAAAATTGAGAGGCTAATATGTCATTTGGGCCCTTACTAAAGTCAGGCCTTGAAAGTAAAACATATGTTTTTTGATCTATATGTCATTTGGGCCCTGCTAAAGTCAGGCTAATATGTTCCTTGTCTATCCTCATTTTCAACTTATTTTCCCTTTCCCTCTTCCTGTCCTGGTTTGTCCTGGTCCTGGTCTTGCTAAAGTCAGGCACCATTGGCACCATCATGTAGGTTTTCTGTGCCGGTTCCCCCCTTTAATCCATATTTTTTGGTCTTCTTATGGTCAGTTTATAATAGAAAAGTAAGTTATGAGGTGTTGTTGGTAGGGATATGTCAGTTTAGAAGTACTGGCGTCGCGTTGATGTGGCAAAACAGGGGTGGATGTATTCATTGACTTATCCAATAAATACTTGCTAAAAATATTTTTATATACAATATATCAAACATGCCCTCGGTTTACCCTCTGTGTCATAAACAAAAAATAGGAAAGTTAGTCTGATTGTTTAGTATTAACTTCTGTAGTCTATCATGTCAATGAAATTCGATGTGGGATTTATAGTAGATAAGATCATAAGATATGAAAAAACTTAGATCAGACTATGTGGGAAAATTAAAGCCTAGCATTATTCTTTCCTCACATTTTCTTCATACGATAATCAAAGATTTGTTACCGTGTTACACACAAAGTAACTTACATTTACCACTCTTATTTAGATAAACATATTATATATGATACGAGTAACAAAAATTAATTAAATAATTAATTTCTAGACTAGGTTTCGTTTATGCATTAAAAAAACTCTAAACAAAAATGTTTAAAGTTGAATTTAATAACCTCCTAAATTATATCTAAACACTATAAAATGACTTCTCTTTTACTTTAAACTCATTACCAAACATATAACTTTTGTTTATAAATTTGTCAAAAGTTAATTCTTTATTATATTATTATATTAAGTATATATATATATAATTTATATTGATCTTATCATCGAAGTTATCTAAAACCAGCTGGGTTGGATCAGTGGTTAGAGCCCTTGCCTCTGGAGACAGAGGTCAAGGGTTCGATCCTCATGCCCAACAAGACTGGAGGGCCTTTTCTACCTATGGTAGAACATGGAAGCAGCCTCTCTATCTTAAGTAGGGGTAAGGCTGTCTACATCTCAACCTACCCCATACACCGTCTAAGACGGTATTAGGACCCAAAACCCGTGAAAGACGGCATTGGGAGTTACTTACTTACTTACTTACTTACTTATCATCGAAGTTATCTGTTGAAGTCTCAAAAATATATTTATATTGTAATTAGAAATCAACATAAAGATGACCTTTATTTATAGCTTAACATGGTTCTAAACCTCTAAAATTAAGTGTGTTGTTACGTTACAAAAATTTCATAGGGGTATTATCAAAGCGTTTCATCCTAAACAGAAAAAATCAAAAGACCAGTCTTGTCCATAAGTAATCACATTCGTGTTATCACGTTTGTAATCGTGCCCCCAATATACAAAAATCCTAGATCCGCCACTGTGGCAAAACATGCCGAGCAAATGATCTCGTCACGATTAAGAGGAGCCCTATCTTTGTTTTTGTCTATTGGTGGTTAAAACCTTAGAATATATGAAGAGTAGTTGAGCTTTATATTATACAATTAGCTGAACCGCATGTACCATACTAATGATACATTTTGGAGGATGGTTTTCATATAGATCAAGTTTATGCGATGTTTTCTTTAGCAGAAGAAGAATTCCTTTGGTTAACTTATGAAATTATATGAATATTAGAATAATATTACATGCTATAATACGAAGGTTATCATCAATTTGAAGAAGAATACCTTAAAAGTCCTATAAAAACCAAAGACCTAAATAACAAATACCATAAATAATGAAGCTATCCACTTCGCCATTGCGGTAGTTGCATCATTGTGAATGGCGGCATTAGTGAGCTTAGCTGCTACGCAATAGCTATCAAAAACCGAACTCTTAGAATTTCCAATACTTCTCGTCACAAGTTGAACATTACTAGTATGTTTGAAACTAAAGTAACAGCAATGTCGTCTTTCACGGGTTTTGGTTACCGTCTTCGATAGTATGTGAAGGAGGTTGAGATGTAGACAATCTTACCATTAACTAAGTAGAGAATCTGTTTCCGGGCCCTAGCAAAGGTAAAACAGTACCTCCAACTTTGCTGGCATAAAGATCGAACCTTTGGCTTCTATCTCCAAAGACAAGGGCTCCACCCAGCAGTACGTTTGAAAATGATTCTATAAATCTTTAGACGTACCATGTAAAACTTTATTGATTTTTATTAGAGGTCAAGTTACTCACGAACTATTTGAAATCGATTTGGTAAAAATATAATTACGAACCAAGCTTAAACCAGTCCAAAGTCAACTTAACTTTTGACTCGGTTACTAATCAATCCCAAGCTAAAACTTTGAATATATAAATCGGTCAAGCTCACGAGTTTAAATGAGCTTCTGTTTGTATATTTAATTGTAACTCTTGCAATAAATGAAACACTAACTGAAAAAGGGGTCGATCTTTTACCGAGCTCAAAATGGAGCTCCGACTCGGCTGGACCTAGTTTTTTTGTGAAGAGAAACAGGAAGAATGATGTAATGTTGAGGGTGGTAAAGTGTAAAAGATGAAACCCCCTCCCTACCCTACCCTTGTTCTTTTTGGCAGTTCTCGAGTCCTCCAAATTGCTAACTTGCAGTATATGCCAACCTTGTAGACATCCGCCCCTGCCATTAATTAATTAATTAAATAATCAATCAAATTAAAAGCGAAGAGAGAGAGACGAAAAGAAAGGAATTGAAGTAGCAGAAGAGGAGAGGAGAGAAGAGAAGAGGATGTCGATGAGGATAAAGGCGGTGGTGGATAAATTTGTAGAGGAATTGAAAGAGGCGTTGGATGCAGATATACAAGACAGAATTATGAAAGAAAGAGAGATGCAGAGTTATATCGAAGAACGCGAACGTGAAGTCGCTGAACGCGAGGCCGCCTGGAAAGCCGAACTCTCTCGTCGCGAGGTCTCCTTCTCTTCTTATTTTATTCATATAATAACATCTTGTAGTTATTGTTGTGCTTGAAATATAGATGATGATATAGGGGATAGTAGTTGTAACTTATAAGTCAGTCTCTCTCTCTCTCTCTCTCAGACACACCCAAAAATCAACAACAACAATAGGACCCAATCCCTACGCGGGGTATGGCGGAGGTAAGCTGTAGACAGTCTTACCTCTACACAAAGGTAGAGAGACTGCTTCCATAGGGACCTCTGGCCATAAGGGAATGCAAGACGGAAAATGAGAAATGTTTTGAAAATCATACCTGTCCCAGAGAATCGGAATCACACACCCAAAAATGGTTTTCTCAAATCAATCTGACTTCATTTCCTTAACCTTCATTCCTTCCATTGCGATGGATCTTTAAACCGGCACCCGAACTAAGGAGAAAGCCATACCACCTTAACCACTTTATCCCCTTTGGCTTGGCATACTTTTCAGGGGTTTTTTTTTTCTTCCAATTTTAGGGTCTGGCCTTATTGTATAAATAATTATTTGTAGCTAGGTTTCCTTGATTTAAATGTATTTTGTACTACTTGTGAACACACTTACATGGTAACAGATCTTGGTTCCTGCCCGTGGACTAGGCCTTGTCCAAATTAAATCTACCTGTTCGACCACAACATAACACTAATGTTACTACCTTTTTATGGGAAAATTGACAAAATAGCATTTGAGATGTATTCCTTAGCTCTGTTAGCTATAGAAATTGAAAAGCGGGGAACTAGCTCACCTCTTCCTGCCTCGAACCTGTCTAGTGCCAAAAAGTACTGTAACTCTCATTACTAACCTATGCGTTCAGAGCTCGATTTCATGGAAGGAGATAGGGAATGTTTGTTGCACGAAGTGCAATTGTTTTGTTTCTGTCTGCTTCAACGTGTATGTAACTGTTAATATTTACATCCATACTGTACTTGGTATGGACACACTAGTCTCCAATCAACAAGATGCATAACGTGTCATGTGACTGTTGGTGTGACAAAGCAGGACCTATATGCAATTATAACACGACGGAACTGACTGCTTCTATGACCATATGGCCTTGGGCGTTATTTAAATTGATATGAGAACATGAGATAGATACTAGTAGGGCTATTAAGATTAAGAATTGTTAATTATGGGTATCTCTTTTGTTTTGATTTTGAGGTCACCAACACTTGGAACTCACATCACAGATCGTAACTCAATGTCTACTTGGATTCGTGTGCTACTATTTGGTCCGTTAAATGATAACAAACTTTATGAATGTTAGACTAAGGTTATTTTGGCACAAGTATGTTACCCTTTTAAAGGTACATTACCTTTTTTGGGTCAAATTAACCATTTTTTCTACCATGTTTAGAGGTGAGGTAGCCTCCCTTAGTTGGGAAAAGTGAAGTATATGCCACCAAATAAACCTTGCCCTGTGGCACATTACCCTTATTATGCAATTTTGCCTTATGTTAAACTCTAACAAGCGTCCTAGACGAGGCAAATGTATATGGTGAAAGAACTATAGATGCGATGAGTGATTATTGTATGCAGTTCATCTATGATGCACTACCAAGTACCAACCCTCTACCTTTAACTAATGCCAAATTTAGGTTTTTGGACGCTCTACCTAGAAATTTTATACTGTTGGAATTTGCACTATAACATGTTTTTCCACCAACAGTGTACTGTTGTATGCAGTTTTCTTTTATATGGTTTTTTTGTTCGATGGATATGCTGCTGTAAGAGCAAGTTAGGTTGTATTATAATCTACTAATGAACACAAAATTAACATGCTGTTTCAGGCAGAAATTGCTAGACAAGAAGCAAGACTGAAAATGGAAAGAGAAAACCTTGAGAAAGAGAAGAGTGTGCTCATGGGAACTGCGTCCAACCAAGATAATCAAGACGGGGCCCTTGAAATTACCGTAAGCGGTGAGAAGTACCGATGTCTCAGGTTCTCAAAGGCCAAAAAATGACCATAGGGAAAATTTAATGTATGTTGGCTCATTGGTCATTTGTATGTAGAAATTTGATTGGTTGAACCAACTCATCACTGACGTGAAAGATTCTTTATTCACATTTAATATGCTAATGGGGTTCTCGTTGGAACATGTGAAAGTCCAAAACATGGGGGAAGTAATCCAAGGATTCTTCATATATTGTTTTGCATATGATAATGGATTGGGGTTCTATATTTGCAGGGTTTCATATGTATGCATCTTGATTCGTATTGTTGGTCATTGCATTTTTTTCGTTGTCGATAGGGTACATTGTAAAGAGCTGATTAATTTTATTTGCTGGGGTTCTTAGGTATCATCTTTTTGTTATTTCATCAAACATTCGGTTTCACTGTTATTGTCATTATAGATCTTGATTCTACTATGTAGTTTACGAGGAACTGCTGCAACACAATGCAAATCCCCACAACCCTCAATTACAAAGCAATATAAATTTCATTTCTAAACTACTTTATTTTATTTACATGGTTTAATACCATTAGCTGCTTCTGTTCATTTAAGTTTCAAATCCCACTATCAAATTTCGATTGAAACACCTTTAGACATGCATATTTCTTAACATTCAAAACAATAATTGTAACCACAGTTATGTTCTTCACAGTTTGAGCAGACAATAATTACAAAACGCAATGTAGAATTCAAGTCATTTGCTTTAATGAATTGAATGACTGTGATACTCAAATGATCTCTAATCCCAGCTCTAACTACATCTACTCATGTCGTCAAAAATGCACCGCCATCTTTTTCATCATAATGAACAAAAGCAAAAATCACAAAGGAAGCCAACATGAGCCATTGGGATCCAACATATGGAAGCAATCTGTCATGTGAATTCACCAACAGCATCTATTTTCCGTTTAGAAGTATACCCACGAAGACCCTTTACCGAGCTTTAATTGAATTTCAGCCAGAAATAAGCCTACATTATAAAAATCACAGATTAGTGAGCCAGGTACATATGACCCAAGTTAACCTCTCCTTTTATAAAAGTGAGATGGTTTTACCTCCTCCCATGTGACTAATCCTTCAAGGTATAATATTGTGGGGCCAGCTCTGCTAGCCACAAATAATCAACTCTAGTAACATTGCGCACATAATTACGTGTAGTTTGAACTAAATTGTAGAATATTATGCACTCCGATTTTGTACGTCTTAGAACAGAAGTTGGGTGAATCTCAGCAATCTGACCATTTGCCATAACCCTGTCAATGATAAAGGCAGATTAAATATCTTAGAACTAACCTCAGCATTATATAATTCTCCCTAAGGGCTATGCTACGTTTAGCAAACTGCATAATTATAAATGCTCCAATCCAATCCAAATTCAAAAACACCTTTTTTCTTACATTTTCAGGAAATTTTATGAACTTCACCACTTCTCTTTATGGTTTGTTCCAAAACAAAATACAAATCAACATGTTGAAAGAGTGCGTACATTTTAGTACATATATTGATAACATAAAACTTATAAATCTTATTTTCTGCAGTTCAAAAATTCTCATTTTCTGCAGTTAAAGATCTAGATGAAAAGGATTTATATGTAGGGGGAAGGACTGATTTCTTTTCAACTGATTAACACTATTGTTAGGGTAATAAGGTATGGTGTCACTAGTTGTATGTACAAATCAGTAATGTTAACGATAAATTTGTCTGCTTTTTCCAAAACGAAGAACTAACAAGCCTAGACCAAAACTCAAAACTGATTTCTTCTAAACCGTTTAGTTAATTTTGGTTCATATTAACACCCTGATTTTGGTTCATAGAAGCACATTGTTGTGCTTTGACTACTTGCAAAAATACTTTAGTTAGACTATTCTCGAGTTGGTTTCAGCATTTTAACGTTAAATGGGAGAGCACCCACTGCTAGGACAGTTGCCAAAATGGTTTAGACTCGTCACCTGTATGTACCATCAGGTTGCTTCAGGGCGGCATTCAGGAAATAGGAAGCAGCAAGACACCTGCGAAGCTGAAGCATATCATCTCCACATGAACAAATCTTAAGATCCATTCGTTCAACATTCTCCCGGATTTGACTGCAGAAAGCAAAAAGTAATCATGAATGTTGACAAACTCGTAAAAAAACAGCACAAATGTGAAAAACAGTAAAAAAAACAACACAAAAACAAAATTTCAATGTACATATGTGTCAAAAATAATGTCATATCATAACATTTTTTCAAGTAAATAGTTCCAAATGCCAAAAGAGAGTGCACATCTGATTCCTAGAGGTGAGAAAGCGAGTGGGACGCCTCATAAATGATCAAATCGGTTATAGGGTCTGTCAGCTCGCAAACTTATTTTTTATCCATTTTCTTGAACTATATAAAGAAATAATATTGGTAAATTAGAGTAACTGTTCAGTCAACTGTCAAAAACATCTTAATCCATTTTCTTGAACTTTATATAGAAGTAATGAATTTAAGTACACTTTGGATGACTTTTAAACCGTTTAACCCATCATATCCACAGATCCATTTATTAGTAAAATGAGTCGCATTGCCGTATCCAGTGGATCCCTTCCATTTTAAATTTTCAATATCAGCGTAGAGATCAGAATTAACGAACTTGTAAATGTTGCGAGCATGCTTTAAGGAACGACTGTTAATAAAGTTATCCTTGCACCATTTCTTTAAATTCTTTTCAGCATTGTCATCACCATTCTCGGTCTTGTTCTTCTCCAAAAACTCAAGAGAGGCACGATAGACATTAAGCAATGTGAGATGGTCTCCCTCTGGGCTTGAGAAAGATTTCATAACAGTTTTTGACTGGCAAAGAACAAAAAAAGTTGATTAAACCTTCCAACTTATTGATAATCTAACAAAATGATGCACCACCATGTAAACTGAACTGATAATTAATACATCCATGCTACATTCTACAAACATTTAGCCTATGTTACAGTTGAACTTATTCCAACAATGTTGCGTATTGATCAGGTAAATAAACATGTCAATTTCGGCATTTACTTCTTGATGGGTCAATTAGGTTACATTTTGTCTCGAACAGGTAATGGGAAAAATTAAGCTAAGCATGACACAGCTAAAATGGGTCAAAATTCTACTTAAGTATACTTTTAATGCAAAACTGCTTTAGTTAAACTTTGACACAAAAATTAACGATTACAGAACGGTATTGTTGACTAACCTAACCTGACCCACCAAGTTTCAACCTGGCTAAAATTTTACCATTCGCCCACTTTGCCAACTTAGGTCGACAAAGATGCTTGCCATCTTCAAAGATTACATCACTACCATAAAACAACACATTAGAAAGTGGAAAGTTAGTTAATACCTCTTCTAACTTCTCACGAGGAGCATAAAATATTGATTCCACTGATAGCATTGCTACAATGATTAACATTTCTTCCAAGCAATCGAACTGGCTAGCTAAAATAAGGGCCTTCGAATCATTTGGCTCTAATGGAAGACGCGCCATTTGGTGTCCAATTGGATCTGATAGCTTTTTTTCGTCCGTCAAAGCCCCTAGTAAGTACAACGATTCCAGTGATCTAATGACAGCCATCCTGCATCCACAAAACATTAAGTCTGTTACAAATCAATGGCCCATATCTAAGGGGTGTTTAAGATTGCGTATTCAAACGGACTTTGCATTTTTAAAAAGCATTTTAAAAAACATGTCTTAGCCTTATTTCTCAAAACTGTGCTTTCTATCTAGTAAAACGTAGATAATCAGATCATCTCACCAAGATACAATCACAAATACCCCCTTAAGTATTTTAAGTGCCGCATTATAGTCTTTCACCACTTATCATGACTATTTATACAATGTTTAAGATTTTGCCTACAGTCTTGCGTAATGATAGAATGACAATTACCGATCAGGCTTATCCATGAAGTCAAACCCAAGTATATCATCAATACCAAGAGCACTAAGCTGCAAAATAACATTTGAAAGGTTGCATCGTTTGATCTCTGGGACTGTGGAATCGTCAAGTTTTTCAAATCGGCTCTCTGGATAAAGACGAAAGCATTTCCCAGGTCCTTCACGCCCTGCACGTCCACTGCAAGATTAGAAATCAAACTTCAATCACAATCCCAACTCCATATAATCCTTCTGTCCCAAATAAAGTGCAACCTTTAACGTCATCACATAGTTTAACCAGATATTGTCTAATTTCAAATATTTTAGATGCCAGAAGTATGGGAATCAATGTGCTTACCTCCTCTGAAGAGCCTGAGCTTTTGAAGTTTTAACAACAATCAGAGACTCGATGCCACTGTCAGGAGAGTAACTACGCACTTTCACCAATCCAGGATCAATAACATACTTGATTCCGGGTATCGTCACTGATGTTTCAGCAATGTTAGTTGCAAGTACTACCTAACAGTAAAACACAGTAAATCAACTTTCTGAAACAAGACCGATAGATTTGATAAAACAAGAAGCACATGTGCCACATATAGCCTTGTAATAACAAAATGCAATATGTCGCTCATTACAATTCTAATAAGAGCTCTACCTTTCTGAATCCAACCGCAGCTGGTGCAAAAACTTTCATTTGCTTCTCTGATGGAAGAGAAGAGAACAACGGTAAGATTACAAGTTTTTGACTGGCTTCAGGTAACTTCTTAAGATTTTCACGCACAAGACCCTCGATAGATTCAATCTCTTCTTGACCAGACAGAAATACAAGTATATCACCAGGTCCTTCTTCCAAATGTATCTAACAAGACAAAAAGTTGTCAAAAGCTGACAAAAGAATTGCCAACAGCAACTGAAAATAGGTCAAGGAAAAACCTGAAATATGGTAACTAATGCTGCATCCAAACAGTCTGTCTCAGGTTGGGCTGTGTACAGAATATCCACAGGAAACTGTCGCCCTTGAACATGAACAGCTTTTGCGCCCCCAAAATACTCGGAAAACCCCCGAGCATCTAAACTAGCAGACATGATTACTAACTTCAACGGATTTAACTTTCCAACTTGACGTGGCTTAATAACACTGCTAGTTTGACCATTATTTTCTTCCTTTAGTGGTGTACCATCGTCGGCCTTCACAATATCACTATTAGATCCATTAAAACTTTGAGATCTCTTCTTTTGTACATCTTTCAGCAAACCTAGCAACACATCAGTCTGCACCGTCCTTTCATGAGCTTCATCAACGACTATTACCGAGTACCTTGAGAGATACGGGTCCAAAAGTGCTTCCCTGTGGGCATGTGCAGCATTTATCAATTGAATGTTAACAATCATGCAGTAACAACCTATGCGGTTCTGAAAATTATATGCGTGTTACATCATATACAAACACAAGACTACAACAAGTGGCTGTTTGTCATTAAGCATTCATCTAAAGATAAGTTCATCGAATTATCATATAGTATATCTATCCTAAATGGTTATACTGTATCCGCTTCAAACTTTAAATATATAACATAGAAGTATTGTATGCACCAAAATGTATCCAACTAGTCATGCTTTCTTATTGTGGTATGCAAATTCAAAACCCTCTAATGTATCCATCGAACTTTTAAGTCATTGCTATTGTACCCATTAGATAACTAGTTTTCTTAGCTGACGTCACAACCATGGATGTTGCCACGTAATCAAAAGCGTCACCACGTAATCGAAAAATTGGAAGTTGCATACACAATAACAAAACGTGACAAGTTGACACCTTTTGGTGCACCCCTATATAAGATAATTTTTGCTTTCTTATCTGAAAAAGTACCAAAATATGCAGATCATATATAGATATGTAAATGTTAATGTTATTAATCGACCTTAATAGGAGTCCATCAGTCATGTACTTAATCCGTGTGGAGATGGATGTGACATCTTCAAACCTAATGGAGTAACCAACTTTTTGGCCCAACTTATCACCAAATTCTTCAGCAACACGTTTTGCAACGGTTACTGCAGCAACACGTCTTGGTTGAGTTATTCCAATTATTCCCCCATTGTTACAAAATCCTCCTTTGTACAAATACTGGGGTAACTCTGTATCAATATATAAAGTGATTACATATGTTAAGAATACAACTTTTAGAGTAGCGTAGTGTAGTAAAAACATAGTGAAAGCAAGAAACTTACGTGTGGTCTTGCCACTACCGGTTTCACCAACAATAATCAAGGTATCATTTTTTCGGACTTCTTCGACAAGCCTTGTCTCAACTAGACAATTACATGCAAATTGTTAAAAAGTATAACATTTATTTATAATCTATACTATATTATAAAGCAAAAAGGTCTCTGTCTAAATTTTAAGTTTCAACATTTACTTTTCCAAAATGCCCCCTATCAATTATATATTTATCTAAAATAACTATATTATTCTTTCTTTCTCCTCAAATCTTAACCAATCATTTTTTTTTCTCTCTTCCATAAATCATTTATTCCTCCAATTCATTCAAAATCTTTTATCTCAAAAACCATACATCGATAAATTATAAAAATTATATGGGTGTTCTTAAAATTTTATGCTCTTTCATTAGAGATGTCATTTGATATACTTTTGACGAATTTTTAAATCCGATGTTGGAACCCGTACGGTTAAGGCATTTGGCTATCACACTTTATGACCTATCACCCCCACCATCTCACCGCCGCAACGCACGGGTACTTACTCTCGTAATATATAAAACACCAAGGGCGGAACTATATAAAAAGCCTGGGTTGTCAATGTAGCTAACTCTAAAATTTAGAAAGATTTTCCTAGCAAAGAAAACTATAATCTCATATTTATGCAGCTCAATCGAAAATGAAAACTGCCAAAGTGCAAAACAGTCTCTAAAACCGTTATAAAATGGGCAAAAAAAACCCTTATAAACTGCTAGAAACCATACAAATTTGTCCTTATCAATACTTTGCACGAATACGAAATTAATACTAAAAAACTTATGCTACGGGTTATTTTCGATCCGTCACAAAAAATAAAATAAAGATACATTAGTTGTTGTGGTGGTTGTACCTGAAGCAATAGGTAAGGATCTTCTTTGTAAGTCAAGTTTGTGTTTCCTGAGATTTTGAAGTAATATCAAATTTAAATATGTATAAATTATAGGGTTAGTTATAATAATGAAAGAGGTAAATTAGTAATACTAAATAGTTTTATATTTAAAAAAAAAAAAGAAAGAAAGAATGATTGGGTATGCGAATGAATATGGAAACTACCCGGTGAGTAAGTCTGAATTTTGATTGGAATGAAGAGGGAGTTTAGGTTGGTGATTTCTTCTGTTGCTGGGATTGAAGTTGGAGTGATTTCTTCTGTTGTTGTTGTTGAAGTTTGATCTTCTTCCTCCTCTGTGGTTATTGTTAGCCATTGAAGAACCCCAACCAACAACAAAAGGAAAGGGTTTTTGTTTATTAGGACCACAAAGAAAGAGGGTTTTATGCCTTGTTAAAGAGATTCATACCAAGTTTTTTAAGTACCACTACACTACTATTTGCGATAATCACTACACTAAAAAAGTTGTCAGGATATCAGCTGCCCTAGTTAATTTCGCAATCTATCTATTTATATCTATAGTACTTTATAAAAGAAATTAGGTTAAACTCATTCATAACAATTAGTTATAATTCACATTATATAAAAAAAAAAAAAAATATCCATCAAATTTAAAGAATGACATAACAATATATTATATCATCAAAGACGATAAATACATATGTATAATTACGTATTAAAATAGTAATCATTTTATATAAAATGTAGTTATTAATAGATAAAAATAAACAGAACTAATTTAAATGCATCAAGCTTAAACAAATTGGTTATTATTTTTTATGTATCCAATAGTAACCATTAGAATTAATTTAAACTATCATATATCTATCATATGTAAATGCAATGTTTTGTTAGACTACCGTGTATTTAACAACTTAGAAGGATATGGTAAAAATCAATGAATTATTATCGTGATCAAATAATAATAATTATAATAATAATATGAATGAACAACTAAAATTTAGGATAAATTGAACAACTAAACTAATATCTTATGCGACAATCAACTAATAATGTCGACTAAGTTTAAAAATATCATCTATTAGTTATATCGAGAAATGTCAAATATGTTAAAACATGATTAATACAACATGTATTTATTAACTTATGCAAAAGAGAAGCTTTGATTTTAGGTTTTAGGTAAAATAAAACAAGTATTAAAGTAAAATAAATAAAACAATAGATTTTTCTTCATTAACAATCATTGTGCATCATTCAAATCATCGTGTATTAATATATATGTGAATCTCCGTGCATCAATTTTATCATGATCTAAGGGTCAAGATCTTATCTTATTTGTTTTACTTTAATAATTGTTTTACAATAACTAACCCCTTGATTTTAAGTTGTTTATGAGAAATGGAAAAAACATGAGATTACCTTAATTCTAGTGTAACTTTAAAAAAATAAAAATGATAAATGATAATTTAAAATCATTATATTATTATAAAGTCAAATTAAACATCAACGTGTATATATGTATATATATATATATATAATGCTAATGATTTGTATGAATGTTTAATAAGATTGAAATTTTTGATTTTTAAAAAGAAGTATATGGATATATTCAAATATTTAGATTTAAGTTTATATGAATGTCAAATCACAATTTTTATTTAAAAAATACAACTTTTACGATAACACTATATTTGTATTACGCATGATATTTTCATTGAAACTCTAGATTTGAATTATTTAATTTCATATAAATAAGACTTGTTAGCCGACATGTTATTTTGTTAGGCGACTTGTAATTTTATTTTTTTTGGTTTTTAATTTTTTTATTATTAATTAACGATGATTAGGATGAAGAATAATTTTTAAAAGAATGCTTAAAAGTAGGAAATTAATGTAGGTATGATACATTAGAAAAAATCCTATATGGCATTATTTCATAATTGTCACCTAATCAAAAAATTATCATCTCTTAGTTATATATAGAGATTATCCACACCCCTTTAAAACATTAAGATTTTGAAATGATCATATTACCCTTCTTCTTTATTCACTAATTTAAATATCCTCACATATTTACCTATAATATCATTAAAGAATCATATTAACCTCTCTTACATCAATTAATTTACATTCACCACCATCGTCACCGCTGTCACCATTTTCGTCGTCGTCACACCTCCATTGCTACCACCGTCACCGTGGCATCGCGCAATTCACCACCACGTCACCACCACCGTCACCGCTGTCACCATTGTCGTCGTCGTCACACCTCCATTGCTACCACCATCACCGCGACATTGCTCGAGCATCTGTCTAGTTATGTCATATACTCGTATTAGATAGGAAAGTAAAAAAAAAATGAAAGGCAGAGCAGCCCCCAACTTTGATGTGCCTATGTCGGGTTCGAATCATGGCAATACCCTAAAGGGTTTGCTCTCCCATGTGTAGAGTATAACATTGCTAAGGTCCCTCACCATATTTGCATTTGACAAGATTTGAACCCATGACCCCTAAGAAAAAACCATAAAGTAGAAAACTCTTTAACTACTAGGCTATCACCCTAATGACACATAGGAAAATAAATTAAAACATGTATAGTTAAACCTTATTTTTTATTTGTACATGTAAAAAAGTGGGAGATAATCAATAAACTCATAATTTATTTTATCCAATCTCAACAAAATTTGCATTAAACACTTACATAGTACAATTGTTTGATGTAGTTATCGTTGTGAATGAATAAAAAATTTAATGTTAAACCATTAATTTTTAACATGTTAATTGTTATTATCAGATTAAGGAAAAAAGTCGAGTTAAAAAACACACCGTAAATCTTAAATACAAGTTTTTGGTGACGATATATCAAATTGTAAACTTTTTTAAAAGATAAAAATAAGAAGTTAAAAACTTTGATGGTGAAAAAAAACTATGGAATTACAAATCATGAAAAAAATAATCCCACAAACATAAAAACTTTCGTCGTAAAAAAATACCTTAAAGATTTAACGGTTTAAATGTAAAGCATTAAAATTATAAGAAGGTAGGATGGCAACTACACAACATGATAATCAACAAAGAAAAAAAAAAGCAAACAGGCATACTGCTAAGCCAGCTTCCAGCTAGCTAGCTTCAGTATTCACATGAAATCTTTTTATATAGGTTATAACTAGTTATGTCACCAGGGCATTGTCCTGATAGACATAATGTTGCTTTCAGGAATCTTTTACAAGCGGGAGACACATTTGTTTGTTTCTTATTTAACGTGTTTGAAAATGTATTGTCGTGTACAAACATAAGTGTAAGTCCCAAATAAGATGGTTAAACCCGACTGGCAAGCCATTCTGATCTGGAATGACAATATAGTAAAGTACTGAAAGTAAATTGCAAGAAACAAAAGTGTTGAAACTATATAAATAATATATATATGTCAAGTATGCGACATTAAGACACGATGTATTTTTCAATTAATTTTATTCATTAATATAAACAAAATACAAAGGTTATTGAGGAACAAAAATAATCACCAAGGTGAAAATATCTAAACAACCTTGAAATACAAGTTATCTAATTAACTTGGAAATACTCATAAGAATTACTTAGAGTATATCTCACAAGTTGCAATGTCAAAATTTCAAGCATTTTGCAAGTTATGAGATGCATTGTATTTATAGGCAAAGTCCATGATGATGTGGACAATGTCCGTACATAAATAATCTTGGGAAACATTTAAGGGATTCAAATTGATTCCTTAAAATGTGTATTTTAAGGTTAAGTGTGAAAGTCATTTAATGTGACATTTCACACTTTATTCTCAACCCTTTACTTAATCTATTACTTTACCAGGTACAATGTAATTAACCGGGTAAAGATAGATAAAGTCAAAAAGGCTTTCTCAAAAATAGTGTAAAAGTGTTGTAAGTACTTTTACACTTGGATGCTTCAGTCTTCGATCAGGTAGAATCTTCTCTGGGCTCTGCTTCTAAGATAATCTCTTTCTTCAATCTTCGACTTCAGAATGAATTCAGTTTTGGGCTGATTAAAGCTGAAGTGAAGCTTCAGTGAAGTGATTCTAAAATGGATCAGAATCCTGTACAAATATTCTTCACTAAACCTCAACTATTTCTGAACAAATTATACTTGGTCGATTGTCGACCCAACAATAACATATAACAATCATTTACATGATCAAGTGCATGAATAGTTGAAGGAATAAAAAACCGAATGTTAATCCTGTAACAACTATATATGATTAATTGCAAAAATTAAAAAACAAATGAAATTGTAACAAAACGGGAAAAAAAGGAACCAACTTGAGTAAATTATACTAATATATTTGAAACACAAAAAGAAATGAAAAATACCATACAAATCGTTGTAGAAAATAAAAGACAAATGAATGTGGATACCATATTAAATTTGTATAATAAAATGTAAAAATCAAAAACGACTAAAAGAACAACAAATTTAGTTAAAATTATAAGGCAGAAATAAGAACGTAAACCAAACAAAAACTTATCTTTTTGCTAGATTGAACAACCGATAAACAATATCAATTTAACACAAATACTATATAATCGAACACCCATTAGAAAAATGGACAATTTCTATATATACCATCAACATATAGAATGTAACACTTATACATTGGCGTAAATTAATACGGAGTATATATATAAAAAAAAAAAAACAAAAAGACTTTGGTAATTATATATTTTTATTTTACGTATGATTTATATTTCTAGAAGTTTTTTTTAATGACGATCTTTTCGGTTATAAATCAATTTGATTTTATAATTTTTGTGAGTATATATATATATATATTTAGGTTTCTAACTATTAAAAGGATTTCATTTCTAAAAAATTCTCAATAAAGGTAATGTCGTTAGTTTTTGTTGTTAATCACCCGTTAAATGCCGCATCCCATTAAAAAAAGTGACGTGAACATGAAACATGGTAACTTCATTGTAATATCTCAAAAATCTTAATATAATATTTTAATAAAACGATCTATGAAAAAAAAATAATAATAAAAAAAGAAACATACGAGCTTATAATGACGATAATATAATTTGAAGTCAAAATTTATATCAATGTGAAAGCTTATAAAAGGTCTTTACACACTTAAATTAAAAAATCTCTCTCTCTCTCTATATATATATATAATTCTCTAGGCGTACCTCTTTACTCGCCACGTCATCTTTTTCCTACGTGGCACTCATACGTTGATTCTCTACGAGAACTTGACAAATCATCGTCCACATAGACATTCGCTTTTAATGTGAGGCACAAACCACTTCATCCAAATTGATATTTGTTTACTTTTTAAAAAATTAAATAGATATTGTTACAAACAAACCAGTATATACCAACTTCAAATATATCATGTAACAATTTTGTGAAGAGATTTGTAAATCGTTAAAATCTTATTAAATGTCTTATTTGAAATATACCATAAATAGAGTACAAATAAACATACAATAAATAAACATTCCCATCCCAAGTGATATATAATTATGAGTACTCTTTTTGAAAGTGCAATATACGAGAACTTTAAACAAATTATTTTAAGATACACAATCAATTAAGATACAAGTATTATTGTTATAGAAAAAAAAATTATATCAATAAATTAAGAATGACTATACATTATATTATATTATTTTATTATGTATATAATAGATTTTAGGTCGTGTCCAATACACGGAACATACAATTTTATCAATATTAGAAATGAATATGGGACGGTTAGGCACCCAAGTTTTGTGGAAAAAACTCCGACATATCAATTTATAATACATAAAAAAACATATGGGCCCAATTAATTATTCAAAATATTAAAAAATTGATATGTGAAAAGTGTTCACAAAAGTTGGATGTGTAATAACCTCATATTCACTTTTCCAATATATAAAAAAGATATGTATAAAAAAATATAATGTTAATATATACTATGTAAATCGATTAATAATAATTATATATTCCAAAATCATTAAATTTTTGTACTTAAAAGGATTTTATCTAATTCTCACTAAAAAATAATCATGGCTCTTAATATCTTTTTTAAATGTTTTGAGATATAAAATTTCATATTTATATTTAACTTTTACTTTTTAATATAAATTTATTGCAAAAAGATAAACTTTAGATAACTTGGAAGATAAAAAAGAGAAAAGGGAAGGTATAAAACTTTCAATAATGAGTGACCAAATTCGATAAATACGTTGTTTTAACAGACTCCGTTTAGAGAATCCACTCATAATCCTCAATTACATATTGCCTCTTTCATTCCAACATTTTTTAGTAAAACATGTTATTATGTGTAGATAATCAAGATGATAGTTGTTGCTCTTTTTATTGTTTTTTCTGTGGTTATCGTCTTCATTACCATCTGATTCAAGTTATTACACGTTATATAAAAAAAATTGATTATCTAAAATAGAAAGTTATAGGAATAGATACATAAAGTTGTGTAACCTCCCAAACAACTTTAAAAAAATTGGTATTTGCCTGGGCACCACTTAATCGCATAGAGAATAATTCTCTCAAGCCGCTACCCTAGCAAAGCAAACTTGGCGGTGAAATCTCCAAACTCCTTGTGTTGGGATCGAACCCAGGATATGCGCCCACATGGGGTTTTTGTGAGGAGGCAGGTGGCCACTGCGCCATTAAACGAGTGGTTCTCCCAAACAACTTTACTATATAAAAGAGTGGGATGGTTAAAATCGTTTCTAAATGTATACAAAACATGTAATTTGTAATGTATCTCTCTTTTGGCTTGTAAATTTTTAATCACTATGACTATCAGTTGTTTATTTTTGTTACATAACAAGTCATCACGAAAAATGTTGTCTTAATTTAAGTTGATATATGTTTTTATATACTTTATATTTAGTTATCTGAGGGTGGAAGGAGTACGTACGTATGAGAGTAAGGTGGTGACCAGGTGAAACAACTCCCTGCTCTATAGGTACTTATGGGATGAGGAGCAAAGTGGTGATAGTAGTGTCTGATTTCTTCTTCACACTCTCACCTTATAATTTGTTTAATTTTTTTCTTGATTTTTTTGTTTTCTTTTAAATGTAGAGAGATGGGGAGAGAATGGTGAAACATTCCTTACTTGCGGGGAGGGGATGAAGGGGGATGAAAAAATAGGAAAGAGTGAGGAATGGTGTTTATTACTTTGTACTTTGATGACATTTACTTGAATTTCACAATGATATATCTTTGTCTTTCAATGAATTATATTCATATGTTATTGAATTATTCGTTAAAAATTTACGTTACGAGTCCAAAACCTAGTAGTAAATAAATTGTGTAATGTAAATGATAATCAATAGGATACGTGGCAATGGAAGAATAATTGCTTAATTACAAAGATAAAGAGAAACCGACTTTATGTATTTAACCGAAGAAAGACCGACTTAATGTATTTATCATGTCAAAACTCACATTTAAAAATATTAGTTTCAGCTCCCTGAACACAACTAGTAACCATACATAGTAATATTAAATAATGAGTTGAGTGTTATTTAGCTAAGAAAGTAGGCATAATTTAAAGAATTTAGTAAGAAGTTGTCGGCGTGCGTACATGCTGCGAAAATGCAGAAGAAGGAAGAAAAAGCAATTGCCAAATTCTTGAGTACATAGATTTCAATTGAGGAAATAAAAGTATGTAAGTTGCAATATAAGTTTAATTTGTAACTATAAATCATTGTGTATTTTAGTTTGTTTTATTATTTTTACTAGAGAATTTTAAGAAAATAAACTAAATGTAGTATGTGATAACATTGATATTATTTTAAAATGGGTTAGTTTTGTTAGTGATGACGATGATGATGATATTTGAGAAGGATTATACTTGACTAGTCAATTATTGTAAAATTATTGAAAGAAAAGTGATGAGTAAGTTGATCATTTGGATTGTGAAATAAGCCTTTATTGGTGATAGTATAATAACAATAAATAAGGTTTTAGTCAAGAAATTATTAGTTATGGTATCTAGTTTTGGTTAAAAGTTCACACATAGAATGAAAAGACTAACTAGAATTTATTTGAGATAATTACTAGTTAATTAAATAAGATAAGTTTAACGACTTAGCCTAAATTTCGTAAGGTTATATATGTTAATGTTGTTGTCATTAACAAAATGATAAATTTATATAATGATTGAAATGGAATTTGTTATAAATAATGATATATGATGACGGTACAATCTTGAGTTGTTAAATATTGTTAGCAAATTGAGTTAACTTGTATTAGTTAAAAGTTAAATAATGATATATATTAAAGATAAAATTTGAAAGGGTTAGTGACAATAAAGCATTGGAATTAAGCTTAGCAAATCTCAAAGATGGAGGATTGATTATTGATCAAAATGTGATTATAAATTTGATGGTAGGTAATGTGGCGCAAGGAAATTATAATCGCTAGACTGGATAACTCGTTGTCAGGTGAGTTCTATTTTACAAGTATAATTGTAAAGTGTCGGGGTACAATAATAAAATGATAAGTGCCGGGGGTACAAGAATAAAATGATAAGTGCCGGGGGTACAAGAGTGTGATAAGTGGCGGGCTCACATAACATAAAAGTACTAGTACATGAAGTGGCGGGGCACAAGAAGTGCTGGGAGCACATAAAAGTACCGGGGTACATGAAGTAGCAGGGCCACATAAAGTGTCGGGGACACATGAAGTGCTAGGAGCACGTGAACGGTTATGCCTGTAGATTAAAACTCATTAAGCGTTAGCTTACTTTTTAGTGATTAATATTTTGTAAGACGGAAAAAAAAACAAGCAATGGAAAGGCCTAAGGGAAATGAAGCGAAGTTATGGAAAGCAGAAAAAGAAGTATTTTGCACGAGACCAACCCGTGGTAATATTTCTTTTAAATCAAGCTCTGGGTGCCCGTGAAAAATATTTTGTTGAGGTTATTAAATGGAAGTCATTACAAATTATTAAAATGAGAATATTTTGAGATACGCAAATTATTGTTTAAGGAAGCAATAAATGTTTTTGGAAAGATTTAAAATAAAATGAAATGAGATTTTAAATTAGACATAATAATTGTTTTCAAAGGAAAAAAAAGGGCAGGGTGTTATAGGTGGTATCAGAGCATTGGTTTAAAAGATGTAAGTACCCGAATAGAATATGTCAGCCTAAATTTAGTTAAGGAGTTGTTTTGTTAGTTACGAGTTGCTATATGATAGGAGATTGAACACAATTTGACCTTTTGACCGTAAGGAAGCTGTCAAAGTCTTCCAAAGATAAGTTTTGCCCGTACCTCCATATCCATAAACAAAGTAAACTCCTCCTTCGTTTTTACTAACTGCATTAATAACCGTATCATAAAGGGTTTTTTGTTCAACAGTTAAGCATGATAATAACTGCTGATGTTCAATAGTCAGAGCCCTTTTATCATATAGTATCTCATTGGCAATTAAACGGTTATTGAGTGATGAAATATAATTAGTATTCGGGAAAGGCATATCTGGGAAGTTTCTGAGTGAACTGCCATTGTTAGTTAACAATTGTTCTATACGTGAAAGGCACAAATTTAGAATAACTTCTTCTGGAAGCTCCAAACCTTTCATTTTGAAATGCGTATTAGAAATACATTTTGTAACACCCCGACTACGGCGGAAACACGAGATGCCACAGAACGACATGGTACAAAAGATTAAATGGAAAACGTCTCAATTAAAGTCTTAAAACCATTCCAAATTAAACGATTACATAGTTCAAAGTAAATTATTAAAAATCATAACATAAGTCCAAATCCGAAATAAAAGATAAACTTGTTTGCATTACAAGTCTTCGTTCACCATGCAAACACAATGTCCAAAAGCGGTCCATAGGCAAACCTACTGCTCTAAACCTGAAAAGCATGAAGAAAAAGTGTCAACTACGAGAGTTGAGTGAGTTCATAGGTTTTTAACTAATACAATAAGCATATATACACATCATCACGAAATAAATTAGGAATCACCAATTTCCATGAACATTTCCAATTCATCCTTTGATAAACGTTTGTTCAACTCACTTTTAACCCATGTAAATAAATCATTGTCATATGACCACAAGGGTCTAATTCCATTATCTTAGATGAGTATATACTTGAGCCACTACTACCATTTTATTCAAGTCCGATTACAATTCAATAATTCAATTCATAGCACAAGCTGTCAATCAAGTGCCGTAACATTAATAACAATGATGATAATGGGTCGTGCCATGGAGACGCCCGATTATCTTAAGGTAGTTAGAACACCCGGGGGCCAGACTAGAAGTGGAGGTTGTCACGAAGGCAACCAACCTTCCAACGATACGCTTTGGGTGGGCGGACGAAACCTAGTTGCGCAACTAACTAACTACAGGCCTCCACTTTCGAAGTAAATAGTAGTGTACCGAACGCCGCGGTTTGATAGAACTCAAGCTCATCACATAAATCCTTTATTATCATTTCATACTCATATATCAAGAATCATTTCATATAACAAACTCTCTTTCAAGAAACATTGCATATATAGAAAGTAGTTTCATTTATCATGCTTTTCACCCCGAAAGTAAAAGACATAAAAGAGTTTGAAAGGGGGCTATGACTCACTTGATTTGAGAGTAATGGGGGCTGATCAAATACGAGATGTGTGCCTAGTGATGTCGTTCCCCAAGCAAGCCTAAACCATGGTATTCAAATATACACAACGTAAGTGCGTGTTACATGAACTAGTGAACTAGATCATGAGATTTATGCTAGTAGGCTTGCCTATCTTTGGTTGTTACTTCATTATGGAATCAAAGTGTATTATGATGTTCAAGATGTTTGGTTAAATTGGAATTGATGGTAAGAGTAGTTTTTGCGTTAAGCGTTTTTGCGCGTTTGTTGGAATTTCGGTAATTCGGCTTTGATTCGCGAGATTTCTTTTGCACACTTTGCTTTGTACTATTATTTGATATTGGTACAGTAGTATTTTGGATTTTAAATATATTTTCTGATCTATATTAATTTCCTTGATTTATTATTATTTTAATTAATTATTTATTCCATTTATTCATTAATCAATTAAATAATTCCTTATAATTATTCTTAGGTTCTTAAATTACCTTTAAAATTTATAGATAATTATATTTTGATTATCTACTGAGTATTATGCTTTTAAACTTGTAACATTATTTATTTATTTATTTATTTAAGCTTTATTACTTATTTATTTAATAATAGTGATTAATTAGTGATTTTTAACTTAGTTAGTTATTCTTAAATTATGTAAAACTTGGTTCTTTCCTTGAAATTACTTTTCTCCAGTAGGTTTAAGTTATTTTAATCCTATTTATGTGATTTTGTCCAAGTTCATGATTTATATAATCTATTATTGATTTATTTATTCCTTAAAATCTCTTTTAAATTCACTAAATTATAAAAACACTTAGAAATCATCACAAGAGCTTTTGTCTAAAATCCCAGCCCCTTTTTAGGCAACTTTTATCAAATAAAATTTGTAACCATTCAATATCTCTTGTGTTCTTATAATTTGAGGACTTTTAAACATAAAATCGTTTACCGAAATAGTGATTTTTGCCTCATTTCTCAACCAATTTAAATGCTTCAAAAGGGATTTTTGTTCTTATTTCATTTCGTCCAGAATGTCCATCATATTTTGATGACCTAAGTCGTGATTGTGGTGGTGGTGTGCTATGTGCAATTTTGTGCTTTCGGTTGGTGATTATCTGACCCGAAAAGACTATTTTTGAGCTTATTTTTGCCATGCATCAAATGACTTGAGTTTTATACTTTTAATATGTCATATTTCCAGTATGTTCATCACATTTTCATGGTCATATAGTTATGGTGCATGTGTGTGCTCAAAATGCATTTTAACAAGTTTTCGGTTTTCGATTTCAAGCCTATTTTGCCTTGTTTGGTTCCATAATCATATTTTTGTTATTACTATAATTTTTCCAGAATATTAACTTTGATTTTAACACATTTTTCACTTATGACAAGCCTAGCTTCATCTCATAATCCAAACAATAATCCAACCTTCTTAAATCTAGCATATATGCACTTAAATCAATACTTTTTAACATAAAGCTTTAACTATCAAAAATCCATCATCATAAAAAAATATATTTTTCATGAAATATTCCAGAAATATATATACAAATATTTATACGTCATGTTCATCTTTTTATATAAAAAGTTACTTTACAATCTATCAACACATATCCACCCTTTTGATGCTAGCTTTTATAGATCCAACACTTTATCAATAAAATCTATATTTTTATAAATATTTCCAGAAATATTACTTTCATAATATGTATGAATATAGCCATCTTTCAAAGGAAAAATCACATCAATGACTATTAAACTTATATCCACACTTTTGGGTCTTAAACTAGTTGAATCCTTGGATCTTTCTTCATGGATTCAACATGCATGAGCATGGAAAGAAAGATCCTATCAACTTTGCCCTCATCAAGTGTATTTTCAAAAGAAAACATGAAGAAAACACAATCTTTTGATAAAACCTTTTTAATATAAACAAGAACAAGATTAATCTAATAAAGAGATGAAGATATATACCCTTGAAGATCACTTCTAGATGATGAAAAATGGCAGATTTTCGTGGCCTATATCTCCAAGAATACCCTTATTCAACACTTGAAACAACCCTTAAACTATTCTTGAATCAACCCTTTGTTTATCTAACCTACAACCCTTATTATTATCAAGTATTAAGGTTGATTGTTGTTGGTTTTCTTCTTGTTTCTTGGCTACCGAAAAAGAGAGAGAAAAGGGAGAGAAGAAGAGTGTTTTTGAGAGAGAATTGATTAGTGTGTGTGAAATGGGAGTGTAGTGTGTGTTGGAGTGGTGAGTTCCAAGACTTAAGGCATGCAAAATTTGAAATGGAGGGATGTATGTGTGTGAAGGGGGGGGGGGGGGGGGGCGGCCTCACGGGGGGGATTTGGAGGGGTTTTACTCTTTTTTTTTTATATAAAATTTTGTTGTATAAGTATAAGTGTAGGTATATGTTAAGTGTGGATTTAATTTGTAAGTGTTTTGTTAGTAAAATATAAGTAATTGGTTGTTTTAGTTAGGAATATGTATATGTGTGTATAAGTCATGTATGTTTATGTGTGTGGATGTATTTTTTGTATTTTTAGTTGGTTACATAGGTCATTGGTTGTAAATTTGTATTAATTTTTAAGCTTATATGCTTACTTATTAAGTTTTCGACGCTTTTACGTACATAATACGTCCAATTATATTTTTAGTTGAAAATTTTATTTATCATGATCATATCCTCTTGATTTGGTTTTATTTTTGATTTGTTGGGCAATCCATAGGAATTTTGATTGGTATCTCAATTTGCGAGCCTTAAGTTATTATTATCGCACCGATTGATCACCTCTAAAAATTTTTGTTCCGAGGTACTTTCATTAGGAAATTCTTTTACATATCATTAGCTTTAGATTACTAACTTGGGGCATTACCTACTAGCTTCAAGTATAACTAGGGCTTGCGGGAACGTAAACAACCTAACTAGCACATATATAATATTAAAAGTACGGTTGTTACACATTTATTTATGCTTAATTAAATGGAAATGCATATATTGAAACACGTATGTAAAGAGTTAATGTAATTACCTGGGTAGTTTAAGATTCTCCTTTGCATGTGTAAAATATCTTCACTTAGAACTTTGCATGTTTTGTTCCATAAATCATCGGGCCGGGCTACAGAGGTTGAAAGTAGTAATTGGACAAAGAAAGTTCTAAGATACGATGCAGTTGCCCAATGAGATGCTTCCAAAATTGCATCAACATATTCTTTATCATCATCTAAAAGGCCCATCTTGAAACATGCTTCTTTGTAACTTTTACATTTACGTCCATTCACTGTAAGTAGTTGCTCAAAAGATTTGGGGCCAACAGCATGATTCAGCAAGATTCTCAAATAATATACATCACCAAGGGACGGAGGGACATATGATATCCTCCCTATAGAACCATGTCCTTCCACAGTTCTTCGTTGCCATTTCCTAGTCTTACGTATCCAAACATAAAACTCAGGTATTTGCACATATTTCAATGTTCTGGCAAAGCTATCCTCCGCATTTAATTTCATCCATTCCAGGAACATTGAATGTTTCACTGTTGGATTCGAAACCACATCACATAATTGTGCTTGATCATCATAAACTATGCTTTGTTCATTTTCTTTGTGAAATGGCAAGATTTCCACTGGAGGATGTCTATAATGAATATCAAAGGCGAATATTCGCCAACATGCTTCGGAAGCAGAAACGTACCTTAATTTACATTATGTGAAACTAATGTCAGTTATGTAGAATTTGGTTAGGCAATTTGGTTAGGCAAACATAATAAAAATGATGAGAATTACCTGCAATCCAAGTAATTCTTAACCTCATCTTTGGGTTTGTTGTTATCAGTTGTTGTTCCATCTGTATTGGTTTGATACACATTTGCTGTAACTCGATCAGGACCTTTGTTTATATATTTGAACAAATACTTAATTGATCCTGATTGGTTGCACCATTCGACATTAATGTGGCACTGGTATCTTCGCAGAAGTGTAGCATTATAGGGGACAACCATGCCATTATCAAGAAGGACCCCATTTTTTTCAATGGTATTCCCAGTATGTCGACGTCTATATACAGGATACCCTTCTGAATCCACAGCAGTTTCATCCTTCCATTTCTTTGGGAAATTCTTTGTACATTTTCCTCTAACCATACATGGACAGTTGGGATTATCATCTCCACAAGGTCCATGCATCATGAATTGTTTGACAAGTGCATACAATTCTGGGTCTTCTTTTTCGTTTGGTATTTCAGCACTAATGTATTTATCTACATTGGTTGCACGTGGAAACTTGTTTGCGGCAGCTAAGAACAAACAAAGATGAGCATGAGGAAGACCCTTTTTTTGAAATTCCACCGTGTAAATAACTGCAAATTTTGATAAATCCATTATTAAATATAAACTTTTATATTGGTAATTGGAAAAAATTAACTTTAAATTTAGAATACCAAACAATTATATATCTATATTAATACCTGCTTGTACTTCGCCAAAGAATTTCTCCTTCACAAAATCGTTTATGATTTCATCCAATTTTATCTTGAACATTCTAGAAATTATATCCGGCCTGTCTTCGGGAGTGAGATTTTTATCAACCAAACAACGGTAAATCTCTGGCCAATTGGGATTACAAGTAACAGTAATGAACAAATCTGGATAGCCCACTGACTTGCATATAGCCATTGCATCCAAGTACTTTTGCATCATGTACCTGCTCCCACCGGTAAAAGATGAAGGAAGTAATATATGTTTACCAGTTGATGAGGCATCTGTGGTTCCATTCTCGACATCTGTCGTCGAATTCTGGAAAGTATTAGTTCTGAGCTTTTTCTGGTTACCTTTAACGTATGACAATCGATCAGCCTCTACCATTGTGTAACCGTCAACAACAAACTGCTGAAAAAGTTTATGTGCATGAAGTAAAAGTGAATACTCCACAGGCCTGTCTTGTATTGTGTAACAAAAGAATTCCCTCATAGTAAGTTTTGTTCTTGGTTTCTTTGAATCTTGTGCAATACCTCTGTGCTTGATTCCTAGCGGATAACCATCTTCTCCAAATGGAAAGATGAGTGGATATTGAAGAGCCAGATAAGAAGGATGTAATTCACTTATCCTTTGAAGACAACCAGACTGCTTTCTCAATATAATGTCCCGTGAATCAAGTACTGAATCTATGTCTCCAATTATTAATCCAGCTACTTTAGAAGTTGTTGGCAAGTTGTAAATTCGACCATCTTTATTTCTGTTGGCAATAAGTTTTAGACTTACATCTTGCCATTCATTGTCTTTAACACAATCTTTTACCATCCTGAAGGATTTCACAAGAGGGTTGCAACCATCTAACATTATCTTTAGTATGTTGATTGTATCACGTTTCAGTTCATTTTTGCCAGGTCTTGAACTTTTAGTACCAGAACTGTAAATAAATGAATATTTATTTTAACAAACTTAATGTGCAATAATTTATAAGTTAAAGGCATAAGAATGGTAAACGTGTTTTTACCTGACAGCTCTTTCTCTATTAGCCTCTTCATTTTCAGAGTCAAATATATAAAGTTGTGAGAACTTGGGTTGATCACCTTGTACAGGTAGCAGACTACCCATTCGGTGAAAATTTTGACCTTGTAATCTAAAGACATAAGGTCCTCTTCCGTTTAAAGAACCTTGATTTACTTTACCTCCCATAGATGTGAATGAAAACATCATGTTATATGCTCGTATATGTTTCATGAAATTATTGGCAATAGGATTTTTGCTCGTAAACAAATTGTACAACACAGGAGGAGGTTTGACAACTGGTGGTAGCTCCACATCACCACCTTTGCAACAGAAAGTATACACAGTGTTCTTGCCCTTCGGATTACCCCTTAACATTTATGCTTTCCATAGCGGTGCATGACACTTTGAGCATTCATATATTTGATCTCCATGATCTTTGTAAGCTGAAATAAATATTGACAAATTCCGATATTATTTAGAGGGAATTAATTGGAATGAAAATATTAATTTGATTGATATACTACAATGATACTTGCCTAATGAAAGACCTTTCCTTTTGACATATGAATCATCCACCATATCATCATTAATCTCCAAATCTATTCTTGGAATCTGAATATTATTCAAAATTTGAGCTTTTTGTTTTGTGATTGTTGTCTACTTTTCTTACAACTCTCTGGGGTCGTTTATATGATTCGTGACAATTCTGCTTTCCATTGTTATTACATGATTTAGGTACAACAGATTTTGTTCTTTTTGATGTTGAAGTTCCTTTCATGTCAAATATATAATAAAAAATGTCAAGTAAATCACAAATAGCAATTCATGTGTACACATAATGAGGTAATGTTCCTATATCAACTTTACCTAGAGGATCAATTGTGGATTGCAAATTACTTCTGGAATAACACATTGATAATCCATTTTTACTTAATGATATGGGTTTTACGGAACGACTTGTTACGTTGCTATTGCTGGAACTACCAATGTCAAAAGTTGAAGTGATTCCTGAACCTATAAAATAGTTACAATTAAAATTCAAATACTGATGCATGACATTTTCAATGGACATTTAATTTGCAACAAAATAGCTTACCATTGTCGAGAGCTTTCATTGTATTTTCGAAGATTAAGTACTTATTCCTGGTAGATGCAATACACCTACTTTGAACTGGTTGGATTCCCAAAAGAAAGTGGGGTTAAAAAGACATTCAAAAAATTCAAATGCTAGAAGGTGTAACACATTTTAACAGACTGTGTAGAATTAAAACATACCATTGGTTATATTGGATAAAGGAGTTGTTGTAAGTGGGTGGTTTTGTGTAGGAGAAGGACGATTAACAACATTGTTTTTACGATCATCCAATAAATTCTTCCGTTTCTTCCGATTTATTGAAGCTTGAGATTCATACATCTCTAATTTCCAATTTTCGAAATTGTTGGTGTTGTTATTTTAGGAAAGTATATTGTTAAATGAGGGTATTATTTTCATACTTTCATATGTAAAAGCTTTAGTTTGGGAAATTTAGTTATATAAAAAGTGTTTGAAATTTTGAGAATTTTTAAAATTGCCGCCAGATTTAATATGGTTTGTGAGTAGGTGTGTTTTCTATTTGTGTAGTTATGTACTTCTTTTGTTTTAATTGTTGACTAAAGATGCAAGTGGATGTCAAGTTAATTGCATGTCCCTATGAAGAAACTGAATCACTATTTAGTTCCTGCATGTATAAGTATGGTTACTATTTAGTTAGAGGAATTAAAAAAATTAAATTATATATAAATCAGTTAATGTAAAAATATCGACACTCACTAAGTTATTTACCACAACCACTTATACAAACATTCACCTCTCATTTTCTTATCTAATTTGTAACGTCTTCTACAACTGTCAAAAATGGCGAATCAAGCAAGATCTAATACATATATTCAATCAAAGATTTATTTTACTTTCATTCAGTTTGTGTACATTTATTTTTGTGGGTAATATAGACTACACTATATGTTACATCTTTGTCTTGATTTGTTTTTAGAGAAGATTTCTGTTTATGCATGTTACAGAAGATGTATATATATAGATATATATATAGGTATATATATATGTATACTATAAATTAGTTAATCAGTTAGGGTTTGTGATTTTGTTTATATTAAATTAGATCCGGTGAGCTCTTTGGTTAGGTTTTTTATATGTATATATACTACACATGCATTAAGTTAAATTTAACTTTCTTGTAGGGTAGTTTTTATTGATTTTGTAGATGCAGATTCGTTGTGACAATCGCAACATAGATTTGATTATCGTTTATGTTTTAGGAACTATATTTGTAATCATTTAAAATAAGAACTTGTGTTGATATTTAATGATTACAGTTGAACTTCAATATTATATCTGTTTATGTTTTGTATTGTGTTTGTGTGTTATATATTGTTTTGCAGGTACAAGAACATAGAATCAAGGTTTTATAAGTGTCGTAGAACACTTGAACGATGATTGGATGTTATGTACGAGCTAAACGAAGCAAAACAAAGAGTCAAGGGTCGTCCCTCGTGCTGACGTCATCAGCATGTAGGAACAACCTCGTGCTGACGTCAGCACGAGGTAAGTCGATTGACTTATTGTTTCGGGCCTAATCTGCGATTAAGGCCTAAGCCCACACGATCCAATACTTAACTAGTATAAATACAAGACCTAATCTACGAAATTAGGTTAATGATTTACGAATTCTTGATAGTTATTCACGAATTTACGAGCTAAGGTTATTTGTTCCTTCGTGTGTTCTTCTACACGAACCACAAGCCTTGTGCATCTCCTTGGGTTGATTAATTACTTATAATTAACAAAAGGCAATAGCAATCTAGTTATCTCAAGAGGATTCCGCACTCTTGACATAACGAATCATATCTTATTACGATCCACGCAACGATAGGGCACCTTACAGATTTCAGTTTCCAGATGAGTATATTGTTTGTTATGTGTTGATAGCTACATAATTTTTAGGTTTAGTGCCACAAGTGGGGTTGGAATAAAATATATGAACTAATCTGTTTTTTGTTTATTGAAAGTGAGACTTGAAGAAATTCTGAACTAACATATTTTTGGTTTATTGAATGTGGGAACCCAACCAAACTCTTTGTCTATAGATAATTTTCCAAGTTCTAGTTGATGTTTCCAATAAGGATACCTTGTCAAAATTGTTGGTAAGTTTTATTAAAAAATATAGTGCACTTTTTACATATTAAACAATACTTTTTTTTGACATTCAATTTTGATCATCAGTTATATATGAGTACATGTATAAAAGCGTTAATTGTTAACTTAGGTCCTCCCAAAAGTTGTTAAGAACAAACTGCCACCTAGATGCAAGTCAGTTAGACTGGTGGATTGCAACAACCGTTCATACATAGTGTGTCTCGTTGTGTTTTCAAATACCAAAATAATGCTGACTGGTGGTGCTTGGCGTGATTTCAATCATACCTGTATCCATAGGATTTATTTATATGTTTATGATAGGATTTATTTCAATCATACATAGTGCGTCTCGTTTGAAATTCTTTAACTCATTTGTGATTTTGTATCAATAGGATTTATTTATATGTTTATGACTTGCAAATTGTGATCTGTCCAGTATCTACCATTGTTTTTTCTTGATGACCTGAATGTCCGCTTTCATCGGGATACTGACAAGACTGCTACAATCTTTGGATCAAACCAAATTGAAGACGTGGAGGTCATATATGAAGATGAAATTATTCATACCATCAATGGTATCCTGTTGATATTGATCCTAATGTGAAGCTTGAAGAAGATGTAGTAGAGCAAAGAACTTGGCGTACGGTAGGATTTACTGGTTCGAAGTGGATGAATCTTTGCTATGAGCATGACGTTAGCATGGATGGTCACATCATGTTAACCAATCTAGGTTCAGGGAGATATTTGTTTGATTACTTTAATGAGCTTGGCATTGGATCAGCTGCAGCTACTACAGTATGTAAGTAATTTGAAGTGTACTTTACTTATTGTCTTTTGGTACTTATCAAAGTTTAAGGTTTACATGTTTAGAGAATTTGATTAATACAGCCAAGGTCGCACCACAGAGTGTTCAACCAATTTTGTCAGCAGATTATATGACTGAGAGCGACGGCGAAGATGTCGAAAGTAAACGTCACCACTGCCAGATTGTTGGGCACCAACACAGGGAGGACAGGCCATGCTTCTTCAAGAATCTGACTGAGCACTCTTTTACTACTAAACTGCTGGTAAAATATAATATTTTCATTTATTGATATTATATATATGTCCCAAACTTTGTTGGTATATATATGTGTGTCTCATTAAGATATACAATGTGGTTTGTAGACGGTGCCTAATCATTTTGTTCGTCAACATCAACTGGATAGCTATACAAAGACAACTATTTATGTGGGAAACTTGAAGTTCAAAGCTAGGTTGGATATCATGTATGATTGTCGCAAGGATGGAGATCAAAGTCATGTTGTTCTAATCACAGACTGGTCGAAGGTTTCCAAGAAGTGGGGGGTAATGAACTCCGATTTGAATTAAATGTGGTGCATGAACCTGATGGGCCCAGTGTGGAATTCCATGTGTGTTCAAGCCGTCGATAAGGGAGTTTATGTATCATCCAAGTCATTAGTGTCCTAGGGGGGACTTTCTTTTGGTTACTACTAAACTTCATATGAATCCATGCTGATTTTGGTACTGTATAATATATATATATATATATATATATATATAGCATGTGTACACCAGGGAGTGGTATTTCATAGTCTGGAATAGTTTAATTAGGTTGTATGTGGATGTAATGAATGGTATGTGATGAATCGACTAAGTTAAATCCTTGTATATGTAGTACTTGGTATGTGTAGATAATGATCCAACATCCAAATTAGAATTTAGTTTTTTTCTTCTCAGTTAATAAGTAATTCAAATGGTGGTCCAGAAAATCATTTGGATGAGGTATTTTATAAGTATATCTTTTTGATAAACTTTTAACATATACATGTTTTGGTGAACACAAATATAGAGAAGAAAAAACTAAATTTTAATTTGGATTTAACACTGCCAAACAACAACCAAACACAAATGTTTATGTTCTTTTAGATTTGACACTTAACCTTTCTGTTAAAGGTTAAACAAATACATGTTTGAAGTTAAGTCCAAAACAACATGAGACAAATCATGACTTAACATAACATAAGTTTAACACATGACATAAGTTTAACACATTACATAATTTAACCAACACAACTTCACAATCCGACATTTGGAATAAAAAAACAACAAATTGATATAGTAGTAGATTCTTCTTTCAAAAAACAATTAACTGCATTCACACTTTCAAAAGACTTTCAACCTTGTTTGTTCAAAAGACAATTACCTGCATCCAAATCATTCTTCTTTGTTCATAGTAAATTTTGGGTCTGCGCATCCTTTTCCCAACCTTGTTTGTTGATTCAACACCGGGAGTTTCATTATCTCTTTTCTGCAACGGAGTGGTCTCACTATCTTTCTCAATCTCGGTGGCCAAAGAATCGCCAGTAACTGAGAATGCATCCTGCAAACACACCACATAAGAACTATCCACATATTAGCCTATTATATTCAAAATATGGAAACAAACCACCCAACCAAATGAACTATACATCAAATTACCTTTGAATCCGGTGCACCTTGCGACTCCTCACCAAGTTTAACAGTTGCTAGTTGAGGCATTGAAGGCTCTCCCTGGACCTAAACATGAAAAAGGCATGTTAGTATATACTGATACTAATAAGATGATGCTAATGAAATTTAGGTCTATATATGTGACTTGTATTACGATATTATATATTGAGTACCTCACTGTTGTTTTCTGGTTCTGCTGGTTCTTCTAATTCAGCAATGATATCATGATCATCACACATCTTGATAACAGTATAAGCACTGCCCTTGTGTTTCAGATTGTATTTGTCAATCTTGATCTTACATGCCACTTTCACATTTAAGAGGCCTTCAAGTTCATGAGGGTAAGACTCATCATCATTGTTGTTCAATTGCCTTTGATGAATATCATTTGCACTTAACCCAAGCAACTTTTGGACATCTCTATCCCACATAACAAAGGATGCACTGCCGGTGCTGTCTTGGACTCTCATGGTAACTCTGAACCTAAAGTTGGTATAATTCACATATAAACTCCATGTCAGATTGTTAATAAATATTTGATAAAATTATGACAATCTCAGTGTTTGAGCAGTATTACTTGGGTACAACTTCTGTTGCAATTGCTTTTTCTTTTCGACACCATAGACTGTCAGCTGGAGCACTAATCAGCTCATCAGTGAGTTCATTTTCATTTGCAACTTCCAAGTACTCCATCTTGGTAATCACTTTCTTACCATCTTTGCGGCAACCAATAAAAAACCATCCAAACTCTTGCTCAAGCATAGCGATTGTGGCCACCACCACAAAGTCTCCAGTCTGTGAAGTAAAGTATTATCTATACAATAATATGGAATATGGTTATATGTTATTACCAACTGTTTCTTACCTCTTCAGAATCTCTCACTTCATCCAACTGTTTCTTATCGGTATTTAGGATAAACTCTAAGCGAATTGGGTAAACAGTCTGTGAAGCTAAAGTTGTATGGGAAACTTCATTAACTCCTTCCTTAAGTATCAACCTATGCATGTTTGAAGAAAAAAAATAACAAAATTATCAAATGTATTTTAATTCCTTCCTTAAACATCTATACGAATATATATGTAGGAACATTGTCATACCTCCTCCTAAAGTCATTAGCCTCTTGGATATCTTCATTTATAAAAATTCTTGTACCAAATTTATCAGTTTGAACTATCAAGTTTTCTGAATGACCAACACCATCAAAATTAATGACTTTCTATTCATGTAAATAGAAATAGTATACTTAGATAATTTCAGCTTACCCTTCCATTCATTAATGAGAGCATGTTGCATGATGGCAATGACATGCTCTTCAGATTTGTTCTGCTCCAGAAAGGCATTAAACTGAACTGCATAATCATTCCACAAAGTGCAACGCGGGGTTCTACCACTGTAAAAATATTAACTAAATTAACTAATTCATTAAATATTATCAATGATAGTATATAAATGTATATGACAGGTACAGGGACATTCACTAACATCCTATGTTGCATTATAATAAAGTTATGATTTTTTCATCATTTATAACAACTTACACATTGAATAACAGATGTATATGCACCTAAAACACAGTTCCATAAAAAGAAATTCTAACATAAACAGTTCCATAAAAAGAATTCCAAATCTAACATAAACAGTTCCATAAAAAGAATTCTACTATAAGGTAGAGAATCCCTCCAGATTGAACTAAACTTAATCCAAATCTTTCAACTCCATGTTGAACCTCTTGCGTGTTTGAGTTGCAGACTTGAACACCTCAAGATTTCCACACCAGCTTACACAACCAATAACATCTATGGAAATCGAATAAAAAAACTTTCAGTAAATTGTTCACACTACTATATTTGTATGCTTTCAGTTATAAATATATATTACAAAATTATGGTTACTAACCAATGTTGAGGGTATCTTTATCTCTAGCCTTAGTGACAGTGATCTCATTGAAAGGCAAGAATGAGAACCCATACCCACTGTATGTAAAAGGCACACCATGTTGTACTTCAGTAGTTTTGTAAAAGTTACACTTTAGCTTATGTTGGACGATAGGGAAGGGGTCATCGTTTTTACCAACACCAAATCTCTTGATAATCACAGAAGTATCCTCCTTGATCAGTTCATCAAACATAGGAACCAACTCCTTCTTGACAGTACATTGAATCTTTGCACCCTAACAAAAAAACACAAAAAATACGACTTAGATATAGATGTATGCAACCCAATAAGATGATATGGTAGATTATACTTCTTATATAAAGACAACACATAAATATAACTTACCTTTTCATCAACCAACACCATCTCAAGCCTTTGAATTTGATTAATCCATCAACGGATTATCTTAACTTTCATGTTTATGAAATCCTTTGATGCATCTAGTTGCTCCACAAGAGTTATTTTGTTGGTGGCCATCAGAAGTGATATTCAGAACAATATGGATTATGTTTTTGTGTATGGAAATTGCTTTGTGGATTATGTTTATGGTTTTCTCTTTCTTGATTAGGTCAATTGTAGATCTCAAGATTATGAATAGTGGTGTCAAATCCCTATTCAGATTAACAACTCTTTGGTGTACTTTTCGTATACATATATATGTGTATATGTGTATGTAGGTATATAGATTATGAAGATAGGAGGCGGCTAAAATATGGGAAAACATACATAACATTTAATGCTTCAGAGACAACCACCATAATCACCAAACCGTACCTCCATCCTATTTCTTTTTAATTATTAACTAATTATGCTCCTTTAATTAATTAATCAAAACAAACACAAACACCTTCCCGCCCATTGTATTATCCATCCTAAATTCAAACACAAACACCTTACACACTCACACCAAATTCAAAAATTGGCGCCTACATTAGTAGATGAGTTTCGATGCCTGCAAGTAGCCACCTCCTGCAACCCCTGCAACTACAATCCCGCCCAAAAACACAATTTCAAATAAAAGCGTACCATAACTAATTAACTAATATATATACACATGTATGATTTGTTTATACACCGTTCAATACATATATACATATACACACAATTATACACCGTTAAAAACACAA
Source organism: Erigeron canadensis (assembly GCF_010389155.1). NCBI lineage: Eukaryota > Viridiplantae > Streptophyta > Magnoliopsida > Asterales > Asteraceae > Erigeron > Erigeron canadensis. The sequence continues at coordinate 8,432,589 of NC_057764.1, forward strand.
AAAATATCACCCATTGCGTCATATATCCAATGATGCGAAGCTCTCTGCATGACAAGTAAGCTTGGGGTAAAACTGGAGCAACCCTCCTTTAGTATGTAAAGAGGGATAAAAATAAATTAATCCATTTGTACAATTAAAGAAAATAATTATAATGAAAAAGGAAAAATTGAATTCATATATCTATATTTATATTTCTATCTCTACTCCCTAATAAAGCAAATCTCTCCTATTAAATATTTCTGTCTTTGAAATATCTTATTTGCCCTTGAACTTTTTTGTTTTTCTTTACGTAACTACCCAAAATCCCTAATAAAACAGACCGCCTTCCCTACTACTGCCGCCGCATTGCGTGGGTACCATGCTCGTACTATATTATAAAAGAAATAGCCCCCATGTTTATAGTTACATATGGGAAGTTGTCTAAAATATCCTTAATGCTTAAGTTATCTCTATTAACCCTTTACATCAATTACTTTTACGTCAATTGTCTACAACACTCATCGTCGCCTCCACCCCCAACAATCGCCTCCACCACCAGCAGTCGCCTCACTCACGACAACCTCGCCACCATGACTACCGTCGCATTGCGCGGGTACCGTACTAATAGGATATCGAAATGTTTAACAATCTTTAATAACATAATCATTTGGAATAAATAGTACTCCCTACGTCCCATTTTAAATGTCATAATTTGACTTTTCAAGTCTTTTTCCTCAAACTTTGACCGTAAATATCTTTGCTTGTGATATATATTACAGTAGTTGATGCAATTTATATCAATGAAAGATATGTTTAAAACTCAATTCATCTATATAGTTTTTATCAAGTGTTATAAAATACAAACAAAAATATTTACGGTTAAAATTGAAGGCAGAAGACTTGACAAGTCAAATCTGGACAATTAAAATGGAACGGAGAGAGTATATATATATATAGAGAGAGAGTAGAGAGAGAGAGAGAAAAGTGAGTATGGGGCTGTTATGCACCAAACTTGGATGAAAAACCCATCACATACCAATATTTTAATATTTTGAATCAATGTTTGGGCCCCCGTGATTTTTATAGTTTAAAAAAAGGTATGTGAGGGGTTTTTCATCCAACTTAGATACCTAACAGCCTCATATTCTCTTCCCTTATATATATATATATATATATGGGAAAAAGGGAATATAAGGTTCTCCGACACCTAAGCTTAGGTGTGGAACCCTTCACATACTCGTATTTTATTATTTCTTATTTAATGTATAAATGTATGGGCCTCCATGATTTTTATGGATTATAAAAACAATATATGAGTGTTTCACACCTAAGCTTAGATACCCGACAACCTTATATTCTCATCCCCTACATATATATATATATATATATATATATATATATATATATATATATATATATATATATATATATATATTATAGTTATAGATGCAAGTTATTTTAGGACCAATTATAGGACATGAGTTTTTGTAACTTACGCACCACCATGATCATCTCCTACCACCACCATGATTTTCCGGCCACCGCGTTACCGGAAAGTCTTAGTGTTTTTACAAAAAAGTCTTGTTTATCGTAGTAGATGATAATGGTGTGTAAGTTGCAAAAAATACATGTCCTAATTGATCCTAAAATAACCCACCCCGTTATATATATATATATATATTTTAGGTAAAATAAAATAAGTATTAATGTAAAACAAATAAAACAACATATATATTTCTTAACTGAAATCACCGTGATCGTCGATCAATTGCTTCGTGAATCTTTGTCCATCAATTTTAGCATGATTTAAAGGTTAAGTTCTTATTTTATTTGTTTTACTTTAATACTTATTTTACATTACCTAACCCTGTATATAGAGATAGAGATCTTTAGTACGAGTCTGTGTTTTCATTTTGTTAGTTTTGGTTCTGTTACAAAATCAAATAAGACATGTCAAGTAATTTAAGAGAATGACTAGCAAATAGCAATACCACTCAATGTTAATGAAAGTTGGAACGCTACTCGAGTTTGAATCTAAAAACAATACTCTATAGGGGGTTATCACAAAATTCCCGAAAGATCGAACCCATAATAGATTAAAATTACATTGAAATTATACAAGTTTCAAAGTTGTTCTTAAACAGAACAACTTTAGTATCACGTACTATGAACAAAACTTATAAAATGTACAAGTCCCATATTACAAAGGTTAGATAAAGAATTTCTAAACATCCAAAGTCTTGCCAGACTATAACTAAAGTAGTGAATGAAGCCGGTTTCTTTTCAATCTCAATCGTATAACTGTGACATGCCGCTGTCATCCAGCATAACATTTGTAATCAGTAATTTTGTATACAATTCTCAAACCTCACTATAAATAATTACATTTAGAAACCTGTATTATTGAGATGCTAGCATTCCTCACGCTTGCTGATGTTAAGACTTTTTCTCATTGTTCGCCTTCCAATACCTGCATTTCCTTTAGTCATCATAGCTACAAATTCCCCATAATCGATTCTCCCGTCCTGAGAGAAACATAAGAAAACGGGTATACTACTGCATTATTAAAATAAATAAATTACAATGACTTTTCTTGATAATTTGATATTGAATGACTTACATTATCTTGATCGACTTCCTTAATGATATCCTCCACATAAAAATCAGTCATATTGTGATCTGTACATGCTTGTTGAAGCTCATCAACTGTAATATAACCACTTCCGTCCTTATCAAAATACCGGAAAGCAGAAACAAGATGCTCCTCACGGTCCAGCTTGTTCAGGTGCATGGTAGCAGCTACAAATTCTCCATAGTCGATTGTGCCACTGTTATCCACATCTGCCTAAATTGATTACATATTAGATTAGTTGACAGAAAAAAATCTTCACAAACCTATAAAATTTAGTACAAATGGCCAAACAATCCAAGGACAGCAGCCAACATCATTAGTAGAGGTGGCCAAATAATCCAAGGACAGCAGCCAACGAAATGTTGCTCTGAAACATTTTTTGACAAATCATATTAATTATCATAGTGGGTAAAATATGATTACCAAAAAATATATTATTCAATTAATAACCTTCTATAATAGAAGGTTTTTATCATATTTCTTGCCGCTTTAGAGAAGGTTTTTAGCTATCTTCCCTAATTTATTTTACCCGTTTTATGTAGAGATGAAACATAAACCCAAAGCAACCAATTCATAGTGCCTCTTCAAGTGTTCAATTTAACAGGAGGAAACCATCTAGTAAAAACTGTCCTACCGCATCCATAAGATCACGAATCTCTGTATCTTTTAACGTCGAACCGAACCTTTTTAAACCAGCTTTGAGTTCATCAAACGTAATTGCACCACTGTTATCTGTATCCATTGATTTGAACATTTCTTTCAGACCGGCGATCTCTTCTTCAGACAAGCTTTCAGCTATTACCTGTTGCCAAATAAGATTGAAAACGATTATCTGCCATTGCACTATTAACGTAGCAATGGTCTCACCGACATACTTTGTATTCCTTTTTAATTTCAACTTTATATTGGCCTCTTGCAAAAACTTGATGAGAAAAGCACATACAGGTATGTCTTTGGATGCGAGTTAATGATGATTAATGAGATGTTAAAAAAACAGAATGGGAGTTAATTAAGTAATTTAGATGTGCCCGGAAAAATATTTGTTCTAACTTCCAACAACATATAACTTCTTATAATGTGATAATTTAGCTCAGCAGAAAAAAAGAAACTGATTCACTAAACAATTACAACTGATTAATAACACCGTTCATACAAACTAAAGTAAAAGACCATTATTATTTATGGATGGAGGACGTGTAACACCAAAGATTATAATGTTTATGAAGCTGTACATATCAAAGTTTCCTGGCAACATGTCTAGCTGCTTCTAATAATAATAATAAAAAAATGACAATAAAATTGCAATCAGCAAGTAGGGTTGCATTTAAAGATAAAGGAAGTACACTTGTGATGAACCCTATCTCGCATCTAATAACCTAAACAAGAATAATGGATAAGATATAATGGTGCATTTGTATAAAAAGAGTAGAGTGACATGAAATGATGTAAATAAAATCCACATACCCGCAAAGCCATTTTCTTTAATTTGTTCATTGCAGAGAATTGCTTCAAACGAGAAAGAACAGCGGGATCAAGTGCCCTATCAGGAGCAACACCGTTTTCACATATCCATGGATGACCTGTAATAAATTCGTTAACACATATATACATACAATATCGCAAGTAAGATTTACGGAGTACAATAATACCAGTACATACAGAGAACTTGATGAGCAGTTAAACGACTTGAAGGTTGAGAGCATAACATCTTCTCGATAAGATCCTTCCCACTATCAGATATAAGAGGCCATGGGTCCGACTCAAAGTCTATATTGGCCTTCAAAACTGCATCAAATATCCCTTGTTGTGTTTCTACAAAAAGAGAAGTCAAACAAGCATTCAGGAACATCAACACCATAGCCATAAAACATAAGAGTGTTGCTACATACCAGCCCAAAATGGAGGAACACCACTTAGAAGTATATAAAGTATCACCCCTGCAGTCCAGACATCTGCTTCAGGACCATAATGCTTCAAAAGCACCTCTGGGGCAACATAATACGGGCTTCCAACAACATCAGTGAAAACTTGACCTGTAGCACAATCCCGCTACACATTAATATTCCAGATGATGTGACAAGCTAGATGTTACATAGTTGGACAGCAAAACAGGATGCTTAAATGTGCATTTTCAAACTGAATACTGTGACTTGAATAATCATTTAAAGATCAGTGTTGTAAATAGCGGTGCCGTTATAACGGTAACGGAGGTCCACCGTTACGTTAAGGGGGTTGGAGGGTAAATTTCAAGGTCTGAGATGAGTGAATAAAGGTCAAATAATGGATTTAATGGCCTTAACGGCCGTTATAACGGGATTTAATGGTCAAATAACGGATATAACGGAGTTTAATGGAGCTTAATGGTCAAATAACGGTCAAAAGACATCCTTTTTGACTAATTTTGTTAGAAAATTGCTAATATGTATATTTTTTATATAAGATCCTTTATATTGTATAGTCTCCGTTATAACGCCGTTATAACTCCGCGAAATGAGATTTAACCTTAAAGGTAGTCGCCCGCCGAGTGAACGCGAAACGTTATTTACAACTTTGTTAAAGATAAAGTGTTTATTAATAGTAGGAATCAGATACACATTTTCAAAGTGAAAACTAATTCTTGATAAAACTTAAATATGTCTTAAAAAAAGTGAAGATAATTAGGTAATTTCACACTGTTCTTTTATCTCAATAATCAACTATGGTTACTTATGTGATCGATTTGAACCTAAATAATCATAATCAATATTGTCAAACATTTAAAACGGAATATTGTGACTTGATACCAGTATACCACTTCACATTACGTAAACAGGTGCATTTAATTAAGTAAAAGTCAATCCACCCTCAAAATGCTCAAGATCAATAATAACCACTAAATTAAAAAGTATTAATCTCACAAGTGCTACTTTTGGACAAAATCTACAACTCATTGTCATCAATAATCAAGACAATAACTAAATCTGATTTAACAATACTAGTATGAGGGGCTATGTAGTCAATTTCGGTGGTATATCAGTTTTCAGTCCTCCACTGGTATACCGGTATAGATTTGTCCAAAATTTCGGTACCGAGATTTTCGGTGAAATTTACCGAAATCGGTCAAATTTCGGTCCAAATTTCGGTGGTATTTCGGTGGTATACTAGTTTTTCATTTTTTTTTTTTTTTTTTTTTTTATTAGACTATTTTTTTCCAAACTAAAAAACAACATAAGAAATAGTAAAATTTTGAAGTATTAACACTAATCTATCGAAGATTGACACTTTTAAGCTTGAACTTGATACTTAGATCGAGTATTTACTTAATATAATTCCTATTTGTGTGTATAATTGCAATCTTTTTGGTATATATATAATTATGTATAATATTTTTCATAATATTAAGATCACCGAAATACCACTGAAATACCACTGAAATAACCGATATTTCAAATACCATTGCTTGACCGAAACACCGAAATTTTGGTCCTTAACTACTTAGATGAGGGGTTGAATAATCAATTTATGAATTTGTTGTACTAGAGCCTTGAGCGCATTCACCTATAGTATACTTAATGGCACTCAAAGTAAAACTAGATTTTATAAAGTCTTGCCCTCTAAGGTACACATGTGGGCTCCTCAATTAGTAAAGTTATAATTAACTACTGAAATCAATCATTGCTTTTAAGTTCACCTGGCTTGAAGAAAACTGAGAGTCCAAAATCAATGGCCTTGAGTGAGAAATCATCATCCTTGTTTATCAACAAAAAATTCTCCGGCTTCAAATCTCTATGCATAACTCCAAGAGAATGACATGCCTCAACAACACCCACAATGATCTTTGTCAACTCAGCTGCTTTCCTCTCACTATACTGCCCTCTTTCAATGATCCTATCAAACAATTCCCCACCATTACAAAGCTCCATAACGATATGAACATACAAAAGATCTTCATATGCACCCTTGATCGTTACGATATTCTTGTGTCCGGCCAAATGATGCATTATCTGTATCTCCCTCCTTACATCCTCAACATCTTCTTTTGAAATCAACTTCCTCTTTGAAATAGACTTGCATGCATAGTTTATACCTGTTGCATTATCGGTACATAGATAGGTTGTACCAAATTGACCTTGACCAAGTTTTTGACCCAACGTGTAAAGATCACGAATGTTAGCGGTCTTGTGGCCGAGAACATAATAAGCCTGATTTGCATTGTGTCCGTTCATGGCCACTTCTTTAGGTGGGGTTTTCGGGCTGGGATTTGAATGGGAATTTGTATTTTTTGGGGGAATTTTTTCAGACACACGTTTTTGAGGGTTCACAGGCGTAGATGAAAAGCTTGAGGAGTTGTTATATCGTTTGGAACTTGATTTGTGTTGGGGCGGATTAGAGCCTTGACTGATTTTTACTGCAAAAGATCCACGACACGTATTGCCCATAAAAAACAATCAAGAATCCTTGACAAAAGTTTCAGCCTTTTGTTGAGCCCATGCTATTTTCATCAAACTAACTGCAACAACATAACTTCCTACCGATTAGCATAAAGAACCATGTTAACGACAAAAAATTAAAAGACATGCTTTTCCCTATTTTTATCATCTTAAGAACATATATCATAGGCATAATGAAGACAAACACTCTCTGTTAAAAGCATAAAATACATGTAACATACCATATTATATATTTGTAGCCAAACGAAAATATCATCTCTTACATAATATCTTAACTAAGCAAGCAAAACCATTTCAACAGGAATCAAATTAATATTATTTAGACAAACTTGATATGAAATAGTGTTTCATTACTAATAATCTTGAAATTATCCATATGGCAGGCGGGTATCATTAATTACTCGTATGCATATATAACTCCATTGGAGTTAACTTAAAACCACATGGTGGGGTTTTTTTAACGGAAAATGTTAGTTGTCGGTAGTTAGTTTCTTTAAGGTAGTCATCATATGTCAATTTATTACGGTAGTCATCAAGCACATTAAGCATAAGATTGCTTAAACTGAGATAGAAACCCATATAGGAATGAAAAAGAAAATGATTCTTGACTAATAATAACAAATTAACAAGAAGAAAAATTATCTAGAAACTAAGATGGGGGTGATATCATTATAACAAAACCTATATATACAAAGATAAAGTTAACAAACTCATTCCTTACCCAAAAATCATAGGAGAGTGATGATTTACACATTTGAGAAATTTTATTCTTGGTCAATGGTCAACAATCTTAACATAATAACAATATTTGTAAATTATTATAAAACCCATTTGAATAATAATAATAATAATAATAATAATAATAAAGCATTTCTTGAAGAAGATCATATGTAAAAATTAAAGATAAGTAAAAGTACCAGGAAGGTTGATTGAATATGAAAACCGCGATCACGTCATAGAATGATGATGATTTTTAAGTTATGGGATGATGGGATACCTGGTGGGGGGGCCTGTATATTTTGATTTAAACCAGCAATTGGGCTTTTTTTTTATTTGTATTTTGATTTGATGTCTATATTCTATGAAAATTTCGGATCTTTCCCCCGTGTTTATTGCCAATAAAGATTTCGGAATGGGGCATAAATATCAATTAAAATTGGGTAATGTATTTATACCACAAATTTTGATACAGTACAACTTTCTAAACACTCTATATAAGTTATAAATATGTATGTGTGGTAGATTTATCACAACCCGTAGTACGAATAACACTTTCCATTAAAATTAAGAGAAAGTTACATTTTTCGTCTTTTAATTTAGCACGTTTTGCATTTTTCGTCTCTAAAATGAAAAAAAAAAAAACACTTAAATTTGCCACTTTTATCACTTTTCGTCCCCGCGATCACGTTGTTAGTTTTTCTTCATTAAGGTTGCCAACATTCGTTAGTTTTTTTGTTCACTTTTAGTCTTTCATTTTTTCACTTTTTTTTATTTTTAAAAATGTCAAAACTGCCTAATGATGTAAAAACCGTAAAGCAGTAAGCAATGAATCATAAAAGATACTATTGAATGAGTAGAGTCAGTCTCAAATAATACAAAGAAAACACTAATATCTATGAACATATGACAATTTATTGAACGAGACAAATACATACAGATATAATTAACACCATGAATAAATAAAATCAAAAACATTATATGTCATCTCTACTAATGTACTAAAATGCGACTGATGTTTTTCTTTAAGTGACGCATGAAAGGGACCCAAGCCCTAATAGCCCTGCTAAATGGTGATTCAACATATATTAAAGCGCCGCATGTCTTTTTTAGGCTATACTTAATTTTTAAAAAAATTCTTTTAAGATAGCATTAATAAACAATAAATATTTATACTTTTTGTATTATTAAAATTAAACATATATAGGTAAATTATTCTTTTTAACATTTTCGATTATTGAACTTTACAAATCGTCAAACCAATCCACGGTTATCCTATAATGCTTTTGTTTAGTATATTGTGTATTATAAATTTCAATAAATATATTTGATAAGTATAAATATAAACATAAATTGTAATATGTTTCTTACTCTACTTTTAATAACGGTTTATACACCATTGGGCAGTTATGAAATTATCAATATGAGAAAAAGTGAAAAAAAAAAATGGGAAGGACGAAAAGTGAACAAAAAATAACGAATGTTGGCAACCTTAAGGAAGAAAAACTAACACCGTTATCGCGGGGACGAAAAGTGAAAAAAAAAATGTCAAGTTTAGGGTTTCTTTTGCTATTTTTTCACTTTAAGAACGAAAAATGCAAAACGTGTCAAGTTTAAGGACGAAAATGTAAATTTCTCTAAAATTAATTTACTATTTATTATATTCCATAAAAACCTTAACGTACCCGCGAAATGCGATGCCGGAGGATGAGGTCTGATGGTGACAATGACGGATGATGATGGTTGCAACAAATAGTGTTGGTGTCGCTGTCAATAGTGCAAGCGGATGTAAATGTAACTGATTTAAAAGTGATAGTATAAAATTGTGAAAATGTTTTAGGAGATGAAGGTTTATTTGTAATATAAGAGTTTAAGATGTAAATTAGTTCATTAAGGACAAATTGAGTAATTCATAATAACTTTGCATAAGAAGGGTTCATTAAGAGCAATTAGGTTAGATCTAAACTAGTTATCTTGTAACATTTTCCAAAACGACAATAAGGTCTCTGCCAACCGTCGACATCATCCTTCTCTTCCTCACTGTTACATCAGTTTTTCTCTTAAATCACCTTTTCCTCACTCAATACCAACCTTACCCCTTTCTCACCTCTTATTTATTTATATTTTATATTTATTCAAAAATAAAATAAACTTCCTTTTATTAAATAAAAACTTTATATTAATATCAAAACTATAACACTAATTAAAAAAAGAAAATATTCCTTCCGTCCCATTTCAGTCGTCATGTTGACCAACTTTGACCGTAAATAACTTTGTTTGTGTCATGTAATAATTGAAATCTTAAAAATAAAAAGTTATACTATTAAAGTTTTCAAAAAGTAAAAGATTGTAAAAGAAAAACAAAAATAAAAAAACCATAATAAATCTTGAAAACCACACAAACTCATGCGTCTTCATCTTCAACCTTTCTTCTTTTCAATTTCCTTTTTAAAACTAAACCTACAACAATATATACACATAATATATATAAGAAAAAGTGAAGGTGGTGCTGTTATGCACCCAACTTGGGTGAAATCCCCCTTACATACTAATTTTTTTACTATTTAATATATAATTAATAAATAATTGGCCCTCCATGTATTTTATGGTTAAAAAAATTAGCATGTGAGGGGTGGAATTTTCATAAACAAGTAAAGATTATGATTAACTTAAGTTAGATTAGATCATAATAATCATTATTTTATTTTGTTTTAATTTTCTTGCAGTAATAATTTTTGACCCAATAATCCTTTTTGAAAAACTTTTTGTAGTGGACCTGAATTTTAATCCTAAGTAATGATGACTTGCACTATATCGAGCCATCTTCTTATCCTTCTCCAATGCTTACAACTTAATCTGAGATGAACACATTCTCAAATATTTTGAAAAACAGAATTGAGACTATATATTCTTTTGACATCCAATTTCACAATTTGATTTTTCTGAAAATCAGGGGGGTTTGGTGAGATTTTGGGTCATCAAGATCACTCACAAACACCGATGATGGTTTAAGTATCCATTTATAATCTTTAAGTTTCATAAAATACGTAAATGACGCTAGAATATTATTATGCATGCATAGAAAAACCAAGTATTTTGGTAAGTGTTGATAAATGATATACAATGTGTTGAGTAGGAACCATTAAACATGCTATCAAAGATATGCTTATAAGGCCGGTGCCAACCCCGTCCAAAAAGCTCAGCGTAAACCCTCTTCTTCTCTTCATGGGTTGGCACTAGCTCGGCGTGCACCCTTTTTCTTTCCGCCCCTTCCTCCCAGCGCCGAGTGAAGATGAGTCCAAGTGGGATCCAAGTGGGGCCGAGTGTAAAGTAAACAAAATAAAAGTGTTTTTTTCCAGATTTATACAATTATATATATAGAGTATGTATATGTGTGTGTATTTGTGTGGAGGAGAAGAAGATGAAAATTTAAGTGTTTTTTTTTTATTCTTTCTATTAGATGGCCGTGTATTTGTGTGTGTGTTTGGGTTTTACTTGCTTTCTTATTTAATTTTTTTAATTTAAGTTTTAATGTTTTATGTTTATTATATTTTATTTTATGAAGTTTATCTAATTTAATATTTTATGTAAATTTTATTAATGTGTAATGTTTTATTTTATATAAAAGTCGAGGAAAAGATGAGGAAGAGGTAGGGTTGGTAGTGAGCATGAAGAGGTGATTTAAGGAGAGAGAAAAGCTGATGTGACAGTGAGGAAGAGCCAGGAAGAGCTGTAGGGTTGGCAGAGGCCTAATGTCTCTCCTTATACTACCAAGTTCTTTCCCACTTCTTCCACTATTCATTAGTTTTTCTCTCTCTTAGAACACCCACTCCTTATACTACTCGCTTTTTCCCTACTTCTTCCACTATTCCTCCATTATTTTATTATTTCATTTTTCTTTTTCACAAAATTAAACAAACACATTTTATTATTAAACAAAAACATTACAATACATAGAAATAAAACATTACATCCTAAAAACCCATTAACTTACAAATTAAACCTAGGAATTAAAACACATTAAACTACAAATACAATTTAAACAAAATTAGCTACGCTTTGTTTGACAATTCTATGGTCTTGCCAAAAGGCGAGACAATCTTTCAGCACATCGTAACACGCCTCATACTGAAATCGGGTCAGACCATGAACCTTTATATAGAGCTCATGAGCGGCATTATATACTTATTTGTCGTATGCACCACTCTGTCATCCTTGATCTTGATGTCTCTTCAAGATTGCTCCAAACTGTTTGACAGTTTTCTTGATCTTGTTCCATTTCCCTTGTAGTTGACCCTTGTTGCGCTCTCCCGCTGGGCAGTTGTTGTTGAACCCTTCGATCACTTTAGCCCAAAACTTTGTCTCATCTTGGCTAATCCCCACAACCGAGTCCTGTAAAGCATGTGTTCACGCTCAGCCAACAAAACCGCCTCCTACATTGACCACTTCGCCTTATCCGCTACAACAACCCTTTTTTTTGTCAACCGTTTGGGTGGTGCAGGAACTTCTTCCACTTCTTACTCTGCAGAGGCGACACTAGTTCGTGTCGGTTGAAAAGAAATCTCACATACTGGCCTCTGGTAAGTTTGATTCGCAGCTTGAAATTGCTGAAATTGTTGCATTAACATGGACTGCTGAAACTGTTCATTAAACACGGGCGAATTCAAGAAATGCGAAAAATGGTTCACTTAAACCTGGCTCTGATACCAACTTGTAACACCCGACTTTTAGAAATATGGATTTCAAAATTCTTTTAAATAAAACAACCGTTAAATGCGGAAACGTCCCATTAAAAACTTAACCATTTCTTAACGGAAATGTCGATAAAGGTTTTGGTGTTACTTATTGCATCATAACGACAATCCAAGAAATCCACATTCAAACAACCAAACAACCAAACTAAATATCCAACGACATAATTATTAAAAGTCTAAATAAATGAGGCAAAGCTATGGCAACATAAAGTCTTCATAAAAGCAGCCATCTACCCATGCCTCACTCTAAGCAATCTTCAACGACCAACCTAAGGAAACACAACATTTTCAACAAACAAGTGTCAGCTTTTAAAGCTGAGTAAGATAACCACAGGTTGTATAAAACGGTTGCCAGTTCAAACATCTTTTAAAACTATCATACGCATGTTAAGTAATAAACAACAACAACAACAACAACAACAATAAGCATTAGGAATATCATATCCCTAAATGTGCCTAACAACCTCACCGATCGACAATAAACATCTCAACAAATCAACATCAGGTTATGCCACAACAAAGCCAAGTAACTTATGTCACTTGTTATCGACAATATAAAATGTGTGAAGGCGGTCAATTGACCTTTAGGAAGCCTCACACCCGACATGATGGGTAGACCATTCGGTGGTCCATCGGCGTCGTTACAGATGGCATAACCAATCCACGGGAAAACCGGCATCAACAACAATGGCCAGCCCACGCCATCCGGCAAACCCCAACAACAGACTGAATCGAATGAGGGTTATCATGATTACCCCAATCGACAGCGACGATAGCATACTAGCCAAGGCTAGCATGGGTTAAGCTTAACACTTTCGACAATAATTATACTCGAGTATCATCATCAACAACAACAAAACAACAATACAACTTTTAGGGCCCTTAACGTGCTCGTGACATGGCAATCCTACCAATTCTAGTGTACTAGATGTACAAACCAACATGTATCCAACAAAACATCAATCTCAATCATATCCAACATCTAAGCATGCATATCAAATATAACGAGAAATATAAGATCATTAGCATGCATTAACAACACCCAAGTAACCTCCCGTGAGTTCTCATACCCAACATACGTATGAAAGGGCTTTAACAAACATTTATTATGAAAGCTAAGTTTTCATTGTGTCCCTCATGTCAAAAGATAGTTATCTTACCTCAATAAGCACGCAAAACAAACTCTCGTCAACACGCAACAATGAATGTTCATACCTCCAAAACCTACGATATATAAAGGAACCTAATTAACTTCTGCTTAATTAAATTTCTAATAACAAATACTCACAATCATTGCCCTCTTAATGAAAACTCAAGATCATGCCTTATTAATACATCTTATAACTTCAAAGTACAACTATAATTCATGCTACAATAGTTTTAGAAGATAAAAGTACAATATAATAGTTTTATCATATATTAAACTATAAGGAACAAAATGAAAGTTCTGATTTTTAAACTATAAGGACCAGAACTGTAAAATCTGAAACTGTAGGGACCATAACTGTCAGATTCGAAACTATAAGGACCAACAACGACAAGTTTTGAAACGTCAGGGACCAAAAATGTTATTTTTAAAACTTCGGGGACCAGAAATGGCAAGTACCGAAACATCAGGGACCCAAAATGTATTTTCTGAAAAAATAGGGACTGAAAACGTTAACTTTGAAACTACAGGGACTAAAAGTGTAATTATGCTTACATCAGCACGATGACATCAGATGATGTCAGCGCTGATGGGACTTTGGTTCTTGACGGGGCTTTGCAAAAAACTTCACCTGCTGCTGTTTCTTTTTTTTTTAATTTTCTTTCATCAAAAGCTATATACATACGATATTTAGAAACATGATTTCTACTTCGTTAATGAACGGATTTAACTGATTCTTTTTGAAAAATATTCTTTTTTCAACAAAGAATATAACTCCGGAACAGATTTTATTTAAATTCTCTGTATAATGATAAAACGACAGAAACGTTAAGATACATGTATAGATCTTTAAAATGAGATTCCGGATTCGTTATTCAACCAAATCAGGTGATTCTTTTTGCAAAATTCATTATTTTCAGAAGCAAATATACTACAGAAAATAAATTTCGTTCAAATCACTGCTATCACCAGATTTCATGAAAAACGTATTGAAAGCTTTACGGATCCTAACGAAATTGATGCGTGTGAATCAAGATACTTCCAAATAATTACACAACGTTAATATACATCAATAATAAACTGTTTTACAGAACTAATCTCTACTTGTATGAAAGTCATCATTGAGATCTCAAATTATGCTCGAAAACGTTAATTTTCGGTATGAAAATCTCTAGACACAAGTAAAGATAATTGTAATAAATCATGTATTGAAAGAAAAACATACTTACTCTTAATCTAGAATATAGCCACGAATTTTGATGGAAAAAGGTGAAGAGATAAGGAAGAAATAGCAAAAACTCACGTAAGGGATTTTATAATTGTGATATATGTTAATTGTGAGTTTATGGTAACTTAAATATGGAGGTTACAAGACTTGAAAACCTAATGAAGCAGATTTAATGTCTAATTTTCGTCCATAAGGATTGGGCTTGGCTAAAGTCCACACAAACAAGCCCAAAAAGTCATATTAGCCTAAAAACTAAGGCCCGAAGCTAATATATACACTAATGGATGACCAATTAACGTCTTAGGCACATAATGGTGAACCGACACACCATATCAACATCTCATAACTCAATAACATAATCACATATAGGCCCATTAATCATCCCCTAACAACACAAATACTACTTAACGCTTAAAGAAATTAACGACACAACAAACGGTTAACGTTTGACTAACGGAAGGTCAACATAAAATATTTAGGATCTTACAATATCCCCCCAGAAGCAATGCGTCAAAATCTTGATCGATAGTGTTTTGGTATTGGTTTTGGTTTGTGTTTTGGTTTTGGGTTTGGTTTTGGTTATGGTTATGGTTTTGGTTTTGTTGATTCTTCTAGGCATGGTGGATAAATTGTTGAGAAAAATATGGTTTTTGAGTAAAATTTTGGAAAAGGGTAGTGAAATGTGAAGAAATGGTAGAGGTTTAAATAAAAGAAAAAAAACAAAAAGGAGAGCGATGGTAGCCAATTGCTAGTTAAAAAAAGGCTTTTTTTTTAATTGTTGCACAATTCAAACGAACAGAACCCACTAGCAACCATAAACCCGCGTCTAAGCTTGGAAGAAACAAACCGGACACCCCATAGACGTTGGTGGTGCTAATACCGTCCTCCGCCATGTAGGCGTCGGACAACGTCGAACGCCCCCTAGAAGTAAGTATAACGACCGACCTAAAGGATAAATCTTGATAAAATGAGTAATTTTATACTATTTAAAATAAATTCATGTTAACAGTAACTATTGACCTGGCTTGTGTTTAATTGTCCCTTTTTAGCTCTTAAAACATGTATTTATAATCAAAAGAGGTATTACTAAATATAGTAAATCACAGCTTGAGGTTGTTTGTATTTACATTTTTTTTGTTTCAAAACATGGGATTTTATGGACTTTTATCTAGGCTATTTTAAATTATTTCATTATTTGGACTACTAAAGAAGAAATGTTCTAATTATTACTTTTTTTTCCGAACATTCAGTCGGTATGTGACATCAGAGAAACCTCACCGTATAATGGTGAAGCCTTATACGTACCCTAAACAACGGGATTTTGACTGTATAATGGTCTAATTATTACTGTTACTTCTCTTCGAAAGAATGAAATAGTTAATTTGGATTACATGAGTTTTAAACTTTTAATTCACTTAAGAAAAAAAAAACAGGAATATCCTAATTCGCATAACAGTTGTTGGTTACTTGGCTTTTTCATTTTTGTTTTTTAGTTAGCGTGTTGTGTAGATGTCAACTTATTTCACGGGTTTTTTATTTTTTAATAATTTATATTATATCATTTTTTTTAAGGGGGCAACGTTTTAGTTCACTTTATTTTTTCATTTAAGTTTTATGTTTCAAGATTTATGGTGCTATAGTTTTAATCTTTTTAATTTTAGCATCAAAGTTTTTAATTTTCTATTTTTATCTTCCATAGAAGTTTGTAATTATTTTATTCCGTTGTCAAAGTTGTGTTTTAAGATTTACAGATGGCGCTTTTTTTTGTTTGATGGTAGCGGTTCGTATTCTAGTCTATATTCATTTGTAATCTCCGACCAACGGTCGAGTATAACACTAGTTGAAGTTCATTAGGAATTGGTTTGAGTTTTGTTTAAAGTTGTCGACGGAAAATAAAATATAAAAGTTCTATTACTTTATGCATGAGGTGGATATTAGAGCCAAACTAAAGGTACGTAATTTTTTTGAACGGAAAAAAAAGGTACGAGTACATGTTTTTATGTTAAATGTGTACAACTAAAATGAAATGGTTAATATAAAACAATGTTATGAGTCTAAATTTAAGTTTCCACTTGTTCGTGCTTAAACTATTTGCATTGCACACATAAATCTATATCTATACTATATTATAAAGCCAAAGTCTTTATATTTTCAACATTAAACTTAAATTTTCAATATAAATTTTAAGTACTTTTCTAAAATGTTACTCCTATCTATTCTATATTTATACTTAAAATAACTATAATACTTTTTCTCTCTCCTCAAATCTCAACCAATCATTTTTTTCCTCTCCTGCATAAATAATTTATTATTCCAATTCATTCAAAATCTTTTATTTCAAAAACCGTACATCGATAAGTTATAAAAATTATATGGGTGTTCTTAAAACTTCATGCTTTTTCATTAGAGATGTCATTTGATATACTTTCGACGATTTTTTTTAAATCTGATGGAGCCCGTATGACTAAGACATTTGACTATCATACTCTATGACATATCAACTCCTATGACATATTACACTCTATGACATATCACACTTTATGACCTGGCTATCATCTCACCATCTCACCACCGCAACGCGCAAGTACTTACAATGGACCTTACCAGCCATTGTTTTTTTTTTTTTTTTTCTATAGTATGGATATATGGAAATATTAAATCGAGTAAATAATAATATTGTAAATTCTTAGTTTTAAGAATACTGTACATTAGTTTGACTTCTAACTCACCGAACGTGCTTCATTTTGGATAATTTGTACACTCTCCGTGTGTAATTATGTATATTGTTAACTATGGATATTATAATTATGGATATTATAACCATAATTATAGCCGTTCAAAAAAAAAAGAGTATGGATATCATAACCAATAATGTTATATTTTAGTTGGCTTCTCAGGGTAATCAAATACTGATTAAAAAACTATTGTTTGACATTGAGTTTATAGACATTATTAGATGTTCAAAACAACCACATCAGCAATACACAAATACTTTCATGATCTACTAATATGTATGTATATATATTGTTGTTGGCATGATGTTGTTAACTTATCATTTATGCAATTTATCAAATGTCTATGTTACATGTAAATCATATTACATATTTTTAACTCGCCTAATATGCTAAATTGCTAACTACTACATATTTCTTTTGCAACATACAAGTTAGTCTTTTTTGTTTCAATCAAGTATTCACATTTGATCATTATCAACCTCTGCTTGGATTCGGTTTGACCTGTTTCTTGAGTCAACTTCTCTACCATTGACTGTTGACATCTCCCTTTTTCTCTTCAGTCTGTCCTTCGACACCTCTTCTTTCTCATCCACAAATGATATAAACCTTCGCAATCTCACAGAACGAGACATCTTTTTTGTAGGTGGGTCTGGGACTTCCGAATGATGTTTCCCAAACTCCCGAACCATCATACAAAAGTGTATAAGAAGAGCAACACCACAAGCGACTCCAAAGATTACAAAGAGTCCCCAAAAGCTTGATAGTTGAAGTTGGTCCGAGTCTGCGTTCTGCGGGCTGCATGTTTTTCTCTTGAGCCAATAGTCGTGTATCTTTTGAAGCTCGCCATTCTCAGATAATGTTAGTATAGCAGTAGACATGTCAACCGCTAATGGGGAGTCCTTTTGAAATGCCTGAGAAAAAAAGCATAAAACTTTGACTTTAAAGGTCTAACTAGTCTCATTTCCAATTCAAACCCAGATTGAACTTGCTACATCTTTGAGACAAACTAACATTCTATCGTTATAATCAAAATCTTCTATCTAGTTATATTCAACTTATAATGCTAAAAGCAACAGCTATATGATCAGTAGTAGTAATAATATGTAAAACAAGATACTTACAAAGCCCCACCCGCTTTTCGTGAACTCTTGTCCAACAACTTGGAAACTGCAATGGTTTGCAAGGAAAAGATCAATGTAGGGCCTTTCATCAACAATGGCAGCCACAAATCCTTGCTCAAGTTTCTCAGCATATTCTTGTGGGGAACCAAGAGGAATAAGTCTTGACTTTGGTATGTTAAGTTCTTCCATCAAATAATTTTCTGCAAATGAGCCTACTTGAAACCCAATACGTTCATTGGTCGTTATCAGTGATTCGATTCCCCTAATGGGTGATGAAAGTTGTTGCACAGTTAAAATTGATGTAAGGCTAGCGGTGTAACTTGAGTTAATAATCAGAACTACAAAAAGCCAGATGAAGAGAACCATCCTACCAAGTGTGCTCAGCGTGTTTTCTCCTGACAATTCCAGTTTGATCACCAAGTAAACATGATAAGATATTACAATAGATGTTGATATTTGTGTGTGTCTTATAGGTGTGTGAGTCTTTGCCATTCAACATAAAAAGCTATTATAATATATTAGACGAGGTAAAACATGCAACGAGTTAAAAAAGGTATCTGTGTACGTGTTGTGTGGACTCATAACACTTTTTGCGTACATATAAGAATTTTAACAAACAAGGTAGATTTGGATAATAAGAATTTAGTTATCATCTACCTTCGACAATTCACATAATGAAAATTCTATGCTTATTTTATTTAGTTATCTACCTTTGAAATTTCACATAACGAAAATACTATGCTTATTTTATCTATTATTATATTATTAATTATTATTATTTCTTTTATTCTTCGACTAATAATAAATATAACATAGTTAGAATGATACATTTATAAGTAGAATGGGATATAAAGATAATTAGAGGTTCAGAGGTCTGATACTTACTATGTGAGAAAAACATAGTTGACAAGGTAAACCTGCAAAACAAGAAGAACAAGTCTTATGGTAAGATGTGGAGAAAATAACACAATTGTGAATGCATATATTGAACATTAGGATAGGATGCGAGAGGCACATAGAACAAATAAATCAACAATAAAAAGGTGTAAAAGGTATTCTGCATGCTATTACGGGTCTGCAAACAAAGTATCTGCTTTTCATTTTTATCTTTTTTCCCTTTTCATTTTCATTGACTATGATATACGAAGTTTGAGTCAATCACCTACTATATAGGTGTTTATTGTACTTGGAGCATAATTAAGCTATGGCCTTAACCAGCGAAAATTAACAAAATTCTAGAAAAACTGCAGAAGTCTAGATAAACAGCAGAAGTCTAAAAAAATGACTCATTCTTATACCCGAAAAAAAGATATCTAATTATATCAACTTTGTGGCTAAAGCGACTTTACTTCAGGAAGAATAATAACTCAAACCGGAAAGTAGAGGTGGCAATTTTGGCCAGCAGGTCTGATCAATTTTTACTTTGACAATTGACACAAATGTTACAAATCGGTAAATTGTTAAATATTAGCTAGTTATCTAAGATAAAAATGGGTGTAGCAGGTTGAAAATCGCAAAAGTGTATGCAAAATGTATAAACTATAAAAGTAAGTAAAGCAGCGTAAGTTTTTAATCATATTTGAGACATTAAGTGTTAATTAAACTCAAGAAATTAGAAACAGTATCTGCAGATTCACTAGAACCGACCCATTTAGATTTTTGGCACTTTCATCCGTTATTGAACCTGAACATTCTGCCATCCATGCAGAAAACTAGCGAATAAAGCAATGCCATGATATAAACTACTCACCACACGATTGTGACCAACTGTTTCTTGGGTGGGCCTCTGAATTCATCATTCAATCTATGTTCCAGTATCCACACCACAGCCCCAACAACAATGAAGAAAGCTAAGGTGACAACCCACATCAGTGGAGTAAAAGGACGCAAGAAAGCCCAAGCACTCGAGTCTATTTTCTTGATGGGGACGACCACAACTAAACCAGACTCTATATACGGCTGTGTGAAGTCTACGGCCTTTGTACGGTTAGTGACAATCGCAATATCACCAACAGCAGCATCAAACACCTGGAAAAAAACATTATATATTACCATCACTATAGGGTTTATAGCATGCTAAATGTAATTAAGTTTCATAATATAAGGGGGTGTTTGGATGTGTGTTTTGAAAGTGATTATGTGATTTGGTCATCAGAATCAGATACTCAAATGTAGCCAACAAGATATAGAAGTTAGTGTTTATATGTGCTTCTCCTCTTGAAAATTGTAAATTATGAGAAGTTTTCTTAAAGTAGGTTAAGAGAGAAAGCACGAAACTTTATATCAACAATCATACAATCGGTGGTTGCAGCTGGTATGAAGCTGATTATTGACCACTAAACAATTAGACACAAAATATATTTATCCAAACATGAAAAGCTAGATGATCAATCCCATAAGGCAGATCCAAACACCTCTAAAGATGATCAGGTGCTAATTACACTTACATTGTATGCAACTTTATTCACAAGCTCGGTGTAGCTTGGGTTCTTGAGACCGTCTCCAAACATGATAAACTCATATGGAACTGGATATAAAATTAACTTTACTGCAGCACGAAAAACATCTATACTAAATCCTCGGATTTCATGTGAACCGTTGACTTGTGTAACAGTTTCTTTAAAGCTAACTCTTAGTGGGACTCCAATCCGTAACGGTCTCCCATTATTTGAAAATTCCCATCCACGAGGCTTCTCTTTTGTGTTCCCGGGCCATATAACACCTCTCAAACGTTGATTAGAAGAAGAGCGATTGGCTGGTTTTGCATAAAGAATCTCTGGAGACTGAACTGATAGCCCAGAGTAGTTCGACCAGTATCCAAGAACCAAACCCTGGTTCCCAACCATGTTGATTATATCGAAAGCAGGGTGCACCAAGGACTGGTCAGGATTGAACCAAACATCTCCAGTCAAACCAGTCATATTTGTCTCCAATAAATTGCTAAGCAATTGTTTTCCACCATCAAAAAAGCTAAGTGCTCCAAGATTTAAACCTTTTGTTCCTTTTAAATCAACCAAACGAGAATCATTTGAGAATGAGATACTGCCCCCTTCATTGAAAAACTTGTCAATTGCACGTGCAATCATCCAAACTGTATCATAAGCATATAAACCATATGGGTTCAACCCAACTGACCCATTACTCAAAATCTTCCATCTGTTTAAAAAATCATTCTTTTGATATGAATCTCTAGTGTGCGGCCGAAGGGACAGAACCCCTTGTATAGATGATACATTGTTGGGAGGAATACCAGTAGAATCCAAAACAGTTGATAACCAAGTGGTAGCAATCCAAATATATCCCTTTTTCATCATGCCAAGAGTCTTGGCAGTATTGAAAATAGATAGACCTGTATTAGAGTAAGTATGTACAACAATGACCCGAGATTCCATTGACCTTACATTCACCAATGCATCATGAATATCTTGTGGAGATAAACTTGCGTCGGGTGGTAATGGTGCTTTATAAGAGAGCTTGCAACGCCTTTCTGAAAGTACATCACCTAACGTATATATACTATTTCTAAATTGGTCATCGTCAGTGAATATGGCAGATACTTCTCTATAACCAAAATAACTTATCATTTCAGCAATGGCAGTCATTTGATACAGGTCATTAGGGGCTGTTTGGATGAAATATGGGTATTGAAGTGGGGAAAGTGACGGGTCTAAGGCTGTGAATGACAAAAACGGGACGTGTAGTTCATTTGCAAGATTTGAAAGTACATGAGCCATTACAGAACTTTGTGGACCGATAACAGCCACGATATCATCCTCCATATACTTTAATGCTGAAAAACATCAGTTACAAAACAAATAAAGATCTACACGTTATCATACTTATTCAAGATAACTAAGATCCTACTTCTTGGTGCTTAAGAGGGGGGGTTAATTTTTGCATTGTACAACAGGACAATGTTAGCCTTATTTTGTAACACAGACTCCTAGAAATTACTTTCGTGAAAAAACATTTATAAATGGTAAATGGTAATTATGTTTATTCTGAATAACCAATCCATTAAAGGTCCCCTGCCAACTAGTCTCACGACCAACATGAGAGAAGGTAAATCACATAGTTAACGAGACATGGGGACTTATAGTGAATAACTAGTATGTTTGACAAGCACTAGACACCGAGTTTCTAAATCTTAGAATTGAATTGAAATATGTCAAAATATGTCAACTAGTCTCAAAATATGTCAAATTTAGAATTGAAAAAGGAGAAAGTGTTTTACCACCAACAATGCTGAGAAAACCACTGTAGTTTGCATCATGAATCGAAAGACTCAATCGTTTTCCGGGCAAAATGTTGGGATCAGAATTGACATCATCAACAGCAGCCTTCATGGCAATAGTTGACACCCTTCCATTTATGCTTTTAGATGTCAAAATAGCTCCAATATTCACAATCACATCGGTTTTTGAATCCACAAATGTAAATGTTCCAACAACCAACACATATAACAACATCACTAGACTCCTCATTGTATTAATCTAGTGCCATTTTTTTTTCAAACAAAACTTAATAGAAAATGAAATGAGATCAAATAGTAAATAGTAATGAAAAATACCATCATCATGATCAAGATTAATATAAGGAGATGGTGAAACTGAAAAGGAGAAACCCATGAAAGAAAGTTAGCATCTTTTGCATTTCTTTACCTGTTCATGTTAAGAATACAGAGACAAGGGTCTGTGTATGCTAGAAGAAGTGGAAGTAAAGGTATTGCAAATAGTTGTGTGTGGGTAACATGAGAATTAAACAAAAATAAAAATAAAAAATAGAGGCAGCTTCAAATGAAGGAGAAAAACACAAATGAGTGGGGGTAAAGATGATACTTTCAAGAATTCTTTCAAGTGTTGTTGAATGGTTTCCCACTACATATATAAATATTATTAATAAATAATAAATATAAATATTACTTATATTAATATGACAGTGGAGGAGTTGGAGAGGCTCAATTCTACTTTTTTTTTTCTTACTTTGAAAGGAGAATGTTTGTTAACGCTTTAATGAAATATTTTAATCTAAATGTCATCTTAAAAAGTGATGTATGGCCAATAAACATCATATCATGTCCCAATTTAAGATTACTTTTTCCTTATTCTTTGTCACTAAGAAAAAATTAAGAATCTTTTTTGCTTTATTTTTTTTAATCAAATTATAATTTTATTTTTCAGAAACTTGATTTCTGACCTCAAAATATTTTTAAAAAATAGTTTTTCTACTCTATTTTCTAAACAATTTCAACTCTAAAAAATACTTATGTCTAAGGATCGAATCTAAGCTTCTCGTAACTCTTTAGGGACCATGCATGTAGGAAATATTACTGGGTTTTTTTACATTTTGATTCAAGCATCTCAATTATATATCATTCCAAGTTAACGATGAACGGGTATATATGGGTGGATGCGTTGATTGAAGGTACTAATTACTTAGCGTGCTTGGACACGAAATACATTAGTAATAATAATAATAATAATAACAATAATAATAATAATAATAAATGGGGTGAGCTCATGTACGGGGATAGGAGAGATCTAGGATGAAACACTTTTACATAGGATACATTTGCGTGTAAAGATGAAATCAAATTAAAGCCATTTGGAGTCATTAATATACCCCAGAGTATATCTATGCTTTCGAAACAAATAATTAAGTTGATATCCTTATCAAAAAATAAATAAATAAAAACTCGACCAGAAATCTGGTACCTTAAATTTGGTTTACCGAGGGGAGAGGTACGTACGTGCTAAGTGTGATCAAGAAATATAGAGTTAGAATTGTTACATTACCAATGCGCACAAGATGGATGGATGTGGTCGTTAACAGGAGTGGAGACTTATGTTTTGTTTCGGTTGGTAATTTACATCGACAAATACATTAAAGTTTACCCGCACTTACTAATCCAACTAAACTACAACAAATGGGTAAATGCAATGCCGATTAAAGTGAACGTTGTATTGTACCTTAGCCTACCTAGCTTGAAGTTGTCTATTTGAAGAATGGAATAAAATAACTAACTCTATCATAGCCTATGTCCGATATATGCATTAATTGTCCAAGTCGAATCAACGAATCATCTCATGTTTTCTTGTTCTACGACATCTGATTTGTTACATGTAAGGCCTCTCCTAATAATTACTTCTAACGCACGTCCAACACCGACCGTGTGTCCAACGTTAATAGCATAGCGGCGTCCAAGGCTGGCGTCAGTTGGTTTGTATCAAGAATGGACGCAACGTCTAGAGGGAAGTGGAGGTAAGTGGGGCCCGAACTTGACCGTTAATCACAATAAAAAACATAGTTTTATTCCACAATTTGAAAAGGCAACAGCTAGTTTTAGTTTTTTGTTTTTCTTTTTTTTTCCCACTCCTATTGTGTTGGAATGTATAACTAAATATCATTATTCACGAGTACACAACGGAAGCAAATAAAACCATGTAATCAAATAATTAACTTTGAAATAGGATTAAGGATTACCTCGTAATGTAGATGATAAAGTGAAGAACTTTAAAAGGATTTGAAGTAAATCCCTCTACGATTGCACACTAGACACCTCTTATATCGTATGCTAGTACCCCGATCACGAACCAAACAACCCTTTGTTTATATAACCCCTCAATCGAAAACCCCATGAACCAAAACAATAGTAGTCGACTTATCTAATAACAAGACCCCATAATAAATGCTAGTATTAGCATTAATTATATATATGTGTTTCGTATGATTTTCAAACGGCTCAAAACCGAAACCCTTTTGAGGGTGTTAGGCCGAAACCAAAGAAGAGAGGAGAGGAGGATTTTTATTTGCGTGTATTGAATTAAAACCCTTGAATTAAGCCATCTATATATAGGGAATAATTAGGGTTTAATTAGCTTGGAAAATGAGTTAAAACAAGGCTTAAAAAGCCCTTGATAGATCCGGCCCAACCCATAGGATAATTAGGGTACAACACTAATTTCCTATTTTCACATTTAATCCCCATCTTTAATTAATTTAAATACAATTAACCCTTTAACTTATTTAAATTAATCATTTTGTGATTAAACTAATTACTATATTCCTTTAATATATTAATTAATAATATAGAGTTACCGTGTCATTTCGTGTGACCCCGTAGGCTTAAATCATTTCCGGACATACGTTCATTTTACGTGATCATATACTAACAACTCCCACTTGAGCTCGTAACAAATGAAGGTAATGACATTGGTTAGCGTCTAGCAATACGCCAATGCTTACAGAAATATTTAAGTATAGTTTCTTAAAGTATCTTTAAATGGTTGAGGCATTTATTATCCCTTTGTTCAGATACCGTGTTAAACATGTGTAACAGCCCGCCTTACCATAACACAACATTGTCCGCTTTGCCCGTAGCCTCACGGCTTTGTTTCTGGTTGCTCGGGTAAACTTCCTAGAAGGGTCACCCATAAGGCATTACTATCGCCCGAGCACGCTTAACTGTGGAGTTCTTCTCTCATCCACAGTCAATTTGCCCAAAACGCGTTGTGTTATGTAAGACCAATGATGTCATTTATAGCCAGGATCCCCCTTGTATGCCAGCGATGTATGCTTTCACACCCCTTCAACACAACTCAACGTCCTCGTTGAGTCATGTCATCCAAGCGCGCCATATACTCCCGACAATCTCAAGGGTTGCTCTGATACCACTTGTAACACCCCGCCTTACCACAACATAATATTGTCCGCTTTGCCCGCAGGCTCACGGCTTTGTTTCTGCTTGCTTGGGTAAAATTCCCAGTAGGGTCACCCATAAGGCATTACTGCCACCTGAGCACGCTTAACTGTGAAGTTTTTCTTTCATCCACAGCCAATACGCCCAAAACGCGTTCTGTTGTGTAAGACCAATGATGTCATTTATAGCCAGGATCCCCTTGTATGCCAGCGATGTATGCTTTAACTTGTAACACGCATCATTTAAAAACAAGGATTTCCAAAAATTTTCATCTTACGGTGTCAAAGAAAGCGGAATAAACGTTTAAAAGTCCAAACCAATAAATTCAGTTTTGTAGACTACTTTTGGCATACAAGACGACCAAATGATAGAAAACTCAGTTCTTAACAAATGTAGGAGACTCAAAGGACTTTTCAAAAATATAAGATTCATTTCCTAACTCATTATTGTAAAGGAGATACGATTTTTGCAATATGACTGAATATTCAAGCTTATAAACTCTTTGATTTTCAAAAGATCTTGGCTATCAAACATCCATGGAAATTAACCATGACACCTACAGTTCATGTACCCCCAAAATATGATTCAATTGACACGAGAAATCATATATTGATTCACGGATTCATTAAACACATTTTACAACGGAAATGACACCCAATTTAACCAAAATCAACTCACAACATAATTGAATCCAAGCCGAAACCTTTTGACTAGAAATGATTAACATAATAAGATAAAAAGAATATTAAATCAAAAGGAAAATGTTATATATATATACCTGTAGATGATTATGGGGATGAAATATCTAGCCATAAACTTGATCGAATCACCTTTAATCGGAAGAATCACCCAAGAATTGCTCAAGGAAGGGAGGGGGCGGTTAGGGTTTGATAAGAATGAAGATGAAACTGTTTTTGATTGTAATTAGGGCTTAATTAACCCTTAATCCCGTTTTTTAGTTTTCCCATAAGTCAAAACTAGTCCCTAGACTTCCTTATGGCTCAAATTAGGCTAAAATCACCTATAGGGAATACTTACAACACATTAAGCAAATCTAAAGGCATATAAATATACCTTAAACACATTAGTACATCAATCATTAAGGCATTGAAGCCTCACACCTATAGCACATTAAACACATCTAAGCATTAAATCTCCTAGAGACTTAACGGACACGTAATGTTGACTTAACGACTCAAGTCAACCGTTAATTAAAAAGTTTGGGATGTTACAACATGAATATGGATCAATGTCATTTCATGATTTAACGATTCTGTTTCTCATTTTATCACTAAAGATTACCAAATATAATCGAGACACGTCTGGATTCATTTGGACATGGCCTTGTAAACATCTTAAATAGTCCCAAAGAGGGGCCTAGTGGTATCATTCTACAACTATCAGTTGGAGGAAGAAATCCTGTATTGACTACACGTGTCAGTCATCATACTTCACTACACTTTCTGAAAATAGCCCTTTATGTACTCCCTTATTCAGGAGAGTTAGAACTATATCAAGTAAGTGCAATCCATACATGCTGACTTGCTTGTATCTCAAGTCAAATGATCAATAAAGTAACCATTTACGAATTTCACTTAATGACGCCGATCCATAAAGTGATAATTTGTTAGTGGGATAGTCTGATATGCATCATATGTATACCATGTGAGTTTGGTGGGGCCGGCCATTATGTATTCAAAGAATACAACCAATCACTCAGATTTGTCTTAGTTTAATTATATTCCATATAATTAATCGACAATTGACGATTTAGAATATTTAATAACTATTCAAGGATTAAACATGCAAATATAGGACACAATTAATATTAAATGAAATCAAACGTATCAAGTACTTTATTTCATTATGAAAAATATAAATTGTTTAACATCCCTTATCCAAATACCGAAACAACAGATTTACATGAAATAAATAACTAATTTAAGTCCTATGTCCTCGGCATGCCTTTCAAGCTTGGGCCTAGCCAAAGCTTTTGTGAAAGGATAAGTTAAGTTAAAATCTGTGTGAACTTTGAGTAATTTGATCTCTCCTAGTTCAATCTGCTCACGAACATAGTGATATCTTCTAGCATAATGTCTGGCACCTTTCTGAGCTCCGGGCTCGTTGGCAATGATTAATGCACTAGTGTTATCACAGTACATATCATTGGGTAAGTCATTCGAGTGGATCACGTCAAGCCCGCTAATGAACTTCCTTATCCAGACTGCTTCCATTGCGGCATCTGGGGCGGCAATGTACTTAGACTCTGTTGCAGACATGGCAACTGTGGTTTGCTTTTAGCTCATAGCATTCCACCGTGCCTTGATTTAAATAATGAAGACGTATCCCGACTGATATTTTGAATCATCTTTATCAGTCTGAAATCCAACATCACAGTATCTATTCACTTTGAATTCTGGATCAGGTTTTCTTCCATACACCAAGAATAATTCTTTAGTAGCACACATGTACTTAAGAATATTCTTTACAGCAATTCAATGATCCTATCCAGGTTTTTGCCGATAGTGGCTAACTATATTTTGCGCGAACGCAATACCAGGTCTGGTGCATCTTACCACATACATAATAGATCCCACAACTGAAGCATAAGGGATTTTTCGCATACGCTCCACCTCATTAGGTGTAGAAGCACTGTTCTTGCTAGATAAGTTAAGTCTTTCTTGCATAAGTGTAAACCCACACTTAGAATTCTCTATCTTGAAACACTTCAAGATCCTTATCAATATAAGAATTTTGATCTAATCTAAACAACCGCTTTGATCTATCTCGGTAGATCTTGATTCCATAAATAAATGCCGCTTCTCCTAAATCTTTCATGGCAAAACACTTTCCAAGATGGGATTTAACATCTTGCAACATTGGAATGTGTTTTGAACATATAAGACAAGGAAAGTAACATTACTGCTAAGGCTGGCAATTTTGACACGAAACCTGTTAACACGACACGACACGACCTGTTCTTAACAGGTTTTGTGTTTATGCTTAACATGTTTCGTGTCTTAACAGATCCGGAACTGTTAAGACACGAAATGTTTTCGTGTCTTAACAGGTCCAGACCTGTTAGACCTGTTAAAGACATGTTAAGCAATACATATATATACACCATGTTAAAACTATGGAACCCTAAATACATTTTATTTCCTAATAATAATAATATAGTACGCCTCCCTGCTCCCACCCCTCCCTCTCCTTTACATTTTCTTAATTCATCAAAGTTCCACATCAATCCACAGATCCACAATTGATTCAATCATTAATCCATCATCAATCTACAACCGATCTTTATCAATCCATCATCAATCTTCATCTTGAACTGAAACAAAAAACCTTCAACCTTCAACTCAATCATCAACTCATCTTCATCTCGATCTAATGATAACTTCTTGATTTTTTACTTGCCTTTTTTTAATTATTAATTCCGCTACTCAGATTAATTCTGTTACTTTATTCATCAATTGAATTCTTTATTTTTTTTTTGTTTCAGTTTATATGTTATTAATCATTTATATATCATTTAATTGTTGACTCCCTTAAAAAACTTATCGTTTACATATTTTTAATTTTTTAATGAACATATTATAGATGGATTTTGAAATTGACTCTCAAAATAATGAATTTTATAACAGAAACTTTTACCTGTTTTTACTTTTTAGTGAATTATGCAGGATTAGTGTTAATAGGTTCTTAACAGGTCCTTAACAGGTGCACCTGTTAAGTTTCGTGTCGTGTCTGTGTCTAAGAAAAATGACACGAAATCTAAACAGGTCGTGTTCGTGTACACCCTTAACAGGTTCGTGTCTTAACAGGTTTCGTGTGACCTGTTATGCCACCCTTAATTACTGCCACTAGCTTTGCGATATACACATGGCTCATCGGGATTTTGAACAAAAACAAACCTTTTGATTTCTTCATCAAATCGCTTGTTCCAACTTCTTGATGTTTGCTTTAGTCCATAAATGGACCTTTGAAGCTTGCATACTTTGTTGGGATGTTTTTGGATCAATAAAACCTTCAGGTTGATCCATATAGACTTCTTCATCCAAGTAACCATTTAAGAAGGCAGTCTTAACATCCATTTGCCATATCTCAAAGTCATAGTACGCAATTATGGCTAAAAGAATCCTAATAGCTTTAATGTACGCAACTGGAGAAAAGGTCTCATCATAATCAACACTGAAACATTGAGTATAACCTTTTGCCACGAGACGAGCTTTATAGGTGTGTACATTTCCATCCATGTTCGTATTCTTCTTGAAGATTCACTTACACCCAACAGTTTGAGCATTTTGTGGAAGATCAACCAAGCTCCATACTTGATTATCTTTCATGGATTTCATTTCCACCTTCGTAGCATCAAGCCATTTGTCAGATTCTGGATCTGATAATGCAGCTTTGAAATTCGGAGGCTCATCGAGATCTCCTAAAACGTTTTCTTCTACCATCAGACATAATATGTCAGTAGGACATCTTGTCCTTTCGGACCTACGAAGTGGAATCACTTCATTATCATCGACTTGAGGTTCATCACTTTGAACATTTCCCCCCTAAGTTGATGATTGCTAGGAGCTTCAGAAGGTGACACATCTTCCTCTTGAGTCTCATCAAGCTCTACAACCCTCCCATTGTTCTCTTTGAGCTAATTTCTTGTCATTGAATTTGGCATATCGAGCAATGCAAATAGTGTTTTTGACGGGATCATAGAAGTCGTAACCTATCGTAACCTTAGGGTATTCGACAAAGATGCACTTAGTAGTTCTAGGTTCAAGTTTGTCAGGCATATCACGCTTCACAAGTGCCTCACATCCCAGACTCTTAAGTAAGACAGATTAGGGACATCCCAATGACATAATTCATATGGTGTCTTGTCAACCTTCTTGGTTGGAACCATATTGAGAATGCATACAGCAATCTCTAGAGCATAATCCCAAAACGAAAATGGGAGAGTCGTAAGGGTCATCATAGATCTCACCATGTCTAGCAAGGTTCGATTTCTCCTTTCAAACACTCCATTATGTTGAGGAGTGTATGGAGGAGTAAGCTGTTAGACAACTGCACATGATTTTAGATAATCCTTAAACTCTTGGCTTAAGTATTCACCACCTTGATCCGAACGAAGAATCTTGATGGTTTTGCCGAGTTGATTTTCTACTTCATTTTTAAACTCTTTGAATGTTTCAAACACTTCTTGTTTATGTTTAAGCAAGTAAACATAACCATAACGACTGAAATCATTCATAAAAATGATAAAGTAGTTAGCATCTTTCCTTGACTTATGTCTAAATCGGCTACGTACATTTGAATGTATCAGTCGAAGTAGTTCCTTAGCCTTTTCCGATTTTATGCGGAAAAGGTATTCTTGTCATCTTGCCGAAAACACAATCATGCATTTGTCAAATGATTCATCATTTGATTGTAAGATCCCTTCACGTTGAAGTCTTTCAATGCTTTTCTTGCTAACGACAATTCCAAAGACACACATTTATCAAATGATTCATCATTCGATTTGTAAGACATTTTCACATTGAAGTCTTTAAATGCGTTTCT
The DNA here is from genome assembly GCF_010389155.1 of Erigeron canadensis. Taxonomy (NCBI): domain Eukaryota; kingdom Viridiplantae; phylum Streptophyta; class Magnoliopsida; order Asterales; family Asteraceae; genus Erigeron; species Erigeron canadensis. The sequence continues at coordinate 8,464,596 of NC_057764.1, forward strand.
TGACGAAAATTAAACAAGATGACAATGTCAAAGATAGATAGAGTCCAAGTTAACTTGACTTTTATTGAATTATCATTTGAATCTCATCAACATTTATAATTCAGTTAAGAAGATAGTTGAAGAATTGGTTAAACCAACTTGCTTCTTCTTCTTGTTCAACTCAGCTAGATACTTAGGACAATTCCTTTTTCAGTGTCTCACTTTAGCATAACGATGACAAGACTGGTCTTTAGCCGTATGCTCCTTTTTCCAAGGGGTCTTTTAAGTTTTTGAGACTAAACACTTTGTTTTCTCTTACCAAAGTTCTTGCCTTTAGCTTTACGGTTTTTTTGCTTTCTAAACCATTCCCCCCTTGATCATAAGAACTTGGGGTATCTCAGATTTCTTGAAAGGTTTTCTTCATACTCAATCAACTTGATATGAAGTCAAACTATGCTATGCAAATTTGTAATTGTCTCTTATGCTTATAACAATCGGCAGAAGATACTCATGGTTTTAACCTTTCCATAATGCTCAAAGTGACTCTTCATCTTGAGTACATGAGCATTTACCGGTTTCCCAAACTCGTGTTCAAGTTATGGAGTGACTCAGTCAACTCAAGTAATTTAACTCCAACTTGTTTTCCGTACATAGATTTGAGTTATTTGATCATATCACACGGGTTTTGAAATCCAATTGCTTTTTGAAGCTCAGGAGACATGCTTCTAGCATCAAATAAGCAACCTCAATATGTCTATTGTACAAAGTATGTTATGCTTCCAAATGCAAAGCAGTGGGACTCGCATCAGGAATAACGATATCTGAGTTTCAATGACATCAACTTTTAGAACAATTTTCTATTGACAAAACAGCCATTGAAATTGGTTTTAGAAAGTTTTCCCTTTCTAGCATCGACCTAAAAGCCGATTGGTGTATGTTTTGTGAAGGATTTGTTGCTTTTTATAAAACAGATTCAAGTTCAATTATCGGTATTTTCGATAATTAATCCTTAAGAAATGAATTACCCAATGTTTATATATTAACAATTAATTTCATTAAGGCTAGGATCCAATTGACATACAATCATTTCATCAGTTGATCTGCTAGAAATGATTGCACTCAAAAGGTAAGTGACGAGCAGTAATTGCATTACATGTGCAATTCCTAGTAAGTATGGGACCTTCAAATGAAACTTGATTCATCAAGTGATTTGTAGTCATGTTTTGTCCCATCTTTTGCCACGAGTCAAGGTGTCACCGCTTAACTCGCTTTAAGTTGCCCAACCAAGAACACGCAAATTTGTCCACCACTGTGTACCAGTGAGTGGGATTCACCTTGCAACTTCCATTTCACCACTGTGTACCAGTGAGTATAACAACAGCCATAAGTGTCCTTTATGAGTTGGATGGCAAATGACTTAAGTTTATTGGGTCAATCAATTTGATGTGTGATCAAAAAGTTATGTTTGAAGATTCATGCATATCTTCTAAACATAATATGTTTATAAAACTCATTTTTATTGCCTTCAAATACAAAAGAGCTCGGTAGCTCCATTTGAACTTACAAAGAAGCGCAAGGGAAAAGGTTTGCGATGGACACAATTAAAAACCCGCCCTTTTAAAAGGCTAGCGCACTCCGACTTATACCTCTCTTAGAGTTTGTTCAAATGGGTGAGCCGTTGTATCTTTTGATTTTAGGGCACCAATTTTATAAACAAAAGCATTATTTCAATATAATTTAGTCAAGTTTAATTTTCCAAAAACAATTTGGCACACAATTTTCTTAAAGGGCAAAACTAAACTTACTAAATATAAACACGTAACAATTAGGTATCCATCCTAGGTTAGGCCACTATGGTTTAAGATTGGCTCCCCTTTCTTAAGGAAAAGGACCACATACATCAAGTAAACTTGATTGCATAAGCCAAAATTTAATAACAAATTTATCACATAAACACATAATGTGCTGATTGGAAAATTCCAGCAGCTTCACGACCCATTTAGCCCTAGAAGATGGCCGAACTAGGCTTAGCTCAGAACTACAAAGTTGTAGCCCTATGAGCCTAGTATCTACAGTTCAAAGTACGACTTCTAATTCCTCACGTATTAAAAGTTATGGTTGTTTTAGTGGACTGGTGTCAAGCAGCAACGTTAACAAATAATTATCACATTTGTCAAACAATTAATTATTTTAATTAACCACCTAAATAGACCTTGTAATCAAGTAATTTTATCATTATAACTAAGTAATAATCATGAACTAATTGCATGTAAAAACTCATGATTATTACTTCTATTTAACAATTAAAATAAAGGTAATCCATAAATGCATGCAATTAACGCATTAATCATGCAATAAATCAAAACTTGCAATTAGGGTTTCCAAAAAACAATTTTTTTTATTTCCAGATATCGAAATTAGGGTTTTTAAAACAATAATTTTATATTTTTTTATATTATTATTTTATTACAATTAAATCAATTAACTAATAAAATAACCAAGATAATTATATAAAATTCTCGAAAAATATGAAACACTAATCCCCTTCAAATTTTGATTTTAGGTAATTAAAAATCACATGGGTGGCTCGTGATACCACTGTTGGAATGTATAACTAAATATCATTATTCACGAGTACACAACGGAAGCAAATAAAACCATGTAATCAAATAATTAACTTTGAAATAGGATTAAGGATTACCTCGTAATGTAGATGATAAAGTGAAGAACTTTAAAAGGATTTGAAGTAAATCTCTCTACGATTGCACACTAGACACCTCTTATATCGTATGCTAGTACCCCGATCACGAACCAAACAACCCTTTGTTTATATAACCCCTTAATCGAAAAACCCATGAACCAAAACAATAGTAGTCGACTTATCTAATAACAAGACCCCATAATAAATGCTAGTATTAGCATTAATTATATATATGTGTTTCATATGATTTTCAAACGGCTCAAAACCGAAACCCTTTTGAGGGTGTTCGGCCGAAACCAAAGAAGAGAGGAGAGGAGGATTTTTACTTGTGTGTATTGAATTAAAACCCTTGAATTAAGCTCTCTATATATAGGGAATAATTAGGGTTTAATTAGCTTGGAAAACAAGTTAAATCAAGGCTTAAAAAGCCCTTGATAGAACTGCCCAACCCATAGGATAATTAGGGTCCAACACTAATTTCCTATTTTCACATTTAATCCTCATCTTTAATTAATCTAAATACAATTAACCCTTTAACTTATTTAAATTAATCATTTCGTGATTAAACTAGTTAGTATATTACTTTAATATATTAATTAATAATATAGAGTTACCGTGTCATTTCGTGTGACTCCGTAGGCTTAAATCATTTCCGGACATACGTTCATTTTACGTGATCATGTACTAACATATTAAGCATATTAAGCACAACTTTTTCAACTCACAACCATTTTTACTTTCATACATTTTCAACCCATTTCATACAAACACAACCACTAATGTCAAGTTCATCATCTTCATCATCATCAAGTGACGAGTATGAACCAATATGAAGGGCTATTTAGCAGGTTAATACTCTTGGAAATTCTGAATAAAACACTTGTCATTGTTTTACTAATTACAATACAATTAAATTAAATATGCAAAATAAATGAACCATAAAAAGAATATGATGTGAAACCGAATATGAGCAACAACAGGTTCGAATCCTGCGAAAGATAACAAAACAGAAACAATAACCGTAAAAGGAACTGGACTTGTGTTTGACACAATTCCTTTAAACAGATTCGTCGTCTATTCCTAGGGTACACCAGCTCGAAACAGAGTACTTCCGGACTTAAACACTTGCATGAAAGATAAATGAAACACAGGGATAGGATATTGATTCAGAGAATTATAGTGAGCTTGCTATGTGTGTGTTTGTAAGTCCCAACTATTACTAGATGGGTGCTGAAGACACCTCTATGTCAATGGTGAGTGTACTTTGCAACACAATCACTTAATCTGGACGTGACCAGTTTAGAGTGGTTGTGTACCAGGTAATCTGGAGATTTACTTATTAAGGTGACAATGTAAATAAGTAAATACAATGCAATAGATATAAGTGACAAGTATTTATATCGATGAGACAATATGTATTTTTCAAGTGTATTTTATTTATTGATTGTTAAATAAAATACAAGGTTGTTGTGGAACCAAGATAACACAAAGATGTAAATATCCTAACAACCTATGAAATACAATTGATCTATACTTGGAAATTCTCCTAACAATCGAAACATTTAAAGTTGTGAAATGTTCCTTTTTGCGATTGAGAGAATATTGCACAAGTTCACCAATATTGCAGAATGTATGTGTTTGTAAAGTTGTTGAAATGCTTGGGCAAGGACCTCTATTTATAGTCGAAGTATGAGCATTGGGATCTCAACTTCGAAGTACAAATATGGTTGACAACACACAAAAGTATTAGTAAATAATCCTTTGTGTGTGCTAAATAAAGTAAGACAAAATGTTACTTTATTCAACCACTCTACATCTTTGCACTTTTATCCACAGACAAGATTATTGTCCGGTTAATAGGATGTAGTGTAAAAGGTCCTCCTCGTAATCAGTGTAAAGCTTTGTAAAGGCATTTACACTGAAGGATCTCCAGTTGATTGATCTGGTGAAATGTCAACTGGGCTTCGCTGCCATTGCCATTTCCTTTCTTCCACTTGTTGTCTTCGACTTCAACTAGAAGGTCTTCAGATTTGTGTCTTCAGATCTTAACTGGAGGAAGTCATCAGTTGCTTAAACTGTACAATGCAACTGGACTTCTAATATTTCGGACAATTCTTCATTCTCTCCAGATGCAGCTGGAGAGCTCCAGTTTATAGCTAAAACTGGACCTAACAAATTCCCCCTAATTGTCCTGAAATATTGTCAAGTATTTTCAAACTTGTTTCTATACAAGTGTAAGTTTGAAATACTTGAATTTGATAAAACCTATTAAGTTTCCAAGACATTTTTATAGATCATCAAATGCCTTGGGTTTAGTTTTAATTGTTTGTAGATCTTATCAGTTATCTAACTTGTGAATTACAATCTGGCAACTTGTATATACACTATTTTACAATGAAGTTACAAGAAAGTAAATAAAATTACAAGCAGATAGATAGAAGGAAAACTTAAACAGATGGCCCTTCTCCAGTTTTCCTTCTTTTGGCAACTGACGAAATTGGCTGTTTGTCTTCAAGATCAAGGCCTAATCTTTCTGTCAATATTTTCCTTGAACTTGATCAGATTTTGCAATACATATTCCCAGCCTTTTTCAACCTTGTTCTTTCGCTGCCTACCCTCCAGCAAGCTCAACATTTCCACATGCTCTGAATGACCATACTGATGGACATCAGGGTTCTCAGTTGTTCTTTTGGGTCCACCAAAGTATTGAACCTCTACAACAAAATGTTTGGCACCAGGTTGATCGATACTTTTACATCAGTGATCTTACCTTTATTGTACCTTCAACGCTGTACATCAGATAAGTAAGTGCGAGCCTCTGATTCATTGGTCAGTTTGATCTTACTCGTGCTCAGTTTGTGAGTAGCAGCTCGAATATCATCAGTTGTGGGTTCGGATGGTTCTACCCAAGTCCTCAGATTTGCATCTCTTGATAAGGCTTTCTGTTTTCTTCCTTTGGACTTGGGTGGAGGTAATGACCACCTTCTTAACTTGTTCAATCCTTTTGAGAATCCCTTCTGACCTTATCTCTTTGGCCTTTTCCACCGATACATTCAAACATTTGGCATCAAGACCAGCTTCATCATCTTGGTAGTGTTTGTCCAGTTCAACTTCAAGCATTTCCTTCAGGGCATTGACAATCCTTGGATCTTCTTTTATTTTCTTGTATTCCAACAGTGTCAAGCCAAGGAGTTGTGCGTCAGTTACATCAATAAGAGGGGTTGGAAGATTTTTCCTTGATTCAAACTGATTGGCCTTCATTTGTTTCTTCCTCTCCTTGACCAGGTACCCAACCCTTGCTAATTTCTGACTTTCGCTTTCAGTAACTGGAGGCAATTGATCAATATTGCCAGTTTCCAAAATGGGTGCATTGGCGACAGGTTCCTTAGAGTCATTAGTTGCAATGGCCTTTCCTTTATCCACATTCCCCCTAACCACATCATCAAAAGATTCAATTACCAGCTCACCAGCCTCAGTACTGGTAGCAACAACCATCTCCTTCCCTGAACCTGAAGCTTCAACAAGAGTGCGAGGGGCACGAACAGACCTTTCCCCCTTGACAACGTCTAGTCCTTGCCTAATAGCTTCAAAATCGGCATGACTGGAGGGCAAGCGATCTAGAGGCTGCCATGATTGCATGTTCTTGCACTCTTTGAAGACTCCACATAACATGCGAACTGTCCTCCATAGATGATTAATCTCTTGAGATTGAGTCATGACATTTCCACAAGTGGTGTCTTGACTCTTTTGAATCGCTTGAAGTATATTTAAATCATCTAGGGAGAGCCCAGTTGATGATGCCTCCTTTCCATGTTCTTCCTTTTCTTTGCCAGCTTCAGTGGTCAGTTTTTCAATTGCAGTAGTGTGATCAGATACCTTGCTGGCTAATGTATCCAGACTGCACCTCAACTGATTGATCTCAGATGTTATGGGGTTGAGATCAACCTGGGGCGCTGCAGTCTTGGTGATCTCAGATATCACCCTTTCTATCAAATTATTCTCCCGTTCAGCCAAGGTATTTTCAATTTTCTGACCAACTGAGGTGGCCAACTGGTTGCCAAGCTCAACAACATCCAGACTAGGTTTTTCAACAAGTAATTTGACCTATCTTTCCAATTCATTCAACTCAACCTCTGATGATCTGACAGTGTTATTCAGCAGGTTGGTGATGGATGTGTGCACCTTTGATTGAGTTAGGTCAAAAGCTTCTTTTAAAGAAGTAGCCAGTGAAGTTGCAGCTGATGACCAACTCGTTGAGCTTCCTAAATACCAAGTCCTCATTGCCAGAGAACTTGTTAATCCCCAAATCAACCACCCTTACATTAGTGATGTGATCCTTGTGGTATTTGGAGAGGGACTTGGTATTCTTGTCTAGTGTCTTCTGAATATCCTCCACCCTTGTCAAAAGGTTTGAGAAATCGGTTTGGAAAGACACGAACTGGCTGTCCAATGCAACAGATACAACTGGAGGAGGTACATAAAGTGAAGGTTCTCCAATTGTTGTTGCACCAGCTGAAGGAATAGAAGTTGTTGAAGAAGGAAGGGGAAGAGATTCAATGTGACGTTCATGCTGAGAATGCTCAGGTGTGAACGTCAGCGACGGTGGTGTAAGAATGTGTCTATTTCTAGGCACATTCCTGGATGAAAGTAGTTGTCAAGAGGCGAATGTTGGGATTTCTTGTAAGGAGGAGAAGTCAAGTGGTGAAACTGAAACTTGTGATTCTTGGGGTTGACCAAGGAGAGATGGGAGCTGATCAAGTACAGTTGCATCAGCCATCTCCTGGTCAGATTCAGTTTCAGATGAATCTGAAGATTCAAGCTGAAACTCACCCTCAGTTATGCCAAGATCCATAAATGTTAGGGGTGGCTGAACAGGTTGTTCAGACTCCTGATGACCAGTTTGAGTTTCCTCAATGGTTTCATCAGTTATAGGATCCGTTGCCGAACCATCTTCTGCCTAAAAAGAGGTAACTGGAGCCTGAACTACAACTGTTCTTTCCTCAGTTGCAGTATCATGGGCTAGTGATTCAGGGACCACGATCACAGGCTGTGACTGGTCAGATATAGCAAGTCCTGATCTAGATCTTCTTCTACTTTTGGTAGATCTTCTTGCCTTTGGAACTGCCTGGATACCTGAGGGGAGATCTCCAGGTTCTGCAACAGTCACAGCATCTGCAGACGAACTAGTGGGTCCCTCATTATTTTGAGGCCCGCCCAGTGGTCTTTCTGACTCACCTGGTGGTGGTGCATCAGTTCTAGAGAATGCCAGTAGCATTCTTGGAGAAATCTAAACTTCATCAGATGTCGATACAAGGTTGTCCAGATTTCTTAATAATTCTGGCACAGAGTATAAAGATTGCATGTTGTTGTATTCTTCTCTGCCCAGAATTAGTATGAAACAAAGGGATAGAAATCGCGAGAATGGGATACAAGGACCCCTGTTGCCTTTTAACTTAAACACTAGGCTTTTAAACAGGATGTTTGCGAAATCCACTCTTAGTCCATTCCATAGGCAGTATGCCATCTCTGCCTGGAAAGAGTTTATCTGGTCCAAACCACCAGAACTCCCACCTAAACTTTCGACCAAATGGACCATGAAGTACTTCCAGGATGGTGAAAGCCCTCTCATAGTGATTGATCCTTTGGTCTTCAGTACACCCCCCTCCAAAACTTCTTTATTCCTCATGTCAAGAAAGACCTGACGGAAGTTGATATTAGGAGAAATCACCACTGGACTCTCATCTTGTCTCCAGTAATTGACGTTAAGGGCCTCCCTCAATGTCTCAGTGGTGATGGTACACGGGACTGACCCATCCTTTAAAGTGAAGGAGATGGATGAGCAGTCATCAGAATTGGAAGCCGTGTACCATAACTCGCACAAGTAGTCATGAAACAACTTGTTTGGGTTCAGAGAAAAGGCATCGCTGAGGGGAGAAATCCGAAAAAAGGATTGGATTTTCCCAATGAGAGAATCAGCGGCCTGATGCCCCTGAAGAGATGCCATTGGATTGTTTGGATTTAATTTTATCAATTTTGAACTTATGGGGGCACCAACAGCATGAGAAACATTTTCGGATGGAGTATACTCGACAGTGAGTAAATTCACATCACGAGAGCGAGATGAAGAAGATGATGATTTAGGAGCCATTTAAGATTTTGGATTTAGGGTTTTGGACTTAAAGAAGAAAGAGAGAAAGGGATCTCGAATTGTGAATGATTGGAAGAGTAAATGAAAGGAATTTTGTGCGAAGTAAATGAGAAAAGTATTTAGTGGGGGTATATATAGGTAATAAAATATTACCAAAATATATACGAAAAGATATTTTAATCCCCAAATTTTGAAATTGTTTGTAAAAATTAAATTTCAGTAATTTTGAGAATTCAAAAACATTTAATACCTCCCATCAAGCATTTAATGCTATGACGGCTGGTATTCCCACTCACCCATTAACTTCAACAATTCCCATAAAAAGTGCAATAATTTTCAGCAAAAAGTCTTGACACATAAGACATGTCAGGTGACGTTTGTGAGTGCGATACAAACACTCGAGTATCATCATGTGTCACAAGTATTCACCAAGTAAAACATAACGTTATGAAATCTGGTTGACCACCAGTTTAAGACAAGACCAAACTAGCATACTGGAGAGATTTTCCCAATACCAGTTTCAACTGATAGATTCACCAGTTGCATTTTTCAAAATAAAACGAATTTTAATTGGAAAAATATTTTGAGTCTTTTCCCCCTAAAAATGTGATCCATTTGATCCATGACTAGTCTTTGAGTACATCAAGGCGTTCAATCTCCAACCAATCAAGGATCACCTGGACCATCCTCAACTGGAGGGCCTCTCCAATTTAATGAGGATTTAACATACCCAGTTCACTGATGAGATGTTTAAAAGTTTTCTCATCAAGAGGTTTTGTAAAAATATCAGCTAACTGTTTATCAGTGGGGATGAAATGTATTTCAATGTCTCCTTTCATAACATGATAACGAATGAAGTGATACATGATGTCAATATGCTTTGTCTTCGAGTGCATCACTGGGTTGTGAGATATAGCAATTGTACTGGTGTTGTCACAAAAGATTGGGGTTCTTGTGTATTTCATACCATAATCAAGTAACTGGTTTTTGATCCAGAGAATCTGGGCACAGCAACTGGCCGCAGAAATTTATTCTGCCTCAGCAGTTGACATTGAGACCGAAGTCTGCTTCTTACTGGTCCAACTCACCAGTTTTCCCCCCAGGAAGTGACAACCACCAGTTGTAGACTTTCTATCAATCTTACAACCTGCATGATCTGAATTTGAATAACCCATTAGATCTAACCCTGAGCCTTTGGGATACCAAAGACCAAGGCTAAGGCACCCTTTTAGGTACCTGAAAATGCGTTTAACAGCATGCAAATGTGATTCTTTTGGATTAGCCTGAAATCTGGCACATAGACATGTTGCAAACATTATATCTGGTCGACTGGCAGTTAAATACATCAGTGAACCAACCATTCCACGATATTCCTTTTGGTCCACTGGTTTACCATTTGGGTCAGAGTCCAAATTTAATGGAGCTGAAATAGGTGTGGTTTTCGATGGGATAAAATCATATTTGTATTTTCTTAACAAATCTCTAACGTATTTTTCTTGGTTAATAAAAATACCATCCATGGTTTGTTTAATTTGTAAACCTAAGAAAAATGTTAATTCACCCATTAAACTCATCTCATATTCTTGAGACATGATTTTTGCAAACCTTTTACACATTCCATCATCAGTTGACCCAAATATAATGTCATCAACATAAATTTGTACCAACAAGATATTTGAATAGGTGTGGTTTTCGATGGGATAGAATCATATTTGTCTTTTCTTAACAAATCTCTGACATATTTTTCTTGGTTAATAAAAATACCATCCATGGTTTGTTTAATTTGTAAACCTAAGAAAAATGTTAATTCACCCATTAAACTCATCTCATATTCTTGAGACATGATTTTTGAAAACTTTTACACATTCCATCATCAGTTGACCCAATATAATGTCATCAACATAAATTTGTACCAACAAGATATTACCTTTTTCTTTCAAGATAAACAAGGTATTATCTATTGCACCTCTTTGAAAACCATTATTGAGAAGATGTTTAGTTAGAGTGTCATACCAGGCTCTTGGGGCTTGACGAAGACCATACAAAGTTTTGTTTAGTCTATATACCCAGTGAGGATGCTTTTCGTTCAAGAAACCTGGAGTCTGCTTAACATACACTACTTCTTCTTCCAACTTTCCATTCAGGAACGAACTTTTGACATCCATCTGGAAGACTTTGAATTGCAAATGAGCAGCATAAGCCAAGAAAATTCTAATGGCTTCAAGTCTTGCAACTAGAGCAAAAGTTTCATCGAAATCAACACCTTCTGCTTGACATTAACCCTTGGCAACCAATCTTGCTTTGTTCCTGACAACATTGCCATCTTCATCCATCTTGTTTTGGTAGACCCACCTCGTTCCAATGGGTTCTTTCTTTAACCCTGGAGGACAAGGAACAAGTTCCCAAACATTGTTCCTTTCGAACTGGTTAAGTTCTTCTTGCATAGCCTCAACCCAGCTTGGGTCTGCCAAAGCCTCGTCAATCTTCTTTGGTTCAATCAGTGATAAGAAGGTGACGTTCAAACATTGTTCACTTGTGGCTCTTCTAGTCTGAACCCCACTATCTGGATTTCCAATAATTTGCTCAATAGGATGAGCAACAGTCCATTTAGTGTATTAACTAGGTTGATTTTGCACAACATCAGTGCAAGACACCTGACGATCTTCAATAATTGAGGCAACTGGAGAAGGATCAGCCCAAACTACTTCAACTTCATCAGCAGTGTCAACTGGCGTGTTGACATGATTATCTTCAAATAAAGGTATATTTTGAGGAATTGGAGAAGTCTGAACTGGTTCTGATGTTGTTGTGGCACGAACATCTGATCCAATCACCAGTTTCTGTGGTAAATTGAAACTGATGGAGGGATAGAATGAAGTGTCACTGGAGCTTTTCTTTAGTATAACTGGTTCCAAGTCCTGGTGACTGGAAACATCTCTTGGTGTTTTGACTGATTGATGAACTTGATCAGATATACCAAAATCAACTGGGACAACTGGAGATAAATCAAGGCTTGGTCTTTTATTGATTGCTTCATTAGATTCATCGAATGTGACATGAACTGTCTCATGTACCTTTTGGAGTCTATAATTATAAACTCTATAGGCTTTTCTTATATCTGAATGCCCCACGAAAACGCCCTCATCAGCTTTTTCATCGAACTTTTCCAACTGACTAGAATCGTTTAAGATAAAAACTGGACAACCAAATACATGAAAATATCCAATATTTGGTTTGCGATTCCTGAGGACTTCATAGGCAGTCTTCCTATGTCTCTTGACATATACTGACCGATTTTGGGTATGGCAAGCAGTTGCCACAGCTTCAGTCCAAAAACAGGTAGGAAGACCCGATTCAGATAACATACTTCTGCCAGCTTCAATTAATGTGCGATTCTTTCTTTCAACCACACCATTTTGCTCTGGAGAATGAGCTGATGAGAAGTTCTGAGAAATGTCAGTGTCAGTGCAAAATGATTCCAATTCTTTGTTGATGAATTCAGTTCCATTATCACTTCGCAACTGACAAACTTTCTTGGTATACTTGAGCTCAATCTTCTTGATGAGAGAGATAATTTCACCAGGTGCATCACTTTTTGATCTGATAAATACCACCCAACAATACCTGGTGTATTCATCAACAACAACTAAAGTGTATCTTTTACCAGCTTTAGTTTGAACATTCACTGGACCAAAAAGATCCATATGAAGCATGTGAAGAGGTTCAGTGATACTGAAGTTTTGCCTGATCTTGAAACTGGCTCTTTTCTTCTTGCCCATCTCACACCCTAGACATGGCTTCTCCTTTTTAAAGGAAATTAAAGGTATCCCATCCACCAGTTGTTTTCTTGACAACTTATTGATATTTTTGAAATTAAGGTGGGATAACCTTTTATGCCACAGCCAGTTGGTGTCCTCATCTACCTTATCATAGAAACAATGCTCTTTTGGAGCTGGTTCCATGTCCATTATGTACACATTCCCTTTCTTTGGTGCAATCATTACCACTTTCCAATCTTTGTTAAGTATGGTGCCTTGAGCAATATCGAACAACACCTTATATCCATCATCACAAAGTTGACTGACACTTATCAGGTTATATTTCAAACCATTAACAAATGCAACTTTAGTTAACTGGACCTGTCCATTGTCAATGACACCATATCATTCAGTTTTCCCACTTCCATCATTACCAAATGTCACTGCCGGTCCATCTTGGACAGTGAACTCTTCCAGCAGGGGCTTACATCCGGTCATTGTCCGTCCAGCAGCACTGTCCAGATACCAGATATTCTTCTTTCGATCGCCCTGCACACCCAAGTAGATAATTAGTTATTTTTGTGAACCCATCTTTTCTTGATGGGTCCACCAGACTTCCTTTGAGAAGTCTCAGCAGAATTACTTGGGTTGGAACTAGAGGCTGGAACTGGAGGATTATTTCCAGCTTCAGGAGTAAAAACGATTGGTTTGATGGGAACAACAACATCCTCCTTTTTTATACCAAATTTTGTTCCTTTTTGAACAGATTGATTTTGTTTTTGCTTTTGCTTTAATGGAGGAGTTTTAACAACTTGTTTTCAACTGAAGAAGACGAAGCTCCTTCTAGATTTTTTATTTTGGCAGTACAACTTTGTACTTGCCTAGACAAATTTTGGAGTTGACTTTCCAGTTTTAACAAAAAGTTGTTTTCTTCAGGCTGCTGAACCTTGGACTTGGGTTCTTTGAGTCTTTAGAGTCTTGGGCTCTTTGGACTTTTGAGGTAAAGGATTATCACCAGTTTCCCTTTTAACTAGAGCTTTATTCTTCTTGGCTCCAGTTTTGACCTCAACAGGGGTGGTCTCAATGGATTCAGATTTGGCAATGTTAGAGGAGTCATAAGGAGTCTCAACTCTAACTGATTCTGGCATCTGGTGAATTGTGGGTAAAACAGCTGCCGTCTGAAGATCACCAGATTTCCAGGCAGTTTTTTGAGCATCAATGGTTTTTGAAAAAGCGTCATAATTTTTACCAGATGCTTGTACCCAAGAATTGATAACCATGTGTTCTTTTTCAAGATCAAATTTTAGTTTTCGGTTATCTTTTTCCAGTGCCTCATTTTTCAAATCTGACTCTTTGAGAGCCAACTGGACACTTTGCAAATCATTAATTTGACCTTTCATGTTGTTAAACTCAATTAAAACAGTTTCCAAGTATCTTTCACAGTCAGTTCTCATAGTTTCAACAAATAACAGGTCATCATTTAATGATTCAGCAATATCCAGTTTTAGTTCTGTATCAAATTCAACATCATAATCTCTTACCTTCTTTAAAATGATGTCCACCCATCTTCCAGAAACAACATCATCTTTTACCACTGGTTGTTGATTTTCTAATGCCATGAAACACACATCTCTAATCTCTTCATCATCATCAGATGAATCATCAGAGAGTTACCATTTCCCTTCAGTTTGAGCCATCATGCACTTGTTCTTTTCTTTCTCTTTTTCTTGTTCAAGAGACATGAGAGCAATTTGGGCCTTAAGTTTCTTGTATTTGGCCTTATAATTATCAGTTTTAACAAAATTTGGGACAACAAGACCAGTTTGGTTGTTCATCTGACTAGATCTGCATTCCTTCATGAAATGACCTTTCTTACCACATTTGTAGCAGATAAGATTGGCCTTATCCAGAGAATTTGAACTGGAAGCATTATTGGACCCATTAAATCGATTAGATTTATGCTTGAACCTGTTAAAGGTTTTAGCAATCATGGCTACCAGATCATCATCGCCAGTTTCCTCACAACCATTACTTAGATTTGTGGTTAGGCCAGAGTTCAATAAGTTGTTTAACATCTCCTTCATAGAATGTAACTGGACATTCTCAGCAGACATTAAAGCACCACAAGGTTGCCAAGTAAGGTTGGCAACCTTGGAACTCTGAGCATGGTTTAAAGCATCTTGCTCAGCCAATATCCTTGCAGCATCATTATCTTCAATGAATCTGAAGGCTCCATAAAGGGAAGCAAGAGTATGGCTGTGCAAGGTCTTACCTTGTCTTAAGACAAGAACCATGTGTGCCCATTTGGATGGCAATACATCACAAAATTTCTCAAGAAGAATATCCTTATCCTTCTCCACTCCCAAGCCTCTAAGTTGATTAATTAGGCCAGTAAATCTGGTGTAAGTACCAGTTAAACTTTCATTGGGAAGAGCAAAGAAGGATTCATACTTCTTGTTAAGAGCAAGCTTTCTGGTGACAATTGTGTCATTTCCTCCTTCAAACTGGAGAACTAATTCATCCCACATAGATTTAGCACTGGGAAACAACACAAGTGTTGGAATTAGTTCCTCAGGGACAGCAGCAAGGATCATGTTTTTCAGTCTGGTATCAAGATCAACCAGTCTACGATCCTCGTCTGACCAATGTTCCTCAGACTTTTCCCTGGTACCTCTTCTCCCAGTAGGGTCAAGAAGAGGGCTAACACCACTGGACATGGGTATATATGGTCCATCCTTAAGGATTTTCAACATATACCTCTCTATCCCACCAAAATGCAAGAGCATAGCTTTCCATGTACCAAAGGTCTCACCATTCCCATCGAATTTGGGAACTGGAGTGTTGGAGTAATATACATGGACGTGGTTTGCTCCAGGAGTAGGAGGAGGAGGAAGGTTAGTATTTAAAGGAGTTGTAACATTAGGATTAGATTCATTTGGACCAGAACCATTCTCACCTTCAGCAGCCATCGAAGCAGACCTAGGTTATAGAATTGAAAAAATTCAACCTGCCTGCTCTGATACCAGTTGTAAGTCCCAACTATTACTAGATGGGTGCTGAAGATACCTCTATGTCAATGGTGAGTGTACTTTGCAACACAATCACTTAATCTGGACGTGACTAGTTTAGAGTGGTTGTGTACCAGGTAGTCTGGAGATTTACTTATTAAGGTGACAATGTAAATAAGTAAATACAATGCAATAGATATAAGTGACAAGTATTTATATCGATGAGACAATATGTATTTTTCAAGTGTATTTTATTTATTGATTGTTAAATAAAATACAAGGTTGTTGCGGAACCAAGATAACACAAAGACGTAAATATCCTAACAACCTATGAAATACAATTGATCTATACTTGGAAATTCTCCTAACAATCGAAACATTTAAAGTTGTGAAATGTTCCTTTTTGCGATTGAGAGAATATTGCACAAGTTCACCAATATTGCACAATGTATGTGTTTGTAAAGTTGTTGAAATGCTTGGGCAAGGACCTCTATTTATAGTCAAAGTATGAGCATTGGGATCTCAACTTCGAAGTACAAATATGGTTGACAACACACAAAAGTATTAGTAAATAATCCTTTGTGTGTGCTAAATAAAGTAAGACAAAATGTTACTTTATTCAACCACTCTACATCTTTGCACTTTTATCCACAGACAAGATTATTGTCCGGTTAATAGGATGTAGTGTAAAAGGCCCTCCTCGTAATCAGTGTAAAGCTTTGTAAAGGCATTTACACTGAAGGATCTCCAGTTGATTGATCTGGTGAAATGTCAACTGGGCTTCGCTGCCATTGCCATTTCCTTTCTTCCACTTGTTGTCTTCGACTTCAACTGGAAGGTCTTCAGATTTGTGTCTTCAGATCTTAACTGGAGGAAGTCATCAGTTGCTTAAACTGTACAATGCAACTGGACTTCTAATATTTTGGACAATTCTTCATTCTCTCCAGATGCAGCTAGAGAGCTCCAGTTTATAGCTAAAACTGGACCTAACAGTGTTTTTTTCCATATAATTCATATCTCATCCAAGATCATGGTATGATCGTTATTTAGACACCAAAATGAAATTGAAGCTTCATAATGACCATAAAGATCATTAAACAACAAATTGAACGTAAATGGTGATAAATAATACGTTATGGAATAAAGATAAGTAAATGTCAATTCCAATTTTATGTATTCATTTATGAATATACATAAATGATACGTTATAGAATGCGGATGAATTTCAACTCCAAATATTGCGCCAAACACACCACTTTGTGATTGACATCTCATTCACCTTTAACCCAATTTGGACATGTCTTAATTTATTGTATAGTCACCCACCAAAGGGAAAATACTCACTTTTTCCAACAATCCCCCACATGAATGGAGGTCGATCTCAGAAACAACAGTGTTCCATTGAAGTCTCAACAGTTGAATCTTGCATACGAAAGGTAGGTGTCACCCTTTGAACCTTCGCTCATGAAACACACTTAGTTTACTGGCTCAGAGTAGACGGCGATGTCTTTTAACTCGTCTGCCGTTTGTGTAGGCGACAACACAATTCACACAAGACTCTCCCTGACAAAGTCAAGTCCTTATAAATATGTCCGTTATGGTCCTGGACATGTGCCTGGTTCTGCGAGAGCTGTGAAGTATTGTGCCCCCATCAATACCCTAAGAAGCAACCCCACTTCTCTCTCACATAGATGATTTACCATGTTGGTTACCTGAATCATTAAAAGCTATAGGCTTAACCTCATAACTTGTCACTTTTAGGAATGGACTAGGAAGATTACTATGCCCTATAGTAAGCACCCTTGTGAAGGCGTGGTTTTTTTTTTATAAATCCCTCACAGTAACCTCACCAGTTTATAAAATTAGGTTGTCCTATTGAAATCAGATCTTGAGATCTCCAGTTAGATGAGTTAGGTTTTCTTTCATATCAACTTTAATTTTTCAAGGGCTTCAGTCCCATTCTCATGGATGACTTCTGAACTAACTCTCTGCTTAAGCCTTTTATTAGCGGATCCGCGATATTATCCTTTGACTTTACATAGTCAGCAATGATAATTCCCATAGAGATTAGTTGTCATACCATATTATGTCTGCGTCTTATATGTCTATTCTTACCATCATACATTGTGCTATGAGCCCTTCCAATTGCCTATTGGCTATCACAATGTATACATATTGCTGACACTGGCTTAGGCCATCTTGGTATATCCTCAATAAACTGAGGTATCCATTCTGCCTCTTCACCCGCTTTATCTAAAGCGATGAACTCTGATTCCATCGTGGATCGAGCAATAACTGTTTGTTTGGAAGATTTCCACGATATAGCTGCACCTCCAAGTGTGAATACATATCCACTTGTTGCCCTAGAATCATTTATATCATATATCCAATTCGCATCATAGTGCCCTTTAATCACTTCAGGATATCTGATGTAATGCAATCCATAATCTCGAGTGTACCTTAAGTACCAATGTAACCTAATCATACAACTCCAATGACTTGAACTTTGATTACTTGTATATCTACTTAGCTTGCTCACAGCATATGCCAAGTCTGGTCTTGACAACTCATTAAATATATTAGGCTGCCAATAATTCTTGAGTACTTCAGTTGTTCAACAGGCTCTCCTCTATTCTTAGCTAGATGTTGACTTGTGTCAATAGGAGTCCTTGCTACATTAGAGTCATTTTCATTGAACTTCTTAAAATTTTTGTCCACATAGTGGGACTAACTTAAAACAAGTTCATTCTGGGTTCGTGTGATTTGAACCCCTAAAATCACATCTGCTAGACCCATGTCTTTCATGTCAAATCTTGCCTTCCAGAGGTCTTTTGTAGAATTTATCATCTTGTCATTACTTCCAGCAATAAGCATATCATCTACATATAGGCACAAGCTGACACATCCATCTGATGTGTCTTTCACATATAAACACTTGTCACATTCATTGATCTTGAACCCAGACTCAAGCATGACATGATCAAATTTTTCATGCCATTGTTTGGGAGCTTATTTCAATCCATACAAGGATTTGATAAGCTTACACACTTTCTTTTCTTGACCAGAAACTATAAATCCATCAGGTTGCCCCATATAACTCTCTTCCTCAAGATTTCCATTCAAGAAAGCGATTTTCACATCCATTTGGTGAACTTCTAAATTTCTAATGGCGGCAATGGTAAGTACCAACCTGATCGAGTTTATTCATGTTACTGGCGAATATGTATCAAAATAAACAAAGTACTTTCGTTGTTTGTAAGCTTTGATCACCAACCTTGCCTTATATTTATCAATGGAGCCATATGGCTTCATCTTTCTCTTGAAGATCCATCGATATCCTATTGGTTTGCATCCCGGGGGAATATCCACTAGCTCCCAAGTATGGTTTTGTAAAATAGAATCTATTTCACTTTTTGATGGCCTCACTCCTTCGAGGTCCTTCTGAGCAATTTACCGCTTCACAGTAAGTTTCAGGTTCACTTTCCACCACATAAGTGTAGAACTCAGGACTGAAAGACTTTTCAGTCCTAGCTCTTTTGCTTTGCCTAAGCTCAACCTCTTTTTCCTCATGTTGTTCCAATTCTTTTTAGACTGGCTCATTGGGTTTCTCATGTTGGAGACTTTCATCGACTATCCTAGACGGACTTCTAGATCCTTTTGCAATGCATGGAAATATATTTTCTAAGAATGAGGCATTCCTTGATTCCATTATCGATCCTTTGTGTATATCTGGAATCTTGGATTCATGCACAAGGAAACTATATGCACTATTGTGATCAGCATATCCAATAAAAATGCAATCAACAGTTTTGGCTCCTATCTTTTTAAGCCTTAGGTAGTGGAGAAGCTACTTTGGCTAGGCACCCCCACACTTTGAGATATTCGTAGGATGGTTTTCTCTTCCACCATAACTCATATGGGGTTTCATCCTTTTTCTTGTGGGGTATCTTATTTCTTATTTAAAAAATAATTTGTCGATAGAAGGCATCCCCCCACATGTTATGATTTACACTAGAACTCACCAACATGGCATTTTCTTTCAAGGTTTGATTCATTCGTTCAGCAATCTCATTTAATTGGGGTGAATAAGTGTAATGAATTCATTTCTTATTCCATTTTGTGAACAAAATTAAAAAAGGTGAGACATATTCACCACCTCTATCACTTCGTACAACCTTAATTTTTCTTTCAAGTTGATTCTCAACTTCATTCTTGTAAGCAATGAAAGTTTCAATCACCTATCTTTACTTTTCAACAAGTAAACACAATAATACTTTGTGTTATCAGCGATAAACGTCATGAAGTACTGATATACATGTCTCGTTGGAATGGATTTTAGATCACACACATCTGTGTGTAACTGTTAGGTCCAGTTTGGCTGAAAACTGGAGCTCTCCAGTCGCATCTGGAGAGCATGAAGAATTGTCCGAAATATTTGAAGTCCTGTTGCAATGTACAGCTCGTGCAATTGATGACTTCCTCCAGTTGAGATCTGAAGACCAATATCTGAAGACATTCTAGTTGAAGTCAAAGACAACAAGTGGAAGAAAGAGAATGGCGACAGCAGCGAAGCCCAGTTGACATTCTATCAGATTAATCAACTAGAGATCCTCTAGTGTAAATGCTTTTACAAAGCTTTACACTGATTACGAGGAGGACCTTTTACACTACATCCTTTTACCCAGATAATAATCTTGTCTGTGGATAAAAGTGCAAAGATGTAGAGTGGTTGAATAAAGTAACCTTTTGTCTTACTTCATTTAGCACACTAATGTGACCAATTTATACCCATCGCCCACATCATTATTGACCTATTTCTTATGTGTTTTAAGTCATTTTCGTATGCATTTGGCGCGTTTACGGTGTTTTTAGTGTTTTCAGGCTCTAAACAGGTTACGCGTTCAAGTGGCACATTTTCGGATAATTTAGTGGCCAAGAGATTGATTCATGAGATCAAGAGTTGATAAAGTTAAGAAGATTGAAGAGTTTAGCAAGATTAAAGATTGAAAGACGAATTTTATACAAAGCTTGTGACTGCGCCGCAGTGGAGGATGCTATGCCCACTACGCCGCAGCCATTATTCTCGGAAAAATGTTGAACTAACCCCACTGCGCCGCAGTGGGGGTTGCACAAGGCTGACTGCGCCGCAGTCAGAAGATGGTTAATTGAAGTCGTAGATTTGGGCTGCGCCGCAGTGGAGGAATCTATTCCCACTGCGCCACAGTCGCCGAAGGTCAAAGTCAAACCTACCTCACTGCGCCGCAGTGAGGGGATGCACATCTCACTGTGCCGCAGTAAGTGCACGAGATCTAAAGGTTTAGTTCGTTTCTGCATCAGAATTTTGGGAGAGTATAGATATAAAACAAAACCCTAACTTCCAATTTATCCAAAGACTTTCTAGGAGCTGCTCTACAAGGGGTTCTATCAGGTGTCCAAGCAAGAGGTTTTTCTTAGTCGGATCCATTGAAGATTCACGAGCACCCATCTAGATCGTTTTAATTTTCTGTCTTGCAGTTTTCCACTTTCTCAAACGATTCGTACAATATGTTCTTCTATTTTATTGATTATTATTGTTCTACAATCATGAGTGGCTAAACTGTTTATCATCCACCTTGATGTAACGAGACGAATGATGTGATTGCAATATTTTTAATTCAAAAGAGTTTATTAAATTATCGTTGTTCCGTGATCTTGATGATTTAATTCTTTTTAATAATTAAATATGATATTGGTTGCATATATTTCTTCGTTGGTGGTACCAGTTGAATGTATGTGTGATTTTAAAACGGTTACTTGTCTTTGAGTAATTATTACTAGTTCATGGTATGATAGTGAATATCATTTTAAGAAATGAGTAATTTTGTCAACGTGATTCATAGCGGTTGGTGGTACCACGTTATTGTCACATAGGTGTAATTGATAATTCGATAGTCAATAAAACTAATTGTTGGAAAAAGTTGTCTTTGCTTTGGTGGTACCGGCTTGGTTAATTTAACTAGCAATTAGGTGATTCGGTAATTTGTTCACTGTTGGTGGTACCACGTGAGCACCTTAATCTTGTCACGATTATCTTCAAACTCTAAAGAATTTGATCTTAATTAAATGCAATCACATTTGAAGTCGAGTGAAGTCAAGGTGGAT
This sequence comes from Erigeron canadensis, assembly GCF_010389155.1. NCBI lineage: Eukaryota > Viridiplantae > Streptophyta > Magnoliopsida > Asterales > Asteraceae > Erigeron > Erigeron canadensis. The sequence goes on from NC_057764.1 coordinate 8,486,331, forward strand.
GACTTTTATTATTATTGTCTGAGGTTCTCTTTTATTTTATGCAATTCATTTTTTAAATTAAATTTGTTAAAGGAATTTCGAAGCAACACCCGTTTTACAAACCATTTCATCAAACAACTAGTCAATCCAATCCCTACGAACGAACACGGTCTTACCTCTTAACTATCTTACAAACAATCGGGTCCACTGCCCGTGAGTGCGTAGTAGTGAGTTCTTAGGTGATTCTAGTTTATAAATTTTAAAGCTCGATTTTGCACATCACACACACAAAAAGAATTATTTACTAATACTTTTGTGTGTTGTCAACCATATTTGTACGTCGAAGTTGAGATCCCAATGCTCAACCTTCTACTATAAATAGAGGTCCTTGCACAAGCACTTTCACAACTTTGCAAACACAAATATTCTGCAATATCATTGGTGAACTTGTGCAATATTCCCTCAATCACTAAAAGGAACATTTCACAACTTTAAGTGTTTCGATTGACAAAGAGAATTTCCAAGTTTAGATCAATTGTATTTCATAGGTTGTTAGGATATTTACATACTTGTAATATCTTGGTTCCGCATCAATCTTGTATTTTGTTTATTATCAATAAATAAAATACACGTGAAAAATACATATTGTCTCACCTTTACTTTACAAGTTATTTACTTATTGCATTGTATTTACTTATTTACACTTGTCACCTTAATAAGTAAACCTTCCAGATTAACCTGGTATACTGTTCACTGTAACTGGTCTCGTCCAGATTCAGTGAACGTATTGCAAAGAAACTTCACTATCGACATAGAGGTGTCTCCAGTAGAGTACCATCTATTGATTTGGGACTTACAAGTGGTATCAGAGCAGAAAGGTTGAATTTATAATTCTATAACCTAGATCTGCTTCGATGGCTGCTACTGGAAGTGGAGATGGTTCTGGTCCTAATTTCGAAACTGGTCAAACCCCTCCTATTAATCCGAATAATGAAAATGTTGTTAACAATAACCCTCCTCCTCCTCCTCCTACTCCCAGCCACATCCTTGTGCATTATTTCAATACTCCTATTCCCAAATTCGATGGTAACAGTGAGACTTTTGGCACATGGAAGGCCAGAATGCTTTTGTATTTTGGTGGGATTGACAGGTATATGTTGAAAATCCTTAAGGATGGATCATATATACCTATGTCCAGTGGTATTAGTCCTCTTCTTGACCCATCTGGTAGGAGAGGTACTAGGGAAAAGCCTGAAGACCATTGGTTCGATGAGGATCGCAGACTGGTTGACTTGGACACCAGACTGAAAAACATGATCCTTGGCGCTGTCCCTGAAGAATTAATTCCAACACTTGTGTTATTTCCCAGTGCCAAGTCTATGTGGGATGAATTAATTCTCTAGTTTGAAGGAGGAAATGACACTTTGTCTACCAGGAAGGTTGCCCTAAACAAGAAGTATGAATCTTTCTTTGCACTTCCCAATGAAAGTTTAACTGGTACTTATACCAGATTTACTAGCCTCATTAATCAGCTGAGAGGCTTGGGAGTGGAGAAGGATAAGGATATTCTTCTTGAAACATTTTGTGATATTCTTTCATCCAAATGGGCACATATTGTCCTTGTCCTAAGACAAGGTAAGACCCTGTACAGTCACACCCTTGCATCTCTCTATGGAGCCTTCAGATTCACTGAAGATAATAATGCTGCAAGACTGGTGGCTGAGCAGGATGCTTTAAACCATGCTCAGAGTTCAAAGGTTACTAGTATAACTAGTCAACCTTGTGTTGCTTTAATATCTACTGAGAATGTCCAGTCACATTCTATGAAGGAGATGTTGAACAGTTTTCTGAACTCAGGCCTGACCACTGAAATCAGTGATGGTTGTGATGAAACTGACGATAATGATCTGGTCGCCATGATTGCTAAAACCTTTAACAGGTTCAAGCATAAATCTAAAAGATTTAATGGCCCAAACAATGCTTCCTGCTCCAACTCTCTGGATAAAGCTAATCTTACCTACTATAAGTGTGGTAGGAAAGGTCACTTTATGAAGGAATGCAGATCTAGTAAAATGAACAACCAAACTGGTCCATCTGTCCCTAACTATGATATCGAAACTGACATAGAAACAAAACTGGACATAGCTGAATCACTAATTGGTGATTTATTATTTGTTGAAACTGTTAGAATTGATAGAGAGATGTATCTTGAAACAGTTCTGACTGAGTTAAATAATTTGAAACCAATGATAAATAATTTCAAAGTGTCCAGTTGGATCTCAAGGACTCAGTTGCTTTAAATGAGGCATTAGAATTGGAAAACCAAAAATTAAAATCTGATCTGGAAAAGGAATTATTGGTTATCAATTCTTGGTGTAAAGCATCTGGAAAAAATTATGATGCATTTTCTAAAACCATCGATGCACATAAAAGAGCCATTGAGGCTGGGGATATGCAGATGGCAGCTGTGATTCCAGATATTCATGCCATGCCTGTAAGTATCAGGGTTGAAACTCCATATGATCAACCTGAGACTTCCCAGAAAACTGAATTCATTGAGACCACCCCTCTGAGGTAAAAACTAGAGCCAAAAAGGCTAAAGCTCTAGTTAAAAAGGCTGCTGGTGAAAAGCCTATGCCTCAAAAGTCAAAAGAGACCAAGACTCAAAAGACTATAACCCCCACTTAACCCAAGTCCAAGGTTCAGTTGCCAGATGAAAATAACATTTTATTGAGATTGGAAGGACAACACCCACTTTTGTCTCGACAAGTTCAGAGTTGCACTGCCAAGATCAAAAATCTGGAGGGAACTTCAACCTCTTTAGTTGTCAAACAAAATGTTAAAGAAAAACCCCTTTTGAAGCAAAATAAGAAACAAACTGTTCTATATAGAACAAAATCTAGCAAAAAAAAGGGTAAGTTTCCCATCATATCAAAAGTTTTTAGTCCTGAATCTGGAGACAATGAGAAAGCTCCAGATTCAGCCTCAAGTTCCAAACCACAAAAATCAACCGAGACTTCCCAGGGAGAGTCTGGTGAACCCATCGTCAGATGGGTTCCCAAGGAGAACTAATGATTTATGTGGATATGCAGGGCGATCGAAAGAAGAATACCTGGTATCTGGACAGCACAGCTGGCCAGACAATGACCGAATGTAGGCCCCTGCTGTAAGAGTTCACTGTCCAAGATGGACCGGCAGTGACTTTTGGAAATGATGGAAGTGGGAAAACTGAATGATATGGTATAATCAATAATGGACAAGTCCAATTCACTAAAGTTGCATTTGTCAATGGTTTAACATACAACTTGATAAGTGTCAGTCAACTGTGTGATGATGGATATAAGGTATTGTTCGATATTGCTCAAGGTACCATAGTTAACAAGGATTGGAAAGTGGTGATGATTGCCCCAAGGAAAGGAAATGTATATGTTATGGATATGGAATTTGCTCCAAAAGAGCAATGTTTCTATACCAAGGCTGATGAAGACACCAACTAGTTGTGACCAAAAGATTATTTCATCTAAATTTCAAAAATATTAATAAGTTGTCCAGGAAACAACTTGCAGATGGGATTCCTCATATTTCCTTCAAAAAGGAAAGGCCATGCCCTGGGTGTGAGATGGGTAAGCAAAAGAGAGCCAGTTTCAAGACTAGGCAAAATTTTAGCATCACTGAACCTTTTCACATGCTTCATATGGATCTATTTGGTCCAATGAATGTTCAAACTAAAGCTGGCAAGAAATACACTTTAGTTGTCATGGATGAATACACCAGATTTTGCTGGGTGGTGTTTCTCAGATCCAAAAGTGATGCAGCTACTGAAATTATCTCTCTCATCAAAAGAATTGAACTGAAATATACTCACAAAGTGTGTCAGTTGCGTAGTGATAATGGTACAGAATTTCAAAATAAAGTACTTGAATCATTTTGCAATGACACTGGCATCTCTCAGAATTTCTCTTCTGCTCACACACCAGAGCAAAATGGTGTTGTTGAGAGAAAGAATTGTACGTTAATTGAAGCTGCCAGGAGTATGTTATCTGAATCAGGTCTTCCAACCAGTTTTTGGGCTGAAGCTGTGGCAACCGCTTGTCATACCTAGAATCGGTCAGTTTATATCAAGAGACATCGAAAGACTGCCTATGAAGTACTCAGAAAACGGAAACCAAATATTGGTTATTTTCATGTGTTTGGTTGTCCAGTTTTCATCTTAAATGATGCAAGTCAACTTGGCAAACTTGATGCTAAAGCTGATGAAGGAGTATTTCTTGGTTATTCTGATATTAGAAAAGCCTTTAGGGTTTATAATTATAGACTTCAAAAGGTTCATGAGACAATTCATGTTACATTTGACGAATCCAATGAGGCAATTAATAAAAGACCAAGCCTTGATATCTCTCCAGTTATTCCAATAAATTTTGGAGAACCTGACCAAGTTCATCAGTCAGATAGTTCTCCAGAAGATGTTTCCAGTCAATCTAGATTGGAACCAGTTAACAAGAAGAAGAATTCCACCAGTGACACACCATTTTATCCCTCCATCAGTTTCAATTTACCACAAAAAATGGTGATTGGATCAAATGTTCGTGCCACTCCAATATCAGAACCTGAATTTATCCGGATTACTCCAGATAATCCTCCAGATTCTCCAGTTCTTCAAGGAATGCCTTTGAATGAAGAATTTCATGATGCCAATCGTGAATTAATTGATTCTGATGAAGATGTTGAAGTAGTTTGGGCTGATCCTCAACCAGTTGATACAACTGTAGAGGCTCCCTAGGTACCTTGCAGTGATATTGTATTACATCAACCTAGTCAATACACTAGATGGACTGCAGCACATCCAATTGAACAGATTGTTGGAGATCCAACTAGTGGGGTTCAGACTAGAAGAGACACCAGCGAACAATGCTTGAACGTCACCTTCTTATCACTGATTGAACCAAAGAAGATTGACGAGGCTATGACAGATCCAAGCTGGGTTGAAGCAATGCAAGAAGAGCTCAACCAGTTCGAAAGGAACAACGTTTGGGAGCTTGTTCCTTGTCCTCCAGGGTTAAAGAGAGAACCCATTGGAACGAGGTGGGTCTACCGGAACAAGATGGATGAAGATAGTAATGTTGTCAGAAACAAAGCCAGATTAGTTGCAAAGGGTTATTGTCAAGTAAAAGGTGTTGATTTTGATGAAACTTTTGCTCCAGTTGCAAGACTTAAAGCCATAAGAATTTTCTTGGCATATGCAACCCATCTGCAGTTTAAAGTCTTCCAGATGGATGTCAAAAGTACGTTCCTAAATGGAACTTTGGAAGAAGAAGTGTATGTTCAACAGACACCAGGCTTCATTGATGAAAAGCATCCACATTAGGTATATAGACTGAACAAAGCTTTGTATGGTCTTAGACAAGCCCCAAGAGCCTGGTATGATACTTTGACCAAACATCTTCTCAAAAATGGCTTTAAAAGAGGTGCAATAGATAATACCTTGTTTATCTTGAAAGAAAAAGGTAATATCTTATTGGTACAAATTTATGTTGATGACATTATATTTGGGTCAACTGATGATGGAATGTGTAAAAGGTTTTCAAAAATCATGTCTCGAGAATATGAGATGAGTTTAATGGGTGAATTAACATTTTTCTTAGGTTTACAAATTAAACAAACCATGGATGGTAATTTTATTAACCAAGAAAAATATGTCAGAGATTTGTTAGGAAAATACAAATATGATTCAATCCCATCGAAAACTACACCAATTTCAGCACCATTAGATTTGGATTCTGACCCAAATGGCAAATCTGTGGACCAAAAAGAATATCGTGGAATGGTTGGTTCACTGATGTACTTAACTGTCAGTCGACCAGATATAATGTTTGCAACATGTCTATGTCCCAGATTTCAGGCTAACCCAAAAGAATCACATTTGCATGCTATTAATCGCATCTTCATATACCTGAAAGGGTGTCCTAGCCTTGGTCTTTGGTATCCCAAAGGCTCAGGGTTAGATCTAATGGGTTATTCAGATTCACATCATGCAGGTTGTAAGATAGATAGGAAATCAACAACTGGTGGTTGTCACTTTCTTGGAGGAAAACTGGTAAGTTGGACCAGTAAGAAGCAGACGTCAGTCTCTATGTCCACTGCAGAAGCAGAGTACATATCTGTGGCCAGTTGTTGTGCCCAGATTCTCTGGATCAAGAACCAGTTACTTGATTACGATCTCAACTACAAAAGAACTCCAATATTTTGTGATAACACCAGTGCAATTGCCATTTCTCACAATCCTGTGATGAACTCGAAGACAAAGCATATTGATATCAGGTATCACTTCATTCGTGATCATATTTTGAAAGGAGACATTGAACTTCATTTCATCCCCACTGATAAACAGTTAGCTGATGTTTTTACAAAGCCTCTTGATGAGAAAACTTTTAAACACCTCATCAGTGAACTGGGTATGTTAAATCTTTATTAAACTGGAGAGGCCCTCCAGTTGAGGATGGTCCAGGTGATCCTTGATTGGTTGGAGATTGAACGCCTTGATGTACTCTCCACCCAGTCCTTGACCAAATGGATCACATTTTTAGGGGGAAAACTCAAAATATTTTTTCAATTAAAATTCATTTTATTTTGAAAAATGCAACTGGAGAACCTCTCTAGTTGAAACTGGCATCTGGAAAATCTTCCCAGTGTGCTAGTTGTCTTAAACTGGTGGTTAACCAGATTTCATAACATTATGTTTTACTTGGTCAATATTTGTGACACGTATCACACTTGAGTGTTTTTATCAAGTTGTAACCGTCACCTGACGTGTCTGACATGTCAAGACTTTTTGTTAAAAAAGAATGCACTTTTTATGGGGATTGTTGCAGGTAGTGGGCGCGTGGGAATACCAACCGTCATTGCATTAAATGCATGGCAAGTAGGTATTAAATGTTTTTAAATTTCAAATTTTCTAAAAATCAAATTGATAAACGATTTCGAAATTTTGGGATTAAAATATCTTTTCATATATATTTTGGGAATATTTTATTGCCTATATATACCCTCACCAAATTCATTTTCTCATTTACTTCGCACAAAAAATTCCTTCATTTACTCTCCCAATCATCACAATCGCTTCATTTCTCTCTCTGCTTTATAAATCAAGAACCCTAATTCCTAAATTCTCAATTTCACTTTCATATCTTACTAAAATGGCACCAAAAACATCCAGATGTCATGACATTAATCTCTTGAAAAGAGCTTTTGTCCCCTCATCAGATGTCCGTCGGGCATCTGGTGCTCCTGACAACACTACGCTCATCAAGCTAAATCCCAATAATCCGATGGCTAGTTTGCAAGGAACCTAAGGGTCCAATACTCTCATTGGGCAGATCCAAAGATTTTTGAAGGATTGCCCTATTGGCCCACAATTTTGTGCTCACCCAACAAAGTTATATCATGACTATCTTTGTGAGTTTTGGTACACTGCTGCCAACAATGCCGATAATTCTGCCATCACTTACACTCTAAAAAATGGCACTGTTGATTGTACCATTACTGTAGAAACCATAAGGGATGCCCTTCATCTCAACTACTTAAGACCTGGAGAGTCTTTTATAGTCATCCCTCACCAGAATATAAACTTCCTCCAGACACTCTATGAGATGCGGCATACGGAGTGTTTGGATAATGGTGTCCTTAAAACAAAGGGCGCTATGACCATGAAGGGGCTTACACCATCTTGGAAGTACTTCATGATTCATCTGGTGGAGAGCATGGGTGGGAGTACTGGTGGTCTTGACCAGATTAACTCCTCACAGGCAGAGATGGCTTACTGTCTGTGGAACGGATTGAGAGTAGACTTCGCCGATATCCTTTTTCGAAGTCTGGTGAAGAAACTGACAGGCACCAGGGGACTATGCATTCCATTCTCCAGGTATCTCTCTCTCTGTTTTAAACTCATCCTTGGGAGAGAAGAATATAAAAACACAAACTCTGACTTTTCTCTCCCGGAGATGTTAAGGAATTTAGATTCTCTTATCTCTTTAGACAATGAGGTTCCAATTCCTGAAAGAATGCGACTGGCATTCACTAAAACTGACGCACCAAAACCAGGTGACTCAGAAAAGCAACTGGGCAGGCCTCAAAACAATGAGGGACCCACCGGTTCATCCTCTGGCACTATGATAGTTGTTGAGCCTGAACAACAGTCTATCCCTGCCAATTCCAGTCAACCAGTATCCATTAACCCAACTGGACACCTCCCAACCTACTAGCCCTCCAGTTGCCTCCCAACAGGTAACTGGGGAAAGTCAAATGGGAACACAAAAAGCAACCACTTCCGCAATTTCTGTAGGAGGAAGTGGTGAAGATATAACTGGGTCAACTCAACCCAGATTAGAGTCTGTGTCTGCACAAGATGTCGGTAGCCAAATTTCTGACACTCTTGCACAAATCAACGAAGCTTTTGGTAAGTTACCACCAGAAGTCGAGATTTCACACTCTGCGGCCCATGATATTACGACTAAGGGAAGAGCAATTGTAGTTAAGGCACCAGTGACCTCTTTCCAGGAAGAATTTCCACAAACTGATGAAACCATTGAGGAAACTCAAACTGGTCATCAGGAGTCTGAACAACTTGTTCAGCCACCCCCAACATTTATGGATCTTGGCATAAATGAGGGTGAGTTTCAGCTTGAGTCTTCAGATTCATCTGAGACTAAATCTGACCAGGAGATGACTGATGCAACTGTACTTAATCAGCTCCCTTCTCTCCTTGGTCAGCCCTAAGAACCACAAGTTTCAGTTTCACTAAATTACTCATCTCTACAAGAAATTCCACCACATGCCTCCAGATCTCTACTTAACTCACTCTTTGCGCCTAGAAATAGGCACATACTAACACCACTGTCGCCGACGTTCACACCTGAGCATTCTCAGCATGAACGTCAACTTGAATCTCTTCTCCTTCTTTCTTCAACAACTCCTCTTCCATCAACTGGTGCTACTACAACTGGAGAACCAACGATTGTTTTACCTCCTCCAGTTGTACCTGTAGCCTTTAGAACTGGTCCAGTGACACCTTCCCCTCCGTCACTAGATAGCCAGTTTGTGTCTTTCCAAACCGATCTCTCAAACCTTCTTACGAGGGTGGAGGAGATTCAAAAGACACTTGATAAAAATACCAAGTCCCTCTCCAAATACAACAAGGAACATCTGACAAACGTTAAGGTTGTAGAAATTGGGGATTAACAAGTTTAAGGAAAATGAGGACTTAATTGGTATTCAAGAAGCTCAATGAGCTAGTCAATTCCTCCAATCAACTGGCAACATCTTTAAGGGAGGCTTTTACACTTACTCAAACTAGAGTCACATCTTCGATTACCAACTTGCTGAATACAACTGTCAGATCTTCAGAGGTTGACTTGAAGGAACTTGAAAGACAATTGAAGTTGTTATTTGAAAAACCTGGTCTTGATGTGACTGAGCTTGGTAACCAGTTGGCCTCTTCAGTTGGTCAAAAGATTGAAGACACCTTGGCTGCTAGAGAACAAGTATTTTTGGTAAATGTGATGTCTGAGATCACCAAAACTGCGGCGCCCCAGGTTGATCTCACTCTCATTACATCTGAAATTGATCGGTTGAGGTGCAGTCTAGACACTTTGGCCGGTAAGGTAGCTGATCACTCTACTGCAATAACAAATATGACAACTGAAGTTGGCAAGGAAAAGGAGAAGGAGATTGTAAGAGAAGCTGTTGCAACTGGGCTCTCTCCAGACGATTTCAAAATACTTCAAGCAATTCAAAAGAGTCAAGACACCACTTGTGGAAATGTCATTACTCAATCTCAAGAAATTAATCATCTGTCTCAGTTCGCATTATATGTGGAGTCTTCAAAGAGTGTAAGAACATGGAATCATGGCAGCCTCTAGGTCGCTTGCCCACCAGTCATGCCGATTTTGAAGCAATAAGGCAAGGACTAGATGCTGCCAAGGGGGAAAGATCTGTTTATGTCCCTCGCACTCTTGTTGAAGCTTCAGGTTCAGGAAAGGAGATTGTGGTTAGGACTGGGACTAGTACTGATGCTAGTCAAATGGTCGTTGCTGCCAGTACTAATGCTGGTGAGCAGGTTTTTGAAAAGTTTGATGATGTGGTTGATAGGGGGAATGTTGATAAAGGGAAGGCAATGGCTACCGATGAATCTCCGAAGTTGGCCACTGATGTACCTATGTTAGAAACTGGCAACGTTGACCAGTTGCCTCCGGTAACAGAAAGTGAAAGCCAGAAACCGACAAGAGTTGGGTATGTGATTACGGAGAGGGAGAAACAAATGAAAATCAATCAAGAAGAATCAAGGAAAGGTCTCCCTCCCACTCTCATTGATGCAACTGATGCACAACTTCTTGGCATGCAACTAATTGAATACAAGAAAATCAAGAGTGATGCAAGAATTGTGAATGCCCTGAAGGAAATGCTGAAGGTAGAACTGGATAAACATTATCAAGATGATGAAGCTGGTCAAGATGCCAGATATTTAAATGTATCAGCGGAGAAGGTCAAGGAAATAAGAACTGAAGGGATTCTTAAAAGAATTGAACAAGTGAAGAAGGTTGTTAAGCAAGTATTGAACCCATCCAAGTCCAAGGGTAGAAAACAAAAGGCTTTGCCAAGGGATGCAAACCTAAGGACTTGGGTAGAACCAAATGAGCCTTCAACTGAAGATATCCGAGCTGCTGTACAGAAACTGAGCACTGCCCAGATTAAACTAGCAAATGAATCTGAAGCATGAGCATACTTAACTGAGGTCCTTCAGAGGAGATATCAACCAGGTAAAATCACAGAAATAAATGTTATACTCAAACCTAGAGCAAGGCACTTTGTGGTTTCTATTCGATACTTCCAAGGAGCCAAGATTATCACTTAGAATCCTGATGTTCATCAGTATGGACATTCTGAGCATGTGGAGATGTGAACTTGTTGGAGGCTCGGCAAAAGAAGAACAAGGTTGAGAAAGGTTGGATCTATGTACTCCAAAGTCTGATCAAGTTCAAGGAGAATGTGGAAGAGAGATTAAATTTTGATCCTGAAGATCAACAACCAACCTCATCTGTTGCTAAGAAGAGGAAAACTGGCGAAGGGCCATCTGCTTAAATTTTCCTTCTATCTATCTACTTGTAATTTTATTTTACTTTCTTGTAACTTATGTAACATTGTCGTATATACAAGTTGCCAGATTGTAACCCACAAGTTAGATAGTTGATAAAATCTATAAATAATTAAAATTGAACCCAAGGCATTTGATAATCTATAAAAATGTCTTGGAAAATTAATAGGTTTTATCAAACTCAAGTATTTCAAACTTATACTTGTATAGAAACAAGTTTGAAAATACTTGGCAATATTTCAGGACAATTAGGGGGAATTTGTTAGGTCCAGTTTGGCTAAAAATTGGAGCTCTCCAGTCGCATCTGGAGAGCATGAAGAATTGTCTGAAATATTTAAAGTCCAGTTGCAATGTACAGCTCATGCAACTGATGACTTCCTCTAGTTGAGATCTGAAGACCAATATCTGAAGACATTCTAGTTGAAGTCGAAGACAACAAGTGGAAGAAAGAGAATGGCAATAGCAGCGAAGCCCAGTTGACATTCTATTAGATTAATCAACTAGAGATCCTCCAGTGTAAATGCTCTTACAAAGCTTTACACTGATTACGAGGTGGACCTTTTACACTACATCCTTTTACCCGGATAATAATCTTGTCTGTGGATAAAAGTGCAAAGATGTAGAGTGGTTGAATAAAGTAACCTTTTGTCTTACTTTATTTAGCACACACACAAAGAATTATTTACTAACACTTTTGTATGCTGTCAACCATATTTGTACGTCGAAGTTGAGATCCCAATGCTCAACCTTCGACTATAAATAGAGGTCCTTGCACAAGAACTTTCACAACTTTGCAAACACAAATATTCTGCAATATCGTTGGTGAACTTGTGCAATATTCTCTCAATCACTAAAAGGAACATTTCACAACTTTAAGTGTTTCGATTGACAAAGAGAATTTCCAAGTTTAGATCAATTGTATTTCATAGGTTGTTAGGATATTTACATACTTGTAATATCTTGGTTCCGCATCAAGCTTGTATTTTGTTTATAATCAATAAATAAAATACACGTAAACAATACATATTGTCTCACCTTTAATTTACAAGTTTTTACTTATTGCATTGTATTCACTTATTTACACTTGTCACCTTAATAAGTAAACCTTCCAGATTAACCTGGTATACTATTCATTGTAACTGGTCTCATCCGGATTCAGTTAACGTATTGCAAAGAAACTTCACTTTCGACATAGAGGTGTCTCCAGTAGAGTATCATCTATTGAGTTGGGACTTACAGTATCATATCAAGTGGTTCGGTATTTCTTTCAACCGATTTAGCTTCAACACAAGTTTCACATTTATGATTTGAGTCAATATGGAAATTTCGTATGCAATTCAATTTAATTAAACGACGAATGGAAATAAAATTCATATGGCCAAGTCGACAATGCCACACATTGGAAGACTCAAGTAAATAAGCAGACTAGAACCATTCCTATTCATTCCATTGTTCACAACCATTACATTGAGTTTGAACATACCATTGAGGGTATATCCATCCGTCATGGACGGGTAATCTCAATAAATTTTAGCCGTGGATATGTAACGGGTATAAATTTGTACCCGTTTGCGGATCGTGGACGGATAATGGATATACCATATCCATCATGAATATATCCGTCTCGCAAATCTGTGATATCCATTAAGGAAATCCGTGTATATATTCATAGGATACCGTCAAACCTGCATATTCTTTTTAATTTTAATTTTATATAAAAGGTATATTTATATATGTGATAAAGATATAGGTGAACTTTAAATTTATTTGATCAAATTTTTACACTTTAGTTAAAAGTATGTTCTGATTTAAATGCTTGATTCATTTAGTAATGTTTCCAATTTTCAGTTCATATCTAGTATATTTAGAAACTTACTATTACAGGATTGAATGATCGATGTTTAATCATGTGTAGTTTTTTTTCATCAATGGCCATACTATATACTTTATAATCATAACCCATGGATCTACCCGCAAGTTTGTATAACCGCAAATAATAGACATGGATCATATATTTAATCCGTTGGTGGATATCCGCAAATTCACGGATCAAGAATAACCCGTGGACATGGTAACGGAAAAGGGATATCCGCACCCGTTACCCGCGGGTGTCATCCCTGCATATGTACCACTCTTGGTCAACACGACCTTATCAGACTCAAACATAATTTTGAAACCAAACTTGTTCAGTTGCCAACCAGACACTTTAATCTCAGGAACATACAACACATTTTGCAAAGTGAGTTCCTTTCCAAATGTCATTTTCAGAACCACATTTCCTTCGCCTTTCACATCAGCAGTGGCAGAGTTTCCCATAAAGAACTTTTCACCATTAGTAACTTCCTTGAAGGTGTTGAAAAGATCCTTATGAGCACAAACATGGCGGGTGGCACCAGTGTCAACCCACCATTGCTTGGTATTTGATCCAACCAAGTTAATTTTAAAGATCATCATAGTGAAGTGAGGGATCATAGCAACAAGATTCTCCACATCTTCAACCATATTAGCTTGACGACTATCTTTCTTGGGATGTTTGCATTCACTAGCCCGATGACCAACCTTTAGGTCAAAGATTTCGACCTTTCCCCTTGGTTTTCTTATCAGTTCGTCCCTTTCCTTTGTTACCTTTTGAGGATTGACCATGTTCAACAATATAAGCCTTTGCTGAATTGGGGACATAACTTTCCTTTTGAGCTATTTTATTGTCTTCTTCAATACGAAGACGAACAATAAGATCTTCAATGGTCATCTCCTTTCTTTTATGCTTGAGATAATTCTTGAAATCAATCCAACTTGGTGGCAATTTTCCAATCATGCAAGCAACTTGGAATGTCTCGCTGAGTGTCATTCCTTCAGAATGAATATCATGAAGAATAACTTGTAATTCTTGGATATGACTCATAACAGTCGTTAAGTCTATCATCTTGAAGTCCAAGAATTTAGCCACCACAAATGTCTAAGTACCAACATCCTCTGTTTTGTATTTGCGTTCCAAAGACTCCCATAGTTCCTTAGTAGTCTTTATTTTGCAATACACATTATAAAGAGAATCCACCATTCCATTAAGGACATAGTTTCAACACAAGAAATCTTCCAAGCCTGAACCGCGCTTACAGTTTGAGCATCCATTTCCCCTTTAGAAATCTGGAGGGCAGTTTCAGTCAAGAACCTCACAAGGTTTAACGTTGTCAAATAAAAGAACATTTTTTTTTGCCAACATTTGAAGTTCTTACCAGTGAACTTTTCAGGTTTCTCAGCATGAGATGCAACTGCGTTAGGCAGCGGTGCAATCATCATAGAGGTAACAGAAACAACAGATGTCATGATTGCAGAAACCGTAGAGGCTGTAGTGACACCAGAGGAGGGAACACCAGAGGTAGGAATCATTGAGAACATGGACTGAGATTCCATTCTGAAATAAAACTGTAACAAGTTAATAACACGAATTGTTATTATACAAATCTGTTTAAGTTTGTTGAAATTCTAAATAAAACACTTGTCATTGTTTTACTAATTACAATACAATACAAGTAAATATGCAAATTAAATGAACAATAAAATAATATGATGTGAAACCAAATATAAGCAACAACAAGTTCGAATCCTACAACAGATAACAAAAAAGAAAAAATAACCGTAAAAGGAACCGAGCTTGTGTTTGACACAATTCCCTGAAACAGATTTGTCATTTGTTCCCACGGTACACCTACTCGAAGCAGAGTACTGCCGGACTTAAACACTTGCATGAAAGATAAATGAAACACGGGGATGGGATGTTGATTCAAAGAATCATAGTGAGCTTGCTATGTGTGTGTTTTTTCCATATAATTCATATCTCATCCAAGAATCATAGTATGATCGTTATTTATACACCAAAATGAAATTGAAGTTTCATAATGACCATAAAGATCATTAAACAACAAATTGAACGTCAATGGTGATAAATAATACGTTATGGAATGAAGATAAATAAATGTCTATTTCAATTTTTTGTATTCATTTATGAATATACATATATGATACGTTATGGAATGCTGATGAATTTCAATTCCAAAATTTGCACCAAACACACCACTTTGAGATTGACATCCCATTCACCTTTAACCCAATTTGGACATGTCTTAATTTATTGTACAGTCTTGGCCAGAGACTATACACCCACCAAAGGGTTATCGATATATGTCACTCTATCATATATTTATCGATGTCTAAGGTTAGGAAAGTACTCACTTTTTCCAACAAATATTGTTTTCAACCCCGAGGCTATTGGCGCATTTCTTGCCATTGTTTTTTACGAAGACGAAAATGAGAGTCAAGAAGCTTCAAGTTCAAGACTGAAGATTGCAATACGGGTGATCCACCAAGATCATGTTGGTGCCGCTAAACTTTTGTATGATCTTTACTTTGCGCGTGAACCCACTTACCCACCCGACATGTTCCGAAGAAGATTTCGAATGTGCAAGGAGATGTTTCTCCATATTGTTAAAGATATACACCACTTTAACGTCGTTCAACCCCGCCCTAAGCATTTTGCTTTTTTTCACAAAGGCACGGTAGATGCTTCGGGTCGTCCCAATTTATTATTTTCCAAAAGTGTACTTATGTCAAAGGCCAACTAGCGTACATTTATAAGGTAGACGCCTTAGACGAGTACTTACAAATGACACAAGATACGAGATATCAGTGTTTAGACCACTTCTGTCGGTGTATTATACAGGTGTATTGCAGCGAGTATTTAAGAAAACTAAATGAAGAAGATATCCAACGACTCACAGCTAAACATGCTAAGGTGCATGTTTTTTCGGGCATGTTTGGTACAATTTATTGCATGCATTGGGGATGGGGGAACTACCATGTGGCGTGGCAAGGGCAATACACACGCGGTGACAAAGGCCACTGTAACATCCCAAACTTTTTGTGTTTTACTATTTAACTTTCGGTTAGTTAACGTTAGGTCATTAAGTTTATGTGCCTTATATGTGATCATGTGATTAAATGTTTATATGTTTAATGTGATATGACTAATGTGATGTTTAATGAAAGTAATTAAAGTAGGATGATGTAATGAAGTGCTTGTTAGTGTGTCAAGTCTCCCGGTGAGTAAGTTAAGCTAAGAACGTTAAGTTTAGAAGTTGAGGGGTCCTAAGTGTAACTTAATGAGTGGATGGCCAGGGGTTAATGAGCAATTAGGCAGCCCTAATTGTCACAAAACTTCTGGAACGTGTGTGTGAAGAACCCTAACCGATCCTCTCTCCCTCCCAAAGCAATCCATCATCAAAAACTCTTCGTTCCTAGGTGTTTTGTTCAAGTTTTGTTTAGATCTTGAATCCCTAAGTCATCTACAGGTATTATAGGTAATTTTCTCTTTGAAATCTGATTATTAAAGTCATAAGTAGGTATTCAACCCAAGCCATGGGGTGTGGGTTGGGTTAATTGATTAAACGGTTACCGATTTCATGTTATTCGGGTGATTCAATGATTGATTTATGTTGTAAAGGATTAAAGGATTGATTGATGGATTAAATTCATTAAAAGTGTTGTCAAAAAGGTCAATTTTGTGTCTCCAGGTCGGGCCAAAGGTTTGAGATCAAATAGGAATTGTTTAGAGCAAGTTTGGAATTTAGTTTGCTGGTCGACACCCCAGGTGCGACGCACCAAATGGGTGGTGCGACGCACCACAGCCCAGTTTTGAAAAATCAATTTTCGTTTGAAGCCCGATATGCGACGCACCAAGGGCAGGTGCGCCGCACCTGCAACTGACCTGACCTTCTGTTTGAAAAATGCGACGCACCCATAGGGTGGTGCAACGCATCAGTTGCCAGATTGCACAAAATACTTTGTTTAGCTTATATTTCGATCTTATACGCGTTCTAGGTTGTCGGGAGCACTTAGCAAGCACATTAAGATGGTAAGCTGTATCAAGGTAAGATACACGTTGGGGGTTCAACAAAAGATGGTTTTCATATATTAACTTTCCATTTGATATCTTGATCATTTATGGGTATTCGGGATACATGGGAGGTGACATGGGATATGTAAATGACCTTTGAGGCCTGATATGCAGTCCCAATAATATGAAATGATGTTATATGAAATGAAATGGAATGCTATGTTTTGAGATGTATTGTATTATGCATGTTTGTATGGCTTGTTCATCTAGTTCACTAGACTCTTTAAGTTGCCATGTCACGTGCACGTTTAAGGGCCCAAACGTAAAAGATGTATATGTGCTAGTTGTTTAGGTTGTGTAAACACCTAAACCATATGATATGTAAAAATCGAGCTCGTAATCTAGATGTGAAAGTGTTAAGCTTAACCCGTACTTGCCCTTGCCCGGCAGGTGCGTAGATGTGCTTGCTCGAGTGGCTCCTTGCAACATGGTCAAAGATGTGAAGAGTAATACGGGAGGTCTGACCCACCCCATTTGTCATAGAACATACAGATTACTCCTGGATTGGCTTGTCATTCCTTAACGACATTGATGGACAGCCATAAGGTTAATCTATCTAGTCGGGTGTGACTTATGTTACACTTAAAAGATGTTTAGATGTGATATGTGAAGATGTTAAATATGACTAGGCACCTTTAGGATGTTATATCCTATGAGAAAGATGTTTAATGCAAAGATGTGATGTATGTAATGATATGTGCCTTAATAATGTAATACGACTCTTATATAATGTTTTAATTGGACAAATGCTTTCTAAACCTTGTGTATTCTTACTTAGCTAATTCGTTAGGTAACACTTGTTTCTTGAAATGTGTTGTTCCCTCAGGTTTAGCAAGCTTATGATCGTTGATGAATAAAAAGCGAGACATGGGTAGATAACAAATGAAGATGACTATAGTTTACCCATAGTGGCTGCTCCTTTTAGACATTTGAACTATGTTTTGCTATTTAAGACTTGTAAAGACTTTGTTATCGGTTGTTTAATGTTGGGCAACCGATGGATTTCCATCCATTTAGACTTGTTTCAATGATATGACAAGTGACACCCTTTAATGATTAAACCAAACTGAATTTATTGGTTTGGACTTTTAACTGTTTGTTCCGCTTTTTTTGACACCGTTAGGTGAAAGTTTTTGGAAATCCATGTTTTTAAAGGATGGGCGCTACAGCCACCCAACAATCATGCTCGAAGTAGTTGCTTCATATGATTTATAGATTTGACGTGCTTTACTTTGGCCCTACAGGTTCAAAGAATGACATCAACGTCCTCAACGAACTAGATTTATTTGATGATTTGCTCCAAGACAGAGCTCTAAGAGTAGAGTTTACTGTGGCCAATAATATAGAAAGAGATACTACCTAGCTGACGGTATTTATCCCGAGTGGGCCACTCTTGTGAAGTCTTTCAAGTGCCCGATGGAACTGAAACCACCAACTTCAAGAGATACCAAGAAGCTGCAAGAAAGGACGTGGAGAGAGCATTCTGGGTGCTTCAAGGTCATTGGTAGATTGTTGAACAAAATGCGCGCCCATACAGCATGAACAAGATAAAACGTATCATGTTTTACTTGTGTGATTTTGTACAACATGATTGTTGAAGATAATGGACGCGCAATCACTGCGTTTGAAGAAAAGTTGATACAAACAACTAGTCTCCCACCCTGTACATGGCCCGAAAGGGTTTCAACACAACTTCAGATGTACAAGGAGTTATGCGATATAACGGTGCACAATGAATTGCGCAATGCTCTGATTGACACGTTTGGAACCTCCCAGAAAACTACCGCTAATGTTAATTTGTTTAACTTTTAATAAATGTAATGTTTTTAATTTTTAATAAATGTAACATTTTTAATTTTCAATAAATGTAATGTTTGAATTTTTAATAAAGGATGTTGTTTATTTAGGTTTTTAAAAATGAAAAAAGAAAATAATAATATAATAAAAATAGGTGGAAAAATAGAGGATTATAAGGAGGGGGTGTTGTAAGAAAGATAAAAGTTAACGTGACAAGAATAATAGTGGAAGAATTAGGAAAGAAGTTAAAAGGTTATAAGGAGAGGCCTAAGTGATGATTTGGTGAGGTATTGGATGTTTGGACTTAGCCTATGACACCGATTGTTTATCTTATTGGTTCAAGCAGCTTCATATTCATCCCAAAGCCAAGAAAAGTTTGGAAAGAATATATTTATGTTATGTGGGGCAAATTTGGAGATTCGGAAACAAGACTTTTTTTTTCTAAGAGAGGATGCGATTTTGTTTGACTATTTATACTTTTCAATAGTACAATGCTAGATGTGAACCAAATATGATCGAACTGAGTAGGATGATTACAAATTCCAATGCTAATTATCGTGTGATTGTTCCTCTCTCTTTTTATTTTATTTTTAACTCCTCGCTAGTTTATATAAAACTTGTCGTTACTTGTTAGTATAAAAGGAAAAAGATAAGGAAAATCTAATAATGATTATAGTGTGTTAATGGAGTGTCCACTAAAAGCACTCTTGGTGATATCTTGATTCAAAATATGGATTTCAACATTGTATGAATGTGGTTATTTTAGAAAGTCGCTGTTAATAAAAAAATCTCAACATGATGAACCATGCTTTCATTTAAATAGATATTCTTATACTAGATATAGTATAAGGTGATTTCATACGCCTTACGACTTATATGGTTGGAATCTTGGATGATATGCAATTGACTAGTTCCCCTGACAATGACATCAAATAAAGTCACATTGTTAGGTTAATAATCCATTTTTAAAAACTATACTAGAAAAAGAGTAAGTGACACGAGCTCAATATTTTTATTCAACAATGACAACGATTCTCAATCTTGACAAAAGCGTGATTAGAAGGAGGTATAATATAGACAATCTTACCTCTACAAAAAAATAAAGAGGCTGCTTTTAGAAAGACATCCGGCTTAGGGCTTAACCCTTGAAAAATTTCCCAACGGAACCAAAGCCGAAAAGGGAGAAACACTCGATCTCAAACACCCAATCTAGCTTTCAATCTCAAAATGTCAACTCTCAATCTCATATCCAGATATAGGGAGGGAGTTGAGAGACGGAGGGAGAGGGAGAGAGCCGTTAGAAGGAAAAAACTGAGAAAACCGTTGTATAACAATTTTCTTATTCAATAACAATATGCCAATTAATTAAGATAAACATAACCCATCTTGTATTTTCTTATTCAATAACAATATGCCAATTATTATTATTATTATTATTATTATTATTATTATTATTATTATTATTATTATTATTATTATTATTATTAATCGGGGTATCCATGCGAGTACATTTTTCATAATTTCT
The DNA here is from genome assembly GCF_010389155.1 of Erigeron canadensis. Classification (NCBI taxonomy): domain Eukaryota; kingdom Viridiplantae; phylum Streptophyta; class Magnoliopsida; order Asterales; family Asteraceae; genus Erigeron; species Erigeron canadensis. Next base: position 8,506,728 of record NC_057764.1, read on the forward strand.
CTAAATAACTAAGAGACGATGTAAAATAACTTATGTGACATTGTCATTTAGCTTACAAAGTAAAATTTTGCTTAGTTTTCAATTGATGATAAATAGTTTTAATTTAAGTTCATTTAATTCCTTAATTGACATAATTAATATTATAATGATATGATATATTAATAAGAAAGAAAATGGAATTTCTTTCAATTTTAGCTCCTTAATGTAACTTTAGTATGCTCTGTTTCCTTTTGTATATAAACTTTAACAGCTTGTTGGTTTTTACATATATTAATAAATTTCTAATTGTTAAAATATATATATATATCTATATAAATATTAAAACAGTAAGAATCCTAATCTTTTAAGCCATCCTCTCTAAATCAAAGCTATGCTTAAATGTTGCCACATAAGATTTATCCTATGTGACATCTCCATGTTTTTTTAAATTATCAATCTTTTTTATAGAAAATATAGTATAAATTAGATTATAGAAACTATAAAATTGGATATATAGTATATGAAAAACAATATATTTATAGGATTGATCAACATTAATTTGGCAAGAATATTACAAATCCACAAATTTTTATATACCCTTTATTATGTTGTTGTTGTTGTTGTTGTTATTATTATTATTATTATTATTATTTATTTATTTATTTTTATTTTTAATAAAATCGTCACTTTGTACGTACGATTACAAATTTTATATTACTAAATCCTTATATTTGTTAGAATTGTACGTACGATTACAAATTCATTTGTTATTGATTCCATTTGTATGTATTTGGGATGAATGGTAATATAATCTAATCACATTAGTAATTCTATAAAAAGGGTTTTTTTTAAGCTTTATTTTGTGTATGTATATAATTGTTATTTAACAAATAGTTAAACATTCATCAAGCTCTACGTAGTCAAAAGATTCAATCATCATGACTACACTTCATTGTTTTGTTTTGTTGACCTAAATGTATGTTGCGGGTATTCGACCAACTATAACAATTCTTTAAAGTATAACTAAAGTCCTCAATGCCAAATTTCAACCTGAATTTAGGTCTATTTGTATGTTAAAACATTATGCATGGAGTTCACATTACATAATCTATCATCCAAGGATTAGAGGTCACTATATTTTTCATGTTTCATAATATAGTTTATTATTATACTGCTTTAAAAAATAGCCGCACATCGTGCGAGTAAAAGACCTAGTATATATATATATATATAGTAAAATACGACTTTGGATTTTTTTTATATTTTAGGGGTCCTATTAAGATAATAACATATATAGTATAAGAAAAATAAGATAACTCATATTGCAAAAAGATAGATTTATTCTCATTGATTTCTTAAATGTCGATAATTTATAACTAAGATATAAAAAGGTTCAAAATTCTAATTCAAACCTTAACATAAAGTAGTTTATGATTTAATTTAATTTTATCGACGTTGTTTGAGCATGGGTTGTTAAGCTCAATCACAAATGGATTTAACTACAAAAATCATCAAAATCTATTGCTATGTAATGCAAACCTACTAAATTCTTTATGAATCTAAGGTGATTAATGATTTTCACAAAGAGATGTTTTGATTTTTTAGGATATAAAATATGAATTTTATAGTTGTATTTTATAATTGTATTTCTCAGGTATGATTTTTTATTTCAATTAATAATGTTTAATTGATTACATTTTAATGTTTGGTGCTCGAAACTATTGATTATATACTTTAAAAATGAGAAATAATTGAGATGTGAATTTTACGCAAATTGGTTTCGTCATCTTGAATTTTAGAAGATGAGAACATCAAAAATTTTACAGTTTTACTCTTTAATATATATTTCTATTCTATATTTCAATTATTAATCTTTATTTGATTACTATACATTAGTTAGCAACTTTACTGATCACACTATTGATTACTAGCGTTGTACCCGCGCGATGCAGCGGGGAATAAGAAAAAAACGCCGGTAATTTGATGGTGGTTTGTGGGGCGGCGGCGATGAAAAAGAAAAAAAAAATAAGCCGGCGGCAGTGGATGGTGGTTTGATGGTGGTTTGTGGGGCGGTGGTGGATGGTGTTTATGAGAGATAGCGTACATAGAAGGTGGAATGCGGCGGTGGATGGTGGTATTTGGGGCGGTGGTGGATGGTATTTATGAGGGGAGAAAATCAGAGAAGAGGGGAGGGAGAGAAAATCGAAAATCGGATGAACGTATGTGTGTGTAATGAGCGTGATGGAGAAAAAATAGGGTAGTTTAAATTAGGAGGGCATAAAAGACATTTTAAAGGTAGAGGTGTTAAAAGGGGGTGGGATAGTTTGCTTATTAATGGAGTATAGATATATTCGAGATAAATGTGTTACCAATTATCATCTTTATATATAAATATATATATATATGATATACTACTATATAAAGCAAACTATCTCCACTCCTTTTTAAATAGTTAAAATTTTAAAATGACCATATTACTCTTCTTATTTATTTACTAATTTAAACATCTTCACTTATTTATCTATAATACCCTTAATGAAATAAATTACAACATAGATCATCCAACCCTTAAAAAACCATATTAACCCCTCTTAAATCAATTAATCTACATTTACCGCGACGCCACCACCACTGTCACCACCGTACATCGCCGCCGCCACCACTGTACGTCGTCACAACTTCGCCGCTAGCACCATTACCATCGCATCGAGCAGACATTTGTCTAGTATATATATATATATATGATGTGCGGCTATTAAAATGTCATTAATGAACGGAATGTAAGAAAAAAAATTTACGACTAATTAAAATATCATTAATGAACGGAATATAAGAAAAATAATCTAGATGTGGATATATTTTTTTTAACCACAATCTAGATGTGGATATTGATAATTATTAAAAGTATTTTGTGTTAATCTATACAATTATATCATTTGTTGGCCCTTGTATTTTCATATTATGGTTAACAACAAATCCGGTCAACAAAAACATTAAACAACATGCGTTGAATCTGGACTTTACTACATAGGTTATTAAAAAAAGATTATAACATATATTACTGTATTCAATAATAATACATAGCAACAATGAAAGTGAAAAATATGTAGCATGCCTATCTATTCCTCAAATGTAATTATATGTACAAAACAAAATACTAAACATGACAACAATTTATTCATATAACATTCACATAAATATAATACGTATAAGTAAAAAACCAATAAGATAAATAAGAGAAATTCATTATAGTTTTTGCTTTTAGTTATGCTTAAGAGATGAAGGAAATACCTTATGTAGTGCTAGAAAAAATATAATCTCAAACACAATCAAGTTATAAAGTATTTTATCTCATTCAACCAAGAAACTCATTTATAAAACTCAAGTAACAATTATTATCATTATAAAATAGACTTTGTTTGTGCTAGAATACAAACCAATTTCGGTTACTTTATTTTATATGTTCGGCCAAGAGAAGGAAGGACACGAACAACAAAATTGTTTTGTTATATATAATCTAATAAGAATAATATTTTCATATGATTTCTAAATTTTGATATAGTTTATATATGTTTTACAAAAGTTTTATATAATCTAGCTATAATTTCAAATAGTTGAAAGTTCATGCAATTTCAAGCACAAAACTATTCCAAAAATAGATTTTTTTTTTCGTTTGGAAACTTTGGAGTAAAAGTAAATTTAGATATAAATATTCTTTTTTTCATGTATGTGATTCTTTTTGATTTTTATAATTAATATAGAAGTATAAGATTTGATTTGTTATTATATTGTTTTTATTTAATATTTTGTATTAAATTTATACAATATTGTTAAAAAAAATATGGAGCTGCCACATAAGATAAATCTTACGTGGCAATGTTTAAACATAACTTTAGTTTTGAGGAGTGTTCCAGAAGTCTCGGTTAACTACTGTTTTATAATGTAGATATATATATATATCATATACTACTATATAAAACAAACTATCTCCACTCCTTTTTAAATAGTTAAAATCTTATCTACGATTGCATACTAGACACCCTATACCGTATGCTAGTACCCGATCACGATCTTCACAACTCTTTATGCATCTCCCTTAAATTGAAACTTCAAAACCAAAACCCTTTTTGGTTTTAAAACTTACGGCCGAAACATATGTAAGAAAATAAAACCATCCCACAATTAATGCTAATGGTAGGATTGATTTATATATGTGTGTTTCAATTTTGTAGTTCGTAAGTCATAAATCCAAAACCCCTCAAGGGTTTCCGCCGAACTCAAAAAGAGGGGAGGAAAAGAATTATCTCGTGTGAATTGAATGAAAACTTTTAAATTAAGCCCTATATATATAGGGAATAATTAGGATTTAATTATCTTGAAAAATAAGTTAAATCAAGGCTTAAAAAGCCCTTGATAGAACCGGCCCAACCCATAGGAAAATTAGGGTCCAACACTAATTTCCAATTTTCACATTTAATTCTCCTCTTTAATTAATTTAAATACAATTAATCCATTAATTTATTTAAATTAATCATTTCGTGATTAAACTAATTAATATATTACTTTAATATATTAATTAATAATATACAGTTACCGTGTCATTTTGTGTGACCCCATAGGCTTAAATTATTTCTAGATATACGTTCATTTTATGTGATCATATATTAACACATTGCAAGGTTTTCTAATATTTTTGTTACTAATTAAATAGATGGTGTCATATGTTATTGATTTTTTTTATTATCCAATAAAGTTATATAGTTCTTTTCCCAACATTCACCTTACAAAGTACGAGTTTAATCAAGCGATTAAAATATTACTAGATCATGAAAGCCTTGAGAGGCTTACAATTTGGGGCGGGTGAAATGTATAAGGAGCAAGGACAATGACTCCCGACGGCTCAAAAATTATCTAGCATAAACATACCATATTTATGTATATTCTTATGCAATGTGTACTTTTTGCCACTTACGTTATGATTTTAGCTTAGGTGCCTTATCATGGTGGTTTTTGCTTATGATCATTATTGATTTTGTCTTGATATAGTTTTTCAAGAGTGAGTTTATTTTTTAACATTTGATTTGTTAAAGATAGATGATAGTTCGATACATTCTAGACGAAACTGTAGTGTGTGTTAGATAAATTGAATATATATCTATAAACTCTTATAAAAAGTATTGAAATTAAGATTAAGCATTTTTTTTATTCCCATACTACCCTTCACATTTACTTTATATTCTATCAATCCTATTCCTAACTACTGAAATTACCCTTACAGATAAATTAAATCCACAAAAATAAACTGATCTTTGATTCTAATTTAATTAACATTGATCTTTCTATATGGTTTTAAAACAATCGACAGAATCTCATAATCTATATTTTGGACACATTATGTGTTCATCCACAAAATTAGTTATAAAATTCCGCCACAACGTGCGGGTACTATGCTCGTTGTATCATAAGTAAACCCTTTATTATTCCAATTGATACTTAATTGTGTGAGAAAGCTCATTTATAATTTTTAAATGACGTATGGGAAACAGATTAATATAACATATAGCATATACCATATCTAAGAATAAATCATTAACAAAACCCAAAATTTGTGCCTTTGTCAGATAAAGAAAAGAGTGTAAGATCAGTTTGGATACAACTCGCTAAAATGCTAAGATTCGGATTAAAGGGTTTGTTCAACTTTTAAAAGATTTTATATCATGTCTTCAAAATGAAACCAAAATCAAAATAAAAAGTATGCAATTTTATTAACTTTTAGATATTCGATATAATTGCAGGAAGGCTTAGGATTTTCTTAGGACTAATTAATAAAAAGTACGAAAAAACCGAAACAAACACCAAAACTGATCCAAATCAAACTGGAAAACTAACAAATCGAAGCAAACTAAACCCTAATAGTTTTGGTTTCTAAAAACCGAACGGATTGATTTTTTAACCAAAACCGACTCATGCTCACTTCTTTAATAAAAATTGACTATCTTTTTAGGAAGGATAGAATTTCAATTTGAACACGTCCTATCATTCCAAAATGAAACTTCACCTAATGAATGAACTCGGTTATTCTAACGAGAACCCTTTTTGTTCCAACGTGTGGAGATATCTATGAAAAAACTCCACTGACCTCATTTCATAATAGAGATAGAGATAAAAAAAAATAAAGTATATGAATTCATAATTGACAAAATTAGTAAATGAGTCTTTGAGCTTTAGCTCAATAGTTGAAAGATCATCCTCACTTGCATGGGGTTTTGGGTTCAAGCTTTGGGGAGGACATAAGAATTAAGTCCCGGCTTGACTTGGTTATTCCCAGGTTCAAGTCTGAGGGGGCAGGGTTTATCCTTATTAATCGTCGTGACTTCGGACGGATTAGTAGGGAGTTGTTCTCCATCGTATGCTAGACCTCTCGCTGTCAAACCATGACACGAAGTTTTCAGCGAAATTCAGTTTAAAAATAAATAAATAGGTAAATGGGTAAACCATATGTGTTAACCAAACTCTGGCTTTGAGTCCAGTTCAACTGTCCAAGCCCATTAAGTCGGGCCTAGTTTGACCACTACTCAAATACGTAGACTCAGCTTGGTAACGAAACTTCCAACCACTCACTCGTGTGAAAGAAATCGTAATTTCTGAAAGCGATTTACAAATCAGAAAATTGCAGTGCAAGCTGAAATCACATGATCAGCAGCAACTATTTATTAAGTAGGGGCTTTCACTGAATAAATAATATACTTGTGTCATTTATTGAATTATTTTTTGGTGATCTGACTCTGATTGACCTGAAAATCCATTCGATCCAAATATAGAAAGATTAAAACAGCGATGAGATGGTCTGGTGGCCTCAGATGTTTACTTCTTCTTGTTGCTATTGCATTCATCTACACACAGGTCACTTCTATATCTATACATTTCTACTCCCTTTTATTTCATAGATAAATTAACTGTTTTGTTGGTGGACTAATTAACTTTGGACGAAACTGATAGTACAATTAAAGATAGTACCCGAAATATAGAAATTTAATTACATTGTGGGTGGGCTATGGCCACGTTTCGCCTCAGCCAAGGCTGTCAAGTTTATTTAGCCACTTTAGTAGCTGGTTCATCTAAAGCAGCATGGTTGGATCAGTGGTAAAAACCCTTGCCTCTGGAGTCGGAGGTCATGGGTTCGATCGTCATCCCATGCAAAGGTTGGAGGGCCTTTTCTACCATTTAGGTAGAAACTGGAAGCAGCCTCTCTAGAGTTAAGGTCTGCCTACATCTTAACCTCCCCAATACACCGTCGAGTTATTGGGGCTCAAAACCCGCGGAAGGCGGCACTGAGCAGTTACTTACTTACTTACTAGTAGCTGGTTCATCTGGTTTAAAATAGATTAAAGAAAAAAAAACGCTTATGATTTGATTGAAAAATGGGCTTAGTTTTGTTAATGTTTCACTTCACCAGGTGAGGCTGTTTAAGGCACAATCTGAGTATGCCGACAAAGTTGCAGCTGCGGTGAGTGTATATTGTATATACTACTTCATCTTGTAGATTTGTACACGGCATTTTTATATTATCTTGTATGGTTGAAGTTTCTTTTGCGTTTCGCTTTTTTAATTGACTTTCTACACTTCAATCTCATGTTTATTATCCTTGCCTTTTACTTTCTATGTTAATTTGAATGCTGAAAATCATAGTTGAAGCTCGTAGTAATTCCTTTTAGCATTATTAGGGAATAAGCTTGTTCTTGGAGGTGTTAGGACCTTCTAATAGAGACACAAAAATGTATAATCTTGATTAGTTGATTGTAGGAAACGTAAACTGACAGGCAATTTACATTATTTGGCAATTTGCTTCCACCAACAGTTGCTGCTTGATATTTATTGTTGAGATACGTATGAAGAATGAAAAGTTAATATCTTTCTATATAATAACTATTTAATATCTGATCTTAACCCACCATGTCTTCACGTGCTTGAAGACCAAGCCCCTGCATTTCTACATACAAGTTTGAAAGTGTAATTGTTGCATCTATTTAGGAACAAGAAGTGGCCAACCACATTAACATCAGTCCCATGTTTCTTTTTCATAGTTTTTTGTAAAGCTTATGATAATTGCACTTTATCTTATAGTATTTATGTTTAACTTATAGTATTTATGTTTAATGATAACTTTGTTTAATGAAATGGAAGCTTAAGAATTGCAACAAATATAATCTCTCTACATTCTCGTTAGTTTATATTCACTAGGTGACGTCGTGATGATCAAACCAACATCCTTATAAACCCATCGCTCAGAAAAACACCAACACCACTTCGATAAACTGCTTTTGGGAATGGACATAAAATTTGGGACATACAAAAATAAAATATGGACATTAAAAAATGGGACAAAGGAAATAAAATTTAATGGTAACTTTGTCTAATGAAATGAGATAAAAAAGTTGCAACAATTGTCTTTCTTCATTCTCTTTAGTATACTTTTGATATGAGATTAACCATCTCGAATCAGTTTTATCACAAGTACACTTTCGAATGGGTATGTTATGTAGAAATCATGTAGGGTTGGTCTTCAAACACATGGAGATTTTATGATTATGTATCAACCTTGACCTTCTCATCTTATAACAAGCCTTATACTTAAGGCGAAGGGGCTACACTAGATAGTATTTATTCCCCACGTTGGGGTGGGGGTTTTTGATGCATAGACGATTTAAAAGGGAAAAACTTAGGAGGGTTTACATTAATGAACAGAGTGATACTCTTACTGGAATTTATCTTCATACTGTGTCATTTGCATCCCAGTTTGGCTTAAACTCTTGATTGGTAGTGTGTGTGAAGTGTTCAAGGAGTCACTGCTAGCAAGGATGGATTTGGTGGAATAGGCAGCGTTGGATTAGTTGCGGGTTGTCATTAAGCTTGTTCTCTGTGAGCTTTGTTTACCTGATGGTTTGGGTGATTACTGAAACGTTTGAATTCGGGTTTTTAGAGCTCCGACAAAAGTTTCCTATGTGGGTAAGAGATGATTATTAAAATATGTATCTTTACCGACTTAGAACATAACTGGATGCGGCTAAAGTAAATTATAACAATGGGTTGTGATGGAACAATATCACAAAAGGTGAAGCATTTGTCATCTTGGAAAAACATATCAAGGATGTCTGAGTCGTTGAAATTTGGGAGAGTTGGTTTTTGCTGGCGAATTTGGAGCTCATGAGGAGGTGGTGGTGCTGTGTTTCATTTCTATTGTGGCTGTTGGTGTTATTTTGAGCGATGTTTATGAGGGTAAAGGTTTGTTCGTATTGGGTGTCAAGCAGTTTGTCTATAATGTCGAGTTTGGGACATTATAGGCTATGGCCGTCAAAGCTTCCTGGATACAGGGAGGGTCATGTCAGGGGAGGCATTGGAGAAAGTAAATAAAGCACCATGTGATACGATCAATTCAAAATGGTTAATATCTTATTGAAATCACTCTTGAGCATGAAGAAGATAACATTTGTTGCAATTTTTCTCCTCTCATATTATTAAACAAAGTTACCATGGAAATAGAAGTGGGATTAATGCTTATGTAGAGTACTACTTGTTCCTAAACTAATTATATATTTTTGTACACTTTCAAAAGTGAATTTTTTTATGCATAAATGAAGATAGATGCATACGCCATGGTTTCAGCATTATGTCAAAGCCGTGTAATATATATAGCGGATTTAAGTGCTCTAGCCAAAATGACTCGTGTTTTGGCTATGACGTTATTGAAATTTTAGTTTTAGAAAATCATATGAAAATTCCTGGATAGCCCAGTACAAATGTTTAAAATTCCTCATGGTCTTCATGCACGTAAAGACTTGTTGAGCATGATCACTTATCACTATCATCCTCATTTGTCAATCATTGTAACCAAAAATGGATCCAATCTATTGTCTTGTAATCTAAACTAGCATAATGCCAGATTGCCAGCGCATTGAAAGTAAATCTATTTCATTGATGGTGTTCGATGATTTTTTTTATCGTAGTTGTCGCATGATATATTATACCGAGGAAGATAACGTGACTTGTTATATGTATCCTTTTGAAAAAACATTTTATTTCAGTAAGTTAAAATGAGGTATTAATAATTAACATTTTAACCCCAATTTAAACTATATTGAATAATGTTTTATTTATGTTTTGAATTACAAAATGCTCATTTATTATTATAAGCGTATTGCTATGTGATTTTAGTAATTAAATTTGCAAAATATTGACATTGAACAATTAAGTATTTAAGTCTCAAGAATATTGCATATTGTCTCAAATTAGGTGATTGGCTTTTAATTATTTTAGTAGCAATTTAGACATTTTGAATTTTGAAAATGTAAGGGAAAAGACCCCAAACTCTTTATAAAGGTTAATATATGTGGTACAGTCTCTTAGCTTTGTAAAGAGTTGATGCGTAAAAGTTTAATGAACCATTGTATCATAACAGGTGGAAGGAGAAAATCATTGTACTAGCCAGATGCAGTTACTTATTAGTCAGATAAGTATGCAGCAGGAAAAGGTTGTCAGTTTGGAAGGTAAGGTAGCTCTCTTGATGCAGTTATGGTGCTACTGCTATTTCTGTTCAGTTTTTATAATTTACAGTAATTGATACTCTTACATACTGTTATATTGTTTCTTGTATTCTGAAATTTGCTTATTATTGTTCTCAAGGAAATGGATCAACACTTATTTGGAAACATTGCATGTAGTGAAAATGTACTATTTCTTAGGAGTTATTATGTGGCCTTTTAAAAAATGTATCTATAATATCCGTCTTCTTGCCTAGTTATTCATTATTAGCGCTCTGTTTTACCTATTTGTTTATACCACTAATTTGCTCCTCTTTCCAGTTTAAGTGGTAACAATTGTAACTATTGCGTTTTATCACATCTTGCATTTGTTTAGTTCTATTATAATTCGAAAAGAAAAATAATTCATACACAGCCTTCTGTATCTGTTACTTGTATTTCAGAGAAAGTGAGACGCCAAGAAGAGGAGTGTGAACAACTGAGGATACTTGTTCAAAATCTTGAAAGTATGTTAAATTTATCAACAGTTTCTTCTTTACTTTCTTTAAGTATATAAATTTATTGTATATGAATTTATTGTAGCGCATCCCCCCTACTCAGTAGTTATTTATTTTTTGTATCTGTGCATGTGTCCTAGTTATATATGTGCACTAACAAAAACTAAATTAGTTTGACCTTTATCTTTATCATTTTGTAGGAAAAGGTGTTAAAAGCTTGTTTCAACAAGCTCAGGTTTGGCCGAGAATATTAAAGTTTGTCATTTTCTTGTTGAATGATTAACCCTCTTAGACAGTGAATTCATTTTTAGGTGCCAGTGGCAGCTGTTGTTATTATGGCTTGCAACCGGGCTGACTATCTAGAAAGGACCATTAATTCTATCTTTAAGTACGCTGTTCTACTTATAATTTTGTTCATTAATTCAAGCAACTTGCGCATCTGTCACTAACTATTGGCCAACTCTTCATGATTTTAGGTATCATGGTTCCGTTGCATCAAAGTTTCCTGTTTTTGTATCCCAGGTACATTGTATCTTTTAATTGTTGCAACACTGGTTCAGGATCTATTAATCTTATGATATTTACTATTATACTCTAAACTATGCGCCTATCTCTCTAAATGTTGACATAATCAGGATGGGTCAAATTCTGATGTTAGAACAAAGGCTTTGAGTTATAAGGAGTTGACCTACATGCAGGTACACACACGGAATTATATTTTTACTTTATTGATAATATGGCATAATACATACAATCTTTGGTAAGATTTTGCTTAAGGAATAATGATGTCTAGAAGTATAATCCAGTTTGTTGCAGCATTTGGATTATGAACCTGTGCATACTGAAAGGCCTGGAGAGTTAATTGCATATTACAAGATTGCACGTAAGAGACACATCAAGCTAATGTCCACCTCAATTCCGCTCTATGAATGCAGTCTTATCTTTTAACTACCACAATCTCAGGTCACTACAAGTGGGCACTGGATCAATTGTTCTACAAACATAATTTTAAGCGGGTCATTATACTTGAAGGTACAGCTTCTGTAAATTCTAATATTTATCATTTCTCTTGAGTTGTTCTAGAATTCTTTGAAGTCATGTAATGAGTATATAGATCCTTACTGGGTGCAGATGATATGGAGATTGCTCCTGACTTTTTTACTTATTTTGAGGCTGGAGCAGACCTCCTTGACAAAGATAAGTAAGTCTTCACCTGAATTAAAATGGCTCTTTATAACCTTTAATTCTATTAAAACTTTCTCATTGCTAAAAACTTATTTTGAACCATGATAGGTCCATCATGGCTATCTCTTCATGGAACGACAATGGGCAAAGGCAGTTTGTGCATGATCCTTGTAAGTCTGTAGCTTCATCATAAGTGTACGCCTGCATACCTTCAAAAGAGTTTATGATATTTCAGAATTTATAGGAAAAAATCTTATTTCAGTGCACCCCCTAAAGGCCTAAATTATGTTGGTGAATCTTGCAGATGCATTATATCGTTCAGATTTTTTCTCCGGTCTTGGATGGATGCTATCTAAACCTACATGGGACGAGCTATCTCCAAAATGGCCAAAAGCATATCCTTATATTATATTTTACACTTTGTGGTCCAATCTTCCTATCAAGTTGTTTGTGATTTTCTTTTATTCCAATACATTGTTTACTTGACTGGTTATTACTTACTGGGATGACTGGCTACGGTTACAAGAAAATCACAAAGGGCGTCAGTTTATTCGTCCAGAAGTATGCAGGACCTACAACTTTGGTGAGCATGTAGGTATCCATCTCAAACCGTGAATTTCATCCTATTGATTATGTGAACCCTTTAAAAAACATTTTTCTTGTATCTAGTAGTTCACAAATAAAGCTCTTGCTATGGTAGTGCATACCCTACTCTAAAGTCCTGAACTGGACCACTTTAAAAAAAAAACGATTCATCATGCATCATATATTTATTTATGTATTATGCTTGTCCTTTTCTTTTGACAGGGTTCAAGTTTGGGCCAGTTCTTCAATCAGTACCTTAGACCTATTAGGCTAAATGATCTCTCGGTATGTAGATTCCTGTTTTACAGAATTACACTCTCTTAAGTTTTCTACTGCTGGTATCAGTACTAATTATAGTTTTTCCCCCAAAAGATTGACTGGAAATCGATGAACTTGACCTACTTAATGGAGGTATAAGTTTTAATACATATTTCATTTTATAAGGTAAAAGTATAACTGAGTAAGACTATATTCATGGTAAGTATTCCTGTTTACCTGTAGGATAAATTTATGAAGCAGTTTGCAGACCTGGTCAAAGGTGCAAATCCTGTTTATGGAATAGATTTTGTCCTGAAAATAAATAATATCAATGGAGATGTGCGTATACAATATAGAGATCAACAACATTTTGAGGAAATTGCTAGCCAGTTTGGCATTTTTGAAGAATGGAAGGTATTGTCAGTTTGGCACTGGGAACTTAAAATATATATGACACGTTCAAATCTATACAAGGAATTAAAGATAATAAACTATGCAAATAAGTTTTTGATTGACAAGTCATGCTTCTTATATTGTTCAGGACGGTATACCCAGAACTGCATATAAGGGAGTAGTTGTTTTCCGGTACCAATCCGTAAAGAGAGTATTCCTGGTTGGGCCAGATTCCTTGGAACAGCTAGGGATCTGAAACTATTAGTCTCTGATGAAGTGAGTGACCACACCTTTTCTTGCTGTCAAACGATTAAATATATGTTTTATTATTGGTAATCGTAATACTAGCATACCAAAACCCATTTTCTTGTTGGATTAATTGTTATGGTAGGTGGAGTGGAAGATACAATCAACCCTCCCAAAAATTACTTATAGGATTTCGCCAACTCATTCCAGCCTTCCAGGCCTCCCAATTATAGCCCTCCCAACCATATTCACTGGCGCTCATGAGATTCCCCACCCTCCCAAATTTTTCTCCAATCATAATCACTCTCTCTTTGATCCCCACACTCTCTCTCTTCAATCACTCCCAACCCCACCGGTTTCACCACCGCTTTCCCAACCCCCCAAACCATAAATACAACGTCGGTAATGGTGAAGCCGGCGGCATGGAGCTCAAACCGGCGGTTTCACACCTTCCCTTTGTGCCCTTATTGGTGGCAAATTAGGTAGTTGGGCATGGGTACTGGTAGGGTCTGCCTAATCGACATAATACCCTTTTTGATTATATAAATAATTAGTTTTTCAGCTGAGTCATGAAATGTTATATTTTCAAATAATAATTAATCTTTGAATAAAGGTAGGATGCTTCATGCAATAAAACATAAAGTTATACTTTGGGTGACTTTGGATTTGTTTGACCCGTTATGTTTTAAGGTAGCTATACCATTAGAGATGGAATCTTTTAATTCACCAATGTATAACTATACCATTCCTTTATTTGTTAATATCTGATAGAAATGCTAATAAAACCAGTTTCGAGCACAGGTCACGAGTCTAGCAGTCAGGTGAAAAGCTGGTAGAAACTGCAGATCACAAGTGCAGCCTTCCTCGGGTGAATTGCTGGAAAGCACAATGATAAACTGTACACCAATCTTTAAGCCTTCTTGTAGACTAATAGTGGAAACAAGCCAACACATTTGAAGGATCTTTGTATCTTCATAGAGGTTAGACAACCTTTCATATATTTATTTAAAAAAAGAAAACAGTTCAGTTACAATTTTACAGTAGAACTTTTTTATTCAACTTCATGTCCAAAGATGTTAGAGTTGGTACATTTAAAGTACCAGTGAGTTACTAGCCTTACAAATGGATCTAGCCATTTTGAAATGCATGACATTAATTTTTGACGCCAGATTTGAGATTTTCTTTTAGTCATTCTGGGGCATGAGCTGGCTAATAGAGAGATTAGTTATTCAGCTATATGATGCTTTGATTGATTGGTCTCTTTAACTTTATATACTAACCAGATTCTATAGAACTTAAAGTTATAGCTGGTGGGACTAATGAAATCGTTTTGTTGGAAGTGACTATATATTGTTTTGTTTTGGGTTTTGCAACTCCTGAAATTGGTCCACCTGGCTAGGTTCTGAATATGTAAATAGTAACCAAGAGTAGAACAAAACGGTTTACCATTTTATTAGGAATTGTATGTTGATAAATTTGCTATGTGTTTTGTCTACATTTGAGGTTGGGGGTCATTGAATATATATTTTGATTGAATAAAAGTAAATTTAAAATTTTTCTCACTAATTACATGTGAAATACTCATTTGAAAACTAAATTTTATGTGAAAACTAGAAAACTGTCAAAACATACTGTGATCTAAATTTAACACAATGTGTTTTAATTGTGTTTTTATAAAACACAATGTGTTTTTATTGTGTAATCTAAAATACATTGTGTTAAGTTTTAAATCACAGTGTGTTTTTTATAGCGTTGTAAATCAGAAAATTGTTCAAACACACTGTGATATAAACTTAACACAATGTGTTTTTGAAAAACATATTAAAAACACAGTGTTAAATTAAGATCACAGTGTGTTTTGGTCAGTTTTCTAGTTTTCACGAAAATTTTAGTTTTCAAATGATCAAAACCCCTAACTACATATATAAAATAGTTATCTATACTATTTATATAACATTTAGATATATGTTCAAACTTAAAAGTTAGAGCAATCAGAGAAGTACTTTGATATTGATTTGATCTTGACTGACTCAATGTATAAAACATTTTATACGATATTTAATACATGTTTTACAACCATCTAAAACAAATAGTTTAACAATATGTGAAATCTTTTATTCTCTTAATAAGTGAGGAGTAAGTTGATGCGTTGGTGGGAGCTTGATGAGTTTTATATAAGCTCTTATATGATGAATGACTTTTATGGTTCAGTAACATCCGTTTGTAAGTCTTTGAAGGATGTTCTTGAAGTATTGAAGGAGTATGTTATGTGATGTGGTGGCATGTGTGGAAATTCAGGAATCAAATAGTTTTTAGCAATAGACTTCTGAGAAGAGATGTTTTATTTGATGATATTGTTCGTTTATCATTTATTTGGTGTTCTAGTCGGTGTAAAGCTAAAGTAAACTGGGTAACTTGGATGCAGAATCCTAGTCTTTGTGGATTGTAATTTTTTCTCTAACTACTCGCTAGTTTTATATTAAAATTGTCGTTAAAAAAAAAAAATTAATCAGATAATGACTAATTTATTAGTTAGTGAGACTCCCTTGAGTTGGCAACTCGAGGGTAAAGTTTGGTAAATCTTAACCTTTGTGTTCTAATCGATGGTCAAGATTGAAAAATTGTGTATTAATCTTGACCCTTGATTTTAGTCAAAATGTTAAGATGTCTTTTATTCTACCCTTCAAATTATTTTCATCCAATTAAAATCATTTAAAATAAGAACTTGTAGGAAAAAAATACATTAATTCTTCTTTTCGACATTTTTTATTAGGGAAAAGTGAGTATGAGGCTGTTATGCACCCAACTTGAGTGAAAAACCCCTCACATACTAATATTTTAATATTTTAAATAAATACATGCCCCCCATGATTTTTACCTTTTAAAAAAATGTATGTGAGGGGTTTTTCACCCAACTTGGATGTCTAATAGCCTCATATTCCCTTCCCCCTTTCTATTAATGCATCCCAATATACAGTGTGTTGTGTGTATGTCAAATATATAACTATTTCATTTTTTTTTAAATGCAACTTTCAATTTCATATTAAAAAACAGCTAGCTGGAAATTAGCATAATACAAGAAAAAATTAAAACATAAAATTATACCCATCATTCCAAGACATATTTCTATATATAGAGTGATTTTTTATACATAAATAAGATGATGATTGAATGTCTTGAAATACCTTTACTGGAGAGACCTTTTTATTTTCAAAAATTAGTTTGTTTCTTGATTTCCATAAGCTCCACATAGACGTTAGGACAATAGCATTGATCACCTTTTTTAAACTTCTCGACGATTGGTTTGTTTCATGAATTTTCAACAAATCCTCCACATCAAATCAAGATGGGCTGTAACTTACACCATGAAGCAACTTTGGACGAAATTTGATGTACAACTTCACAGCTAGTGAGTAGATGATTCATATCTTCTTAAAAAATGTGGCATAGAAGGCAATATGTTGATTGGAGATCAATACCTCTTCTCGCTAGTGCTTTTCTTATGGGAATCCTTTCTTTCACTGCTCTCCATCCAAATATAACTATTTCATATTTACCATCATAAATAATTAAGATATAATAAAATCTTATTACTATGGGCAAAATACAAAATTTATATTCAATGCAAGTAGAATGCTAGTTAAAAAATAGTGTTTTTACAATTACCTACTATATAAAAGAATAAGATGTGAACAGTACTTCTTTGTCCCTATCTGCGTTTTCAATGTAAATAATAGAATTAGAAAATATAACAACAAAAGTGGATTTGGTAGAGTGGTTGGTCTCTATTTTTTTAAGGGTGGAGGTCTCGGGTTCAACCTTTACCCCTTTACTTTTTTCATTTTTTTTTAGTAGTAAAGTATTTGCATTTTAGCTCTTTCTTTTTTTGTTTTTTACTATTCAGTCCCTCATGTTTCTCTTTTATTACTTTAACCATCTAACTTTATAAAATTTGTGTTTTTTAATCTTTTGTAACATTTTGTTTTTTTTATACCTTTATTACATTTAACATTTTTTTAATAACTTTTTAAAATGCTATATATTTTGTTATTTACTATTTTTTTTGTTTTTTTTTATAATTTTTTTGTTGCATTGTATATCTTTTCTACTCTTTTAAACATTTCGGTTTTGTACCTTTTTCACATGTAACATTTATTTTTTTTATAACTAATTCATTTAGTTTTTGTATTTCTTTTTGTTTTTTTGGTTCTCTTTTTTATTTTTTGGTTTAATATATTCTTTTTGTAATTTTTTAAAATTGGGTTTCAATATTTTTTGTCTCACATAAATTTGTGGTTTTTTTTTAACCCCGTCCATAAACGCAAACGTTTTTAAAAACTTACGCCGCCCATTGGGCGGCATGAAATTCCTAGTTATAAAATGACTGGATTAGTTAATGTACATAAAGATTTATTTATTTAATGTGTATATATATAACAATCCATAAAGACTTCGAATCTATAAAGGAAGAATTAAATCTCTTCCAAGACCTCACCAGAAAAGAAGGAAATAGTGTTTTGGTATTGTACTTTTATCAATTCCAAATTCAAATTTCATACTTTTCTCATTCATCACTCCTCACCCAGCCCATTTCTTATCCTTTTTCAAATCCTTTCTTATCCTTTTTAAAATCCCTTATATAAATTCTTCTGTTCTCATTTCCAATATTCTCCATCTCACCACATTTTCACTTCAAACCAATGTCCATTCTACCCTTCATTATTATCATCATCTTCTTCACAACAACAACTGTTTTCTCCATTCCAACCCAAATCCCAAATGTTAAACACTTCACATTAACCAACCCTAAAATCCCACAACCCAACCCATTCACCACTTCAAAGAAATATGAAGACTCATCTAACCTAGTGAACCTAAAATACCACATGGGCCCAGTCCTTTCTTCACCTATCAACATTTACTTAATTTGGTATGGCAAATGGTCTCAACCCCATAAACAAACCATCATTGACTTTTTACTTTCCATCTCCACCACCACATCCAATAACCATCGCATCTCAGTCGCACCACCGCCTTCTATCTCAAATTGGTGGAAGACCTTAACCCTTTACACCGACCAAACCAACGCCAACATTTCATGCCAAATCCTCATTTCCGGCCAACACTCCGAAACTAAATACACCCATGGGACCCATCTCACTCGTCTCAGCATCCAGGATGTCATTTCATCTTCCGTGCAATCATCTCGTTTCCCTGTAGATCACAAAAAGGTGTTTTCCTAGTACTGACCTCAGATGACGTCACTGTTCAAGATTTCTGTCGGGCTGTTTGTGGGTTTAATTATTTTACATTTCCATCTATAGTGTGTTACACTTTACCTTACGCATGGGTTGGAAATTCGGGTAAACAATGTCCCGAAGTTTGTGCTTACCCGTTTAAGGTTCCGGGTTATATCAGTGGTAATAGGTCGGGCTCATTATTGCCCCCAAATGGTGACGTGGGTATCGATGGAATGATAAGTGTGATTGGGCATGAACTTGCGGAGTTGGCTTCTAACCCGTTGGTGAATGCTTGGTATGCGGGTGAAGACCCGACTGCCCCAACTGAGATTGGGGATTTGTGTGAAGGGTTATATGGGTCGGGTGGTAGTGGTGGGTATATTGGCCAGATTATGAAAGATGGGTCGGGTTGGAGTTTTAATATGAATGGGAGAAAAGGGAGGAAATATTTGGTGCAGTGGATTTGGAGCCCGGTTTTGAAAGCTTGTATTGGGCCTAATGCTTTGGATTAGTCAGTACGACAGTACGTTGGTTTTTAGAGCTTGTATCTATGTTTGAAAATTTTCGAGGGGAAGAAATGCGTACAATGAATATGGGGGACCTATGATGATGTTTGTTTGTTTTTCCTTTTAAATTTAGGTTAATGTAAATAATAAAAGAAAACAGAGTAATCTTTCTTAGGGAAAATTAACGGATGAGTTTTTGATGGTCGTCTATTTGGAGTTTTTTCTTCTTTAGACTCCGAAATATATATATACATTTTAAAACTAAAATTTATGTGAAAACTAGAATAGTCGTCAAAATGCACTGTGATTAAAACTAACATGATGTATAGAAAATACATACTATGTTAAATACTCGTCAAAATGTACTATGATTAAAACTAACATGATGTGTAGAAAATATATATTATGTTAAATTCAAATCACAATGTCTTTGACCCATTTAGGAACATAAATGAAAGATGTATATCTTTCTAACTATCACGAGTATATCATATTAGGTAGAATAGTTAGCAAAAATAAATAAGAAGATAGATTATATTCAGTAAGAAAATCATTAAGCGAATTATAGGTTCAAGCCATTTTCTTATTTTTTTTGGTTGTAGAACTTGGTTGATTTTGTCCATTTGAATCCGAAACGAATCTTTATAGATCCGTAAGTCTAACTAAACTTAGTCAATACTGCATTCACCACAAGTGCTACTGTATCAGAATAGTGTTGGACCACCATTGAGGTCTTGGTCGGCCAGAGTGTTTTTCCTTAAAAGGTTTCATCTTTTTTTTTTAACAATAATAGTGATTGGACTCAGCGACATGCCTCTTTATTGTCCGATAGAGATAGCATCATGGATTTAATTTCTGTCAAATACATTTAGAGAAGGGATCTTTATAATCCTATACTCATCCAAGACATGGGAGAAAAAACCTTTTAACGTATTACCAAGATTCAAATAAATAATAAGTTTGGACCATTCATCCTAAAACTTGAAAAACGATGTGCAACATAGTACTCCGCATTGATTTTGGGAATGCCAAGACAAGTTGTCACCCATCCAATTTCGTTGAAGTTACTTCTACTCCGTGACTTAACTCAAAGTTAGTTGTGTATTTATTGACTAGAGTAGTGTCCGCGTGTTGTAGCGGCGACGGTCTATATACTTTAGACACCGTAACGATTTATAGCGTTTAGTTTACTTTAATGAGATGTGTCAATGCAGGATCTAACCGTATATATCATTCTAAAAATAAGTCGTGGATTAGGTGAAAAAAATAATGAAGTGCAAACACTAACCATGAAAAATAACCACTTACAATTGTAGGGCAGGAAACCACGACAATTAAAAAAATAAATAGTCAAAGATTAAAATAATACGAATATACAAAGGACATAACTGGTTCGTAATTTCGTGAGTTATAAATTTTTTCTTATTCGTAGCAATACCTTCAGCAATAATTTTAGATTAAAATAATGAAGTGCAAACACTAACCATGAAAAATAACCACTTACAATTGTAGGGCAAGAAACCAAAGCAATTAAAAAAATAAATAGTCAAAGATTAAAATAATACGAATATACAAAGGACATAACTGGTTCGTAATTTCGTGAGTTATAAATTTTTTCTTATTCGTAGCAATACCTTCAGCAATAATTTTAGAGTTAATGAGGATTTTATAACAATAGGGTTTGTAATTGTGGGGGGTAATCTCGGAATTTCAAGGATAAAGTGTGCGGGGGTAGTTTAAATGTAGAGAGTATATTAGGTAATTCAAAGGTAGAGAGTTGAATGAGGAAGAGGGTAGTTTGTTTATATAAGTGGTATAGATATAGATATTTACGTTACCTGTTTAGATCTTAGAGCTACTTCAGCTAAAAACACAATGTGTTCTCGACCATCCTTTTAAACCTACCAGGCGTAAAGTCTTTATAGAAAGTCCCTTTTAAAAACATCTCTTTATCACGTGGCAATCCAATAAGGAAGAAATTTCCCGTTATTTTTTTGGGAGTAGGGCATTACTAGGAAGCCAATTTTTTTTTTTTTTTTTTTGGAATTTGTATTCTTTTTGTTTAAAAAATATGAGTCAAAAGAGCCAACAATTCATTTTTTTTTTGAAACCGAAGATGTCCCATTTCGCATGCCTCCTGCCTTTCTCTCTCCAGAACACGGTGTGGAGGCTATTTCGAGGCGTTCTATACCGAAAAAGACACGTCTCACTCCGGATAGGTTATATCAACCATAAAAATATTGTTAAATTAGCGTCACTCTCTAATCACTAACATCTTTTTCTCATAACCCATTAAAAATTTAAAATAAAAAACATTACATAGATTATATAAAATGAAAAGACAAAAAAAAAAGAGGGACATAGATAGAGGACATAGATACAAGATACTCGTAGATGATATCTCCTCTATTTAACGAGTGAATATAAATTGCACAAAAGTAAAACGAGCAAGTGCAAACTTTAACCAGGGGCGGAACTACATTGTTTATAGGGGTAGCCCGGACTACGGATCCGCTAAATTCACGTAGTTCAAATTTTTCGAAAAATGATGTATTTTTTATTGGTGCTACGGGTAAAATAAATATAGGATACCGGTCATATAACCAACATTAAACTTTTGAAACATTTTTTTTTATCAATAAAACTTATAAAGATGTATCTTTACAACTAAATGATAAAGTAAAAATGCCAAAAAATCTTAAAAGTCATTAAAAATAGTCAAAAATCTGTGAAAGAAATGCTAAAATTCGTAACAATTTAGTCGTTAGCGTTGTTATTGTTACTTTATGTCGATACAAGGCTAGTGGAAAAAAATTGTGTTACGGGTTACTTCTGATTCTGGTTCCGCCACTGACTTTAACAAACACTAACAAACAAATAATCTAATGTTTACAAACATATAGCAACAAACATGTTTCCTCTTCCAGTCGATTGGTTTAATGAGATGTGTCAATGAGCAGCATGTTTGGTATGGTCCAGAACACCAGATAGGGTCATTGTTCCGAGGCCCATTCTCTGGCGAGGCTCCTTTATACCTCACGAGTTAGTTCTTTGGTGACTATGGCCAGGACACCGGATGGTATCTTCTGGCTTAAAAACTTTATGAGAACAAGTGAGATTGAAACAATAGGAGAAGGGGGGGGGGGGGGGGGGGGGGGGGGGGTCTCAGAGGTCTTTGGTGCGTCTACCCCAATCACCAATAGCCACGATGGTTACATGTTTAGTGAAACAGTTGGTGCCGAGATTATTTGATATAAATTTTTTGGTACAATGACTTGGATGGATGTTGCGTGAGTAGTACAATAACCCTATAGTTCATTAACTATATTTCATACCAAATCAGTTAATAAAAATATGGATGTGGCAAAATGGAATTGTTGACCAATATTGATGCCAGTTAACATATTACATATGTCCAACATACTAGATAAAGTTTAACCGGCATTTGTTGCATGTATTATTACGCATTTTGTGCCATTCAAAATTCACAATATAATGCTCAAGCATTATTTAGGGCAACTATACATTATTTATGTATAAAACAAATGTCACAAAAAACATGTTGGCATGTAGTCACTTACAAGAGTATTGAAGAACTAAAATCTTTAGCAGTCCATTTTTGCACAGAGACATAATGATTCACTTACATCTCATTTTGGTCGATCATGTATGTTTCTGTTTGCTCTTTCCACAAGTCATTCTCCAGATGTCTTTCATAGAAGAATATCTCATTACTTGCTTTTACAACCAATGCAGATGTGCTTCGAGTACCATAACGTCTCTGATATCATCAATAAGAAATGTTAAAAATAACTTATTAGATCCAGAATAAGGAGCTAAATAAGCTGAGCAACTATTTTTTATACCTTAGCGGATACTATGTCAACAAATACAGAACTCAATTGGTACTCAAATTCTGGAGAATATATCCGAGGAAGCATGTTAAGGTCATCTTTAACAGTATTACCCATCAGCTTATCAACCATCTCATTAATAGGAATTTCACCTTCGCCATATTGATTCAAAAGATCTTTAAAACCATGCTCCAATCTTTGAGCCTGAACAAATATTAGAAAAGGTATTTAAAGAATTCAGTATAACTGTATAAGGAAGCTGTTTTTATTTAGTTTGGTTAATTTGATTTTCGGAAATGAAATTGCAATAATGTAGGCAGTCTGCAGTAGCTCACCTTGGGCCAGGGGGTGTCGAGGCTTGCATTTGATAGCACATGTACTCCTGGTGGTACTGTAGTCATGTAGCAGCTATCTCCATTCAGTCTATTGGTTACATAAACCATATTCATGGACAAAAGATCAGCAATTATGAAATTAAATCCATTGTAATGATCTGCTTCCTTCACAATCTCTTCTGCGAACTCCATAGGGGTTTTGTCACTCTAGAACCATCGATTTGATCAAATTAAAATTCATAATAATGATAAATGTTACTAATTTGCTATGCCTAAAGATATGTCTAAAATCCGGTGCTGATATATGACATGATCAATAGTTAAGTTTCAGAGAAAACTAAACAATGACTTTATATTGTTCTCTTTCTAAATCTTAGTTACTGATCATGCCATATGTTAGCACCAGATTTCTAAGCATGTTTGTAGGATAACTAATCATGTGTATCAAGTATCATTACTCACTAATATTAAAGTTACCATACGTAAAAGTATATAATCTACGTATCTTCGAAGAAAATGGACACACAAGCGCAGAAAGTGGTCTGTGTGAACAATCTCACGTATCTGTGAGTCTATTCACACAGACTTCATGTGTTCGCAAAATAATCTAGCTAATTCAGGATAACACATACACACACATACACAATACGTTCATTACGCAGATTATCTACGGGTATTATATTCCTAACAACTACAACAACAACAATCGTACACAATCCCGCCAAAATGGGTTGGGGGAGGTAAGATGTAGACAGTCTTGCCTCTACCCAAAGCTAAGTAGAGTGCAGGAGGTAAGAAACCATACCTGTTGGCCGAATAACACATAACTACATTTAAAAGATAGATTAGAGTAACAGAAGCATACAGCATAAAAAGCATACAACATAACACAAACAAGAAGCATAAAACCATATTTCTAACAGGATCAGATATAAAGAATCAAACAAACAAATAAACAAAGAGGTAGGGTGGTTTGCACGCCAATACCAACCTGCAAAAACCGAACAGGGAGATCGCCCCTGCTTTTAGCAGCAGATTTTGAATTAAGTTCACGAACATTAGTAACAAAAGCCACCCTGCCTCCTCTGCTACAAGCTAACCAAGTTCCCCCTGCTGTCACATCTTTGCCACCCAATATTTTCCCACCTTCCCACCAATATAAAGGCTCAGTTGGCCTAACACACAATATGTATTACAACTAAACTAATCAAATTAATTACTTAATAATTAACCAAAACACAATTAATATATATGGTATAAATGTATAAAGTACTAATTAAAATACCTGTCATGAAATTCATCACGATTGAGCAATAAAAGAAATGGGTAAAGGGGGTGAGATTGCCATATAAAAACTGATATACACATTTGGTGTGAGATGAGATATATTTACTGTAATCTAGGGATTGTAAGTAAGAAGAAACATAGGATCTGCTTTTGTAGTTACGTTCGCACGGTGGTCAACCCACTTGGTTGGACACATAGAAACATTCAGAAAATTGTGTGCTAACAAATAATGTAGTTTGTTTGATGGTTTAGGCTCCATTTTTTCTTTTTTAAATACATCTCTTAGGAAGTTACAATAATTATACACAATTTACTGCACGATACCTGCACAATGGAAGTCGCAACATCGGTCTGATGGTGTTGCAATGGGTGGTAATGGCGGCAACTATTGGTGGTGAATGATAGCGACAACTATTGGTGGTGGGCAACGTCGGTCTGATGGTGTCACGAGGGGGGTGATGGCGCCAATTATTTAGACAAATAGAAGTATACCCAATTATTTAGACAAATAGAAGTATACCCAATTAATGCGACGATGGTGTGGTTGTGGCGGCGACCTGGCAGTGATTACGTCAAGTGGTGATAGTAATTGATG
This sequence comes from Erigeron canadensis, assembly GCF_010389155.1. Classification (NCBI taxonomy): domain Eukaryota; kingdom Viridiplantae; phylum Streptophyta; class Magnoliopsida; order Asterales; family Asteraceae; genus Erigeron; species Erigeron canadensis. Next base: position 8,532,226 of record NC_057764.1, read on the forward strand.
TAAATGTAATTAATATAAAGGGCTAATAGAGATATTTTAAAATATAAATGGCAGATGATGTAAATTAATTTAATAAAGGTGGAATTGTCATTTGACATTTAATTTTTTTCTAATTTGTCAACAAGGGTACATAATATATTTATAATATATAATAATATATATAACTACTCGTATTTATTACACAATAAGTGTGTATTTGAATTTTTTTTCTTAAATAAATTTTTATAACTAGAGGGTTACTCACGCTATGTGATGACGGTGACAGATGGTGGTAGCGGAGGAGGCGACAGGGAGTGGTTAGTAATTTATATGTAATTGATATAAAAGAGGGTGATTTAATTATTTTAAGGGTTGAGTAGTTTATATTGAAAATAATTTTATAATCGGGAATTGACCAATTTACATTGAACCAACTTTTGGATAACCCAAGTTTTGTTTCATCTTTAAAAGACATCAGCATTAGAAAGTAGACGCTGACACGTTTTCGTGGATAATTTGAATGTCAAAAGCGGAGTTACGGTTTGAAAGTTATAACCGTTTCAAAATTAAATTTTTTGTTGAACGAAGAAAAGTGTGTTGTCACATCCTCCAAAAGTTGTGGTGCAACATTTAGGTCAGGATTTCAGAAGCTTCACAGTTGCGTCTCAACCTCAAAAGTTGTGACGCAACTTTGCATCTCACCGCATAAAACTTCATTTTTCAAACTTGAAACCTTTTGAAAACATTCCTAACTCATTTCCATAGCTTATACTATTAATACAAGTTCCAAATGGATAAAGACTCATTTTATAACAATAAAAAAAACCTTCATTACGCTAACCATTTAAAAATACATACAATATATTAACCAAACAAGTCAATTATCTGTCTGTACCTAACTTGACAAAAATACATCCTTTATACCATGACACCACACAAAACATTCCAGTTGAAGACTCCATGACTCAAGTGTTGGACCTTACAACAAGTTCGTCAAAAGGATACAATTTATACCAAGAACTAAGAGTTCAAAAGAGCTATTACGGATTCTAACTACAATACCATTTAACCGCAGAGAAATAACATTTCCAAGTTCCAATCCAACTTTAATCTTCAAAGTACATATCCTCGTTTTCACTTCCAGAACAACCTATATAAATTGTAACAACTAAAAAGGGTAACCCAAACCTTAGCGAATATTATTGCTGCATACGCTTAAACACATGAATGAGGGCAAAAACAAAAGGGACTCTCGCATGTAGCCAATGATACCGTCATAACATCACATTTATACTCACCTTTACGCTAACAAAACATACATAATATAATAATTTGTATCATAGTGTACACATTATTTAATGCAGTAGATTTAATAAAGCCCTGTTAAATTTTTTTTTCGATATAAAGTCAGGTCGTATAGGTATATATTGGTTTGAATATACAAATATGAAATATTCGTATGAAAAAAGAGTGTAAATGTCAATCTTTTTGATAAGTCACTAAAGATCCGGAAATGATAATAATACTATTATTTTTAATTAATTTACCATAATGAAGTTTTACGAGACACAACATAAGGCAGTATTATTATATATATATATATATGATAGATTTATTATTTGTTGTGACAGAGATAGGTGACGCTTGGTTACAATTTAGAATCCGCTATTATTTATTTGCTCTAGTTTTTGTTGTTTTTGATGTTGAAACGGTTTTTCTTTATCCATGGGCAATGAGTTTCGATGTTCGCGAAACATCTGGCTTACCGGTAATCTCCCATTCCCGCCGTCGAGAGACTTAAATAACTATAGCATGCCAGAAACGGGGAGTTAGTGGAAAAAAGTTTTAACAAAAGAGAGTAACAATTTGGTGGCAATACAACGACATCAAAGATTAGTGAAAAAAGTAAACGAAAATATCCGAATGGTTTTAACAAGGGTAAAACCATAATTCCACATACCACCGCCCTTCCCAAATTTCCGAATACCAACACCCCCTTTCCTTCATTTCGTAAACCCTTTCCCTCATACCTCTAACAAAAATTAGGGTTTTACACTCCCCCCACACACAAACAAAATCATCAAATCAATACACAAACAAAAAATGAACAGTCTAATCTTATTAAGATCATCATCAAGAAAACTAACAACACTTGCTCCTTTAGCCACCACTGCTTCACTCCAACATTTATTTACCCCATCATCAACACATCCCCAAAACCAATCACTCAAATCTTTGATTCCAACAAATGTTGCTCCTTTTTCCATAAGAAGCTTTCATGGGTCTAATTGGGTGAATTTTAGGGTTTCAGATGTGTCAAAACAGGCTGCCGGGTTTGCCGTTGCATCAGTCGATAACGATCGGGCGGCTTCCAATGATGGTCTTGAGATCTCCAAGCTTGGAATTTCTCAAGATATTGTTTCTGCTTTAGCCAAAAAAGGGATTACCAAACTTTTCCCCATTCAGGTTGTTTCAACTTTCAACTGTGATTCATTTTATGAATTGTATTTATTCTCAAGTTTCTTTTTTAATGGATTTTCTTTTATAGTTTTTATTTGTGTTTTCGTATGCTGTTTATTGAATCGAAAGCCCGGCCTCATTCCCACTTGTCCAGACCATTGTCTCTTTATAGTCATTATAAATTCGAATATTTATATTTGCAGTTAATTAGGTAGATTGATGCTTTGGAACGGTCAATTGAGAGTATTCTAAGCAAGAAACTGTTTTCGGTCGTCTATTGGCGACTTAAGATTGGGTGTCATATACCAAAAGTGGTGTCGTTAGGATTTGATTTACTGAAAGTTTCTGAATTTGCTTTTGTTAATAAAAGAACTGTTCACTTAATCATAAGTGTGTAGAACAAAGGAGTTATGAAATTCAAAAAATGTGTGAATATTACTGATAGTGATAACAATAATGATGTTGTGTAGAGAGCTGTGTTAGAGCCAGCAATGCAAGGGCGTGACATGATTGGCCGAGCAAGGACAGGAACCGGAAAGACTCTTGCTTTTGGTATCCCTATCTTGGATAAGATCATTCAATACAACGAGAAACATGGGTACCTTCACTTTATGGAAAAAAGTTACTTTTATTACATGTTTAATCTTTTTAAAATTAAGTTTCATTTTCTATTAAATAATGTAACAGAAGAGGGAGAAATCCACTCGCCATTGTCATGGCTCCAACCAGAGAGCTTGCCCGTCAAGTTGAAAAGGAGTTCTACGAGTCTGCACCCAATCTGGATACTCTCTGTGTATACGGTGGTTCACCCATTCAGCGCCAGATGAGTACTCTTGATCGCGGTGTTGATGTCATTGTAGGAACTCCCGGACGTGTTATTGATCTGCTCAACAGAGGGGCTTTGAATCTATCGGAAGTTAAGTTTGCTGTTTTAGACGAAGCAGATCAGATGCTCAATGTTGGTTTTGCGGATGATGTTGAGAAAATCTTGGAGTATTTGCCAAAACAGCGTCAAACTATGATGTTTTCAGCTACTATGCCAAGCTGGATTGTCAAGCTTACCCATAAGTTTCTTAAGTCCCCTTTAACTGTTGATCTTGTAAGTAGACTTACGTGCTATTGTTTGTGTTATATCTAACATTCAATTGTCAAGTATGAGTATTGATGCATAATTCTGATTGTAGGTTGGTGATTCTGACCAAAAATTGGCTGATGGGATTACACTATATTCCATTGCATCAGAAGTGCGTGAAAGGCCATCAATTCTTGGACCGCTGATAACAGTATGAACTTTTTTTCATTTGTTTTAGTTAGCGGACCAGCCTAATATTCATTGAATGTTGATTATATGGTATTCATTTTTTTATTGCAGGAGCATGCAAATGGTGGGAAATGTATAGTTTTCACACAAACAAAGCGTGACGCGGATCGATTAGCCTTTGCTATGCAGAAGAGTTTCAGATGTGAAGCTTTACATGGTGACATTTCACAAAATCAAAGGGAGAGAACTCTTTCAGGCTTCAGAGATGGCCGCTTTAATGTTCTTATTGCCACTGATGTTGCTGCTCGTGGGCTTGATGTTCCTAATGTTGATCTGGTGAATCTTCCTGTCTACTTTATCATTTGCAACTAATAGGATTGTATATGGGATACTGGATACTTGGATAGTTATATGTGGTTCAGACAATAAATACTCTGCCTTTTTGTTAACTTATAAATCTAACGTATATGATCTCTCAGTCGAGAGTTCCACTTTATGAACTGAACATCTGATTTAATTGTTAGGTCATACATTATGAGCTTCCTAATTCACCTGAAATTTTCGTTCATCGGTCTGGACGTACTGGCCGTGCTGGCAAGAAAGGAAGTACAATACTCATGTATTCTTCTCAGGAGAGGAGAGAGGTGAAAAGCTATGAGAGGGAAGTAGGATGCAAATTTAACGAGGTAATTTGCTATTTTCTATAGCTTCAATGTCTGTGATACAGGAAGGGAATGACAGTTGTTTCTCTCATCCGTTAGTTGTCGCAGCATATGAGGATAAATGTCGTTATGGGTTGCACTTTATTATGTACCTTCTTTATATTTGGATGAATCATCATGTTCTTTTTTTGAGAAAGTTGTGTCACTTGTGTGCTCTTTATTCCTGACTTATTTCTTCTTGTTTTAATGAAGATTCCTCCGATTTCTGTTGATGCTGCATCCAGAATCGATTTGGGTGGTGGCTTTGGCTCTGGAGGTAGATTTGGTGATTCCGGATTTGGTGGGGGCGGCTTTGGTGGTCGAGGTGGTGGGTTTGGCTCATCTCGTGGGGGTTTCGGTAGATCGAGTTATGGGGGATCAGGTGGTTTTGGTAGAGGACCTAGCTCTGGACGTTTTGGTGAAGACTCAAGTCGCTCAGGTGGTGGTTTTGGTTCTGATCGCTCAAGTGGTTTTGGTGGTGGCCGTTCAGGGGGTGGGTTTGGTTCAGACCGTTCAAGTGGTTTTGGTGGAGGCCGCTCAGGTGGATTTGGTTCAGATCGGTCGAGTGGATTTGGCAACCAGCGTTCAGGCTCAGGCAGGTCTAGTGGTAGTGGGTTTGGTAGGTTCGGAGAAGACACAGATTTCTAATATGTATGCAGGTTAGTTCAATGTCTTTCGTCACATATAACCTAGTGGTAAATCTCATCCTATTTACCTGTGAATTGATTGACTTGGGTACTTAGTCTTAAATGATTTAGGAAGTCGTATGCATTACTAAGATGCATATTAGTATTGCATACGACTTTCTAAATCATTTTATCCATAAATGTGAAGACTAATGTACAATGCTCTGTTGTTTAGGTAGTCATTACTAATGCATTCATTTTTAATTAGATGTCTTTATATAAATATATGCAAATAGTTTGTTTTTTAGGTAACTCAAGATGACATGTTTTGGTACTCACAAAATGTTGACCATCATGACCCAAACTTATTTTCACTATACATAACCTCCTTGTTCAATTTACAAAATTTTGTATTATGCCTTATCAGGTGAAGGAGGAGGATGCTCAAGAAGAATTGCCAATCTTGATTTTTTGGGCGTATCATAAAATGGTGGAGAGTAATAGAAGATATTCGTTTTGTGTTTGCAATATCAATCGTCCTCTACTAGATAGAGGGGGTATCCCTTGTTTTTGGTTATTGTCAAGCATACGATTCGTAAAAATGTGGTGGATTTATTTATATATCCAGCTTTTTAGTGAGGTTAACAAGAGAGGAACCTGGCTGTATATCTTTTCTGGGACTATCAGGTTGAACAACAAATATTTAATTCAAGCATTCCTACGAGATTCTGTAGGTGTAGGTAATGAGGATAATACTTTGATCCAAAGGGTGGATCGATAATTTTATGTTTTATAAAGCTTGTTTGCAATGCTTGATAATGAGATGAAGCTAAATAGCTGTAATAAAAGCTGTTTTGATAAATAAAAAAGTATGAATCTGTAATCTGATTACTCCCCCTGATATTGAATGCCCCGTTTCTGTTAGCTCTTCGTTTTGTGATAAACCAATGTTAATATACAATATCCTTTCCGTGTAAAATTTCTGCAAATGCAGTTCGCTGGTAGTTATAATCCGGATTTGTTCGTTATGTTTATAACTTTATATCATTAAAGGTGAATGAATATAACTTCTTGAGATTTGGTCATACAAACGTTCTTCAACAGGAGGAAATCAATCAACTCCCAAGACTTGTTGAACTCGATGGTTACATTTCACTCCCGATTTTCTCTTTGCGTTCGAGTATGATATATTATTTTTACACTTGATGCTATATCTCGAATCCTTGATACATATTACATCATCATAATAAAAACCCAAAACGGAACCTAATAACGCCCTTGTGGGATGCTCACGGTACAAGAATCTTCTAGTTACAAAAATCTACCACATGTGGATGTTATCATTTGGATAGACCACAGGCATGTATGAGGAGGGTTGGGTAGACTGATGAAGGAAGAGTTTAATGGTTTGATTCTTGGTTGATGTATGTAGATCCATACATTCTTCAAGATCGGCATCACATGCCAACAATACCCATTCAGACTCATCGTCCATGTACTCGATTGTGATGTTACACATACTATAGATGGTAAAACGCTTAGTTATTTCTTGTTGTAGATCGGCAAAACTCCAATGTTTTGACATCTTGAATCGAATTTTCTCATCCCCATAAGTAGCTTTTACTCTGAAAACAACTTCATTTCCTGATATAGGACTGCTGTTCTTTGGTGCAGGTGCTATAACCTCAGGAGAACTATAATTATGAAGTTTATCGTCTTCCAATCTTACCAGCAACTTAGTATCATGTAATTTGTTACATGATATTTCCTTGGCGTTTTGTGTTGAAACACTAGAACCGTGGCTGCCAGAAGATGAAGAATTGGATGGCGTTTCTTGAGTTTTTACGAGGTTGAGAGGACTGTTGGCCTTTGGTTTGGGACTAGGTGGAACTGGGGAGCCTAGTTCTGGGAAGTTTGTATAGAATGACCCTAGTTTAATCATCCCCTCAGCACCTTGGACTGAATCAATGACAAGTTGAAGTTTCTTCAAAGAATGGCTTACTTTCTTTATTTTCCGAGAAGGCCATCTCATGATTCCATGCTGCCTGCATATTCTTTTCAACGTCGTGGGGCACACTGAAACATCGAGGAAATCAGGGAACGAGGGTTAAGTTAAAGATCTTGTGGAGCTTTTATTAAGAAGCATACTGAACTAAGAAAGTATTAGTGTTCTAACCCCCGATGCTCTTGGCAGCGTCCTTAAGACTCCCAGGGAAGTATTGTTGGAGAACTTGCAGACTGACGTTCCTCTCTGTCTTTGACCGACTCTTTGCGGTTGACTTTTTGGTGCCTGGTGGTTGATTCTTCGAATTCGGTCCCCATCCCAGATAAGTTTGATTTTCAGGTTCGGAAAATAGGACTCCGTTGTAGAATTGGTTAATTAATTGAAAGTCTTCTTCTGGTTCTTCCTTGTGACACCCCATGGACAATACGACATTTTCGCCCCTTTGCTGAGCTTCTAGCATATGGGATATCCAAGACTCATCTCGGGTATTAGTGTCTATGACTGGAAATGAGTTGGATTCTACAAGATTATCGTCGTTTATCAAGTGCAAACTCCGAGATAGACTTTTCATCATGGAAGCTATTGAGTGCCACCTCTGGTTTTGTTCTTCATGGACTTTGCAATCTTGAGGTAAAAAGAATTCCAAGATGAAATCCAACGGTCCTGTGTAGGTGCTATGAACGCGTATTGCTACAGCACCATTGAGTCCAAACATCCTAGCTTCATGAGCTAGAGGATAATCAGCCCTACAAAAAGCATCAATGTCAGTAAAGCAAGGTTGGTTTGAAACCAACGCTTTACCAGCAATACCTTCTCCTTGAACGAGCTGTTGCACACAGCACGCCTCAAAAAAGCCCAAAATCTGAGGATCGAACACATAAGAAGCAGATTCAACAATGAATATGGAACGTTCAGGTCCGCCTTTAGATAGACTCCATGTTTGAGCCAATGGTAACTTAAGTGCGTCACATATGGATCTCAAAACATCTCGAATCTCTGCAAGCACCACTTCATATGGATTATTGGAATCCTGATCAGACAAATAGAAACATATATATTATCAGAAACTTGTTTCAAATCTCAATTGACGGGTCCATAACTTAGTGATCTATGATTGATCTCTACCTTTAGCTTTGGATGAAACAAGAAATCCGAGCTCCTTAGATCAACAACCTGCAACCAAAGTCATCCAACAAAAGGTCAAACCAAGATTCCAACTAGTTGATATAAAATGAAGATCTATATGTGGGTCATTGAGTCCGAGTACCATAACACAGCCGAGCAAGGAACTCAAGAAAGGACATATATAGAAAAGAAGATAAGAATAGACCTCAAGAGCTTTAAAGATGTTTTCCAGTTCATCATGGAAGTCAACTCTACCGGAAGTTGTCACGACCTCCAAGACACCCAGGCAGGTTTCACCATCTAGTTCAAACACGGGGAGGTTGATGCACCCATTAAGATTGAACTTTTGAGCATAAGTTACACGCGGATCATTCTCTTCTGCAACGAATTGGAGATCTGGAGTACAGGTGGGAAACTTCTTCAAGAAAACACGGCCAGGTAAACCGATCATTTCATTACAGTCAAAGTCAGCAGCAAAGTGATAGCTTTTCGAAACCTCTCTATAGTTTGAGAGGTCAGTGGTACTATCCGAGCTAACAATGAATGGTAGATTCTCAGTGGTTAAGATTCGTTTCCCATTTCTAATCACAGGCAGCCATAATTGAACAAGAAGGTCTGCCTCAAATATGCATCTTTCATTCAGATGATCAATTGCACGGATCAATCGATCATCAAAGGTTTCAGTATCAAGATCATCAAGAGGTTTCATATCTGTTTCGTCTGAAGACATGTTTGAATCAAAACATGTCGTGTGTATGTTTGCAGAATCAAGGTAAGAAAAAGATGAAAAATCTAAAAGAGTTGAAGAAGAAATATTAGGACTCTCTATCCAGCCACCATCAAAATCGTTGTCTAAGTTAGATTCAAACATGGTACCGATATGATTATCCATCTTCTTCGATTAACAAATAGTACAACGAACTAAAAACAACGGCAAAAGCAGGACAAATAAAAAGGGAGGAAATTCGGCTAAAAATTCGAGAAAGAAAAACTCAGGAACCGGAGCGCAGAAGGTTAACGTATATGTAAAACAAAAACAACAACTTCCACGAATTCTTATCGTCTTTCTTCAAAAACCAGATATGCCCGTGCCTTACAAACATAATGTTTTCTGATATACTGCATATATATTTACAAGCAGATCTTAGCATGGTTTTTAAGCATCAACAAGAATTCGATAACAGCTTTAACATATTATATATATTACAATTACAATTCAAAAACACAAACTTATAGATACTAAACAAGAAAAACATATATTGGTCATAGAGTATTACAAACAAAAACAAGGTAGTAAATAATTAAATAAAGTACACAATATGTTTCAAGGAATGTCAAATTTACTTGAAAAATAAAAGGATTACTTACTTAATAATTGTGTGATGGATGAAAATGAATTGAAATTTGATTTCAATATCAGAAAAGTGACTTTGATTTTGATTCTGATTCTGAAATGTGTAGACATACACAAGTTTCCGCTTCTGCTGTTATTTTATAGACTAATGCAAAGCAGGACCACAATGACGTAACACTTTATTATATAAAAATATTTCACTACCTACTACTACTATTCCTTTTAACCATTTCCTGATTTTTTTAATCAAACTTGTTATAAATTTTTTAGTAGTAGAAATGTATCAAACGGGTAGGAGCGTCCAGAGGATTAATTTTTAAACAACAGCGAAAGAATCTATTAAAATACGGTTGAGAAGAACTCCAACCAGAAGAAAGAAAGTTACAAAAAAATTAGAGGATTTTGAATCGGAAATTACGAAGCAACTCGGTTCAATCAAGTTTTGCTTTCTTAGAGGGTGTTTAAAATTATGTTTTAAAAAGATTATCTGCTTATTGTTTGTGTTTGCGTAACCCAATAATGAAAAACGTGTTTGACAAAAAAAAAAAAAATTTGATTATCTACATTTTCACAGATTTAGACATGTTTTTACAAAATTCAATATTTAAACGCAAAATTTATTTTACATAATCCATCTCAAACATCTCATATACATTTGGGGTGTTTGGTATGAATGAATCAAAGAGAATGGAAATATAATAGAGAATGAATATAGTGGGAAAGATAATGAGTATTTGGAAAGAGAATCAATTTCGTCGTTTGGTACAAGCAGAGAATGAATATATAAAAAATACTAAATTTTAAATAATAAACAAACTTAATACATATAACATCACTAAAAAAAAAAAATTTAAAAATTTTCATTCCCATCAATTCTCTACATTTCATAGAGAATTGAGGGAATAGAATCGATTCCTTATTCTCGATTCTCTTTCCCATTCTCCATTACAATCAAACATGAGAAGTATTTCTCATTCCATTTCCACCATTTCCATTTCATTGTACCAAACACCCCCTTGAAATAATAACTCGGGATACTAAGATACATTTTGGCATTTGGAGTACTCCCAAAGGTCATAACAAGATTTCAATTATTATGATTAAACTTTGTTATTAATGATGTGTCGCTTGGTTAAAAATTTTAAAATATGAAATACATATTTGCTTAAAGTCTAAATCACAAACTATTCTAAAAATTTATATTAACGAATACATATATTTTAAATGTGCAATAAACAAAAAATCAAAGGTGAAAGAAAATAATTTAAATGGATGTTTTTAATATATTAGTTAATAACATAAAAAAAAGTGTGAGAACAAATAAATAGTGGTATATAATGGCATGTGGTACACAATGGTTCGAGATATGCCGACGAAAAAGTTGCAATATATTAGTTGAAAAGTTAAAAGAAAAACAAATGTGAAAAAAAAAATAAGTAATTCGTGTTTGAAATCTCGAATAAAATGCGATATGAAAAAATCCAATTAGTGGTTTAGGATGTGTGGTGGACGAATAGTAACTCGTCATATAGGCGGTTACTATTCATCCGCTTATTTTTAGGATATAATACTTATTTAGTTATCCTTTTACATTTATTATAATTGATAACTTTTGTGGCAAAGAAAACTAGATAATAAAGGCCCCTATTTAGTGTATAATATCAAGACTTCCACTACTATCATACTTTGAAGCAGGCCCGATCCTGAGTTATTTAATGCTAAGGGCAAAATAATCAGAAATTGGCCACTATCAAAATTTTGCATTCAAATAACCTAAGACCATCCCATCGTTAAACAATTAGTCTGATCGTTCGGCCAAAATAAGAATCATTTAGTGGATCCCGTCTAATACCAGGTCGACTTGTTCACCCTATCAAACATTGTTGGATTCTTTTTTTAATATTAAATTTATTGTATATGTACGTAAATGCATAAACTGGTGTACGTGAGTTTTTTTTTTTTTTTGTTTCTTTTTTTGTGTGTATTGATATAATACTCAATACAAGGCTTCTCTAAATTAAACCTGCTGTTCTAAAATATAAGAGTTTATTAGTTTTAAAATTTATTTAACCTTTTCTTTTTAATGATAAATAAGCAAGTAAGTTTATAAGGAAAAAAAAAGATATATAAATAGTTTTAAAAGTGAAATATTTTTTAATTTAATTATCTTATTTTTAATTATGATGATAGATAACTTAAAAAGATATTTTTAGTTGTTATTATTTAACTTTAAACTAACAAAATGTTAAATATAAAGAATTATTATATGTTAAAAAAATAATTTGGCTTGGTTATAGGCTTTAGCTTCATTTGTTTCATATTTTATTTTATAATTTGTTTTATTACATGATAATATTAGATTTTTAAATAATTTATTAATTTAAAGTTTAACTAATATAACTAAATTGAATCTAAAATACATAAAAAAAACTTAATATATTGAATTAAAGTGGTATTTCTAATATTTTAAATCAATTTCATATAAATTAAAATATCAATTTAAAACATTATTTTATAATTAAAAAAGTAGTTTTTGTTGGGTTGTTGATGGGAAATAAAATTTTGGTTTAGTTGGGTTGATTAAATGTAAGACAAAGAAATAATCTTTTTAATGAATAGTACCGTTTGGTTGAGTTGTGAATGTAGATAGCCTAAAGGCTTCAAAATAATAAATATAATGTTACAAATCTACATGTCGAGGAACTAAAACTTCGAAATATTTGTGCAAATTTGAAGTAAAAACATTAGATAGGTTCTTAGTCAATATTAGCTAACTAAATTTTTTAACAGACCTTTTGATTACATTGAAGGATATTTAAAATCTTATGAAAAAACAATATAAAGTTCAAAACTAAGATGGAGATTCCTAAAGTTAAAAGAATTTTGATTTTTGGATTGAAATCAAAGGTTAAGATTCAAAGATATCTTTAAATCTTGACCCTTGATTTTAATTCAAGGGTTGAGATTAACAACTTTACCGTTAAAATTATAATTTTAAGAAATTCTTATCCCGAAACTAAAAACTAGTTAAAATTAAATATATACATCGTAGAAGAAGTTACCATTTCAATAGTTCAAATTATATATATACTAACTTGTGGAAATACCTTCCTAATTAAAAATATAAGATAGTCAAAAATGGATAGTCAACAATCTGCATTTGCATTGTTTTCAAAAAAATATAGGCCACATATTACCCGTATATTACGTTAATTCTTGAAGGACTAACATACATTTTTGAAATACTATAAGGGCTTTTATGAAAAATAAATTTCTTATAGGCCATCAAAGTTTCTGTTTCGTTTCAATTTTACCAATTTTGATCGAAATTACATCAAAAGTTTATCAAATTGTAAAAGTATCTCTACTTCTGAAAATCTAAAAATGTTTAAAGTTATAACTTACATGTATAATACATGTCATGTCCTGTTTTATAGTCCCGAGTTGGTAAATATTGTCTTCATATCTACCAATAAACTAAAACAGGATTGCAGCATTTTTTGATTAACACGTGTCACAATATTTTAGTAATACGTGTCTTATAGTCAATATCTTAATTTTAATCTTTCTTATTATAATTAATTACTATATATATTATATTAAAAATAAAAATATTGTTTGTTATTTAAAATTTGTTTGGTTCCGCACAACACTAAATAGTGCTTTAATATCCATATTATATTTGGAATTTTTCTTTAATGTTTATCAAATTTTTGAGTTATCCTAACTTGATAAATATTAGAATTATTCTAATATTAAAATAGATTGATACTTTGAAATTTATTTGCATTATCATTAGTTTGAAGTTATTCCATCATATAACAATTAATCGATATCAAAAGATCGTATATGTCAAATTATAAGACACCAGTCAAGTTCTTTATAATGGTAATACGGATATAGATATAGTTATGAACTATAATAAGTGAATCCGTACATCGTAATGGTATTAAAGACAAGTTAAGGATATAAAAGGTGTTACACATATTTATTTTAATTTACGGTGTTATGAGTTTGTAAATTGATAACACTTTTTTGTAGTTTAAATAACTTTTTTCAAGCTTTTTAGTTGAATTTGGTTGAAACAAAACAACTTATACATTTGAGCGGCCTATAAGTAAATTTTTATAGTTGAGTGATCTAAAGAAAAAAAGTTTAATATTTGAGTGACCTCTATGGGCATTATCCCAATTAAAAAGGAATAAAGGTGTATCTTTCTTCTCCAAGCATACGACATAGCAACTCAGAATTCACAAAACTCCATTAAAGCAAAATCTAAAATTTAATTCTCATATTAAACTTCACCATAACTATATAAAACATATCATTATAAAACGTTGTTTAGTTATAATGATAATCTTATATGTGTATAATAACCACCGCAGCTTCAAAAATACTTAAATCTAGTTTTTATGAATACCAAAAATTCTGCCCTAACTATTTGGTACATTTGGAAAGCCAGAAACGCGAAGATCTTTGAAATAAGGAAGTCAATACCATAAAAATCACTCAAAGTATTAAGACTTTGGGGTTTCTTTGGTTCAGGTATAGGACAAACCATAGGAATTTATCTTGGAACGATTGGTGTAATTTCAATGTTATGTAAACACTTGTAAATACAGGTCGCCGACATTTTTACCGGACATATATGAATAGAAGTTTACTTTTTTTAAAAATAAAAAAAAAACTATTTGTTGCTCCTGGCTGTCGCCCAGCCCGCCATATATAGCTAGGGTCGGGCCTGCTTTGAAGTCACAAGTTGTATGTTCTTTTTTTTGTCCTCAACATATCGATCATAATATTTCCTTCCTTCGTTCTCATTTATTGAAATACAATAAAATTGATCAAATATATATGAACATGTGTTGGAACTCAATATGACACGTCAAGAATATGACTTTGAGCGTATGAGGTGTCACCCGCTATTACAAAAAGTAAACGAATACACAATTAAGGCGTGCATTAATCATGGGATGATTTTGTAGCTTAAATCTGATATTCATATCATATTTAGAACTCGTGAAATTATGTTAAAGTCAAGTTTATTGTTCCATTGATATACCTAAGACACTTGTTCTTCAACCCATAATCGAGCCCCCTAAAGTCATTTCCAACTAATCTGGGTAACGTATGAAATTTTCCTTTAATAATGCATTATTTTGCTAGTAGTAAATAGATAACAAATTGACAGGTGGCCTTTGAACATTTTATAAGGCTCATGATTCCAACATTTGACAAAACTCAACCAATGAATATTCTTTGAATCCTTCTCTTCCATTATACTATATTAATTGTGATAGTTTGCACTATTTACGTTTACACCCCAAAATCATGTTTAAATTGCAAACATGGACCTTACAGGTTAGCCATCACTGTAATATAACTTTTTTAGAACTGAATTTTGTTTTAACAAAGCCGCTAGCTACTATAGCTTCTTTAAGCTCACGAGGTACATGTTTAATTAATAACAAGTTATGAATGTTTCGGTATCTAGTTACATGGTTCAACGTTCAATTGTTTCATCTATGGTTCCAAACCGATTTGTTGACAATCATTGTATATGATGTTCATGTAAAACATGGGAACTTCACCTAATCACCTCACTCATATTGAGAGATGACAAAAATATCTGCAACCGATGGGGAAATCGATACCTGAACCTGGTTTAACCCGCCAAAATGACCCCCGATTATAGGTCCCCCAAAATGATTGAGATCCCCGATTATACACGCCTCATTGTCATCCATTGATAGCAGTGTTGTAAAACACGGTCGACTCGGCCGAGAACTCGGAATCGGGGTTAAAAGGGTGGAGTTGGCTAGAATCGGGTGAAAACTCGGTCAACGACTTGTTGGCTTGTAAAACTCGGTCAAACTCGTCTGGATCGATTAAAAATCGGCTGCGGTCAAAACTTGGGTCAACTTTGATTAAAAAAAAAATTTTGTTTTAAAAAAAAAATCATAAATTGATTTAAGTTTATGTTTCTAATGAATAAATTTTGAACTTTGAAGTATTATATTAAAGTTTTTAAACAATTATGTTTTAAGTTTGAAATTTATTTTATATAATTTCAAAAACTATAAATTTTCTATATAAAAACTCGATCCGGGTTCTCCCCGATTCCGATCCGAGTTTTCAAAACTTGTGACTTCCCCCTCGACAATCCGATCCCGAGTCACGAGTTATTCAATCTTGATTGATAGAGTGTTAAAAGTAGTCGATAATATCTTGCAGGTATATAATGTCAGCTGTTCATATCATAGGGGCTATAAGTGAAATAGGGGCTATAAGTGAAAGATTCCCTTTTTTGTTTTTCTTTATACCATGAGTCATGACCCTGCGAGATGCCGAAATCTCACCGGCCCCTTTTAGAGTTTTAGTATCTAGCGGTTTCGCTTTTCCGCATCTAGTATTTTATTATGAATGAATGGTGGTATTCTATCATCTAATTTAATTTATATATTTATTTAATTTTGATTTATTTACTGATACTAGCATGATATTTATGTATTGTAACGAATATCATTAATAGAGTGCAAATAAAAAAAAGAAGATAAAAATATGTGTGTGTGAATAGCTGCAAATCAATAAAAAAAAAGTTCTATTTTATGGGAAAGATATTTTAAACAAATCCCTTGTGTAATTGTGTATTTTTTATTAAATAATATAGATAATGATTTCATAGTCATATGATGGTTTTATTATATAAATATCTGGTCTTTTGAATTTTTGTATTTAGTTGGCAAAATGAAAATGTTATATATATATATATGAGTTAATGCCATAAATTGTCCCTGTGGTTTACCAAAATAGTCACCTTTCGTTCTTAAAAATCCAAAACCTCAAGGACAGTCCTTTATAGGAGGATAAGGTTCACGTTTGGTCCTTTGACTATTTGACCGTCACCTTCTCTCCGTTAGACCCCCCACGTGAGGGGTATTCTAGTCATTTCCACTCTAAAGGATGAAAGGTGACTATTTAGGTAAACAACAGGGACGATTTATGTGATTAACTCTTTCCAAAAACCTGATAGCTTTTCATCTTTTTGTTTCACTTACTTAAAGCCTAGATATTCTAAAATTAAATACATATATACACATACATAAACACAATAATACATATATCTCTATTTGAAGATCAATCTATCCAATTTCATTCATTTATTCAAATGAAATGGCTGCCATTAATCAAAGGTAGAGAACACAACAAAAAAGAATGAATGAAGATGGGGATACCATCACTTTCCTGCAAACCATCGCCGGGCTTTTTTAGGCCATCAAATCGTCGAATCTTTCAGGCTATCTGCTATATATATATATATATATATAATTGGTGACAACGGAGATGGGGAGGTCGCCGTTATGGTGATCGGATTTTATAGATATAGGTATAGATCTGGATATAAATATCGATCGGAGGTGGGGTGCGGTGGTTGGATTAGATATATATGGATCTGGATATAAATGGTGACAACAAATTTTATAGATTTAAAAACAGGTCGGCGGTGTTCATGTTCGTGTTCATGAACAAATGTTCACGAAAACTAATGAACGAACACAAACAAACAAACCCAAACAAACACCAATGAACAAACATATAACTAACAATATTTACAAATATATAATTAGAAATATTAGACTTCATATTCAAGGTTACAAATTATTGATCGACTCAAATTTTTACAGAACTTTCCTATTTAGTGAAAATATCCGGTTTGATATAAAACGAGAATTTATCTTTATAATTTGTATTTAATTTTCTTTTTAAGTATATAAAGGATTAGATATTAATGTTAATATTAAAATTAATATATATATATATATATATATAGCAAAATGAAATGTTCACGAACATAAACGTACGAATGTTCATGAACATAAATGAACGGATGTTCACGAACATCGTTCACGAACATTGTTCACAAACATATTATCGAACGTTCACGAACATAAATGAACGAACGGGAGTTGTGTTCATGTTCGTTCGTTTAACTAAACGAACAAAATTTTGTGTTCATGTTCGTTCATTTAACTACACGAACGAACTTCCCACCGAACAGTTTCATGAAATGTTCATGAACTGTTCAGTTCATTTACAGCCCTAGATGTGGTGTGGAGGGTCGAGTGGGGGTGACGTTAGTGGTGGTGATGAATGGGTTTGACGGAGTTGATGATGAGTAGGGCCGGCGGCGGCGAATTGTGAGGTGTCGATGATTTTTGGTGGTTTGGTGATTAGCAGTGGCGGTAGTATAGATATATGTATAGATTTATACTTAGAAAGAGATAGATGCAGATGTATAGATATATCATTGGAAAGGTTCAAAGGGATTGGAAAAAAAGAGGATGATTTTTATTTTTTTGTTATTATTAAAAGAAATAGTTACACTTTTTGGTTTTTGACATACATCGTCCTTGTGGTTTACCAAAATAGTCAACTTTCATCCTTTAGAGTGAAAATGACTAGAATACCCCTCACGCGGGAAGCACGTGGGGGGTTTAACGGAGAGAAGGTGACGGTCAAATAGTCAAAGGACCAAACGTGAACCTTATCCTCCTATAAAGGACTGTCCTTGAGGTTTTGGATTTTTAAGGACGAAAGATGACTATTTTAGTATACCACAAGGATGATTTATGTCATTAACTCTCTCTCTCTCTCTATATATATATCTAGTAGAGATCTAGAGAAAAGGTTTCTTAAGGAGAAAAGAAAGAGAAGATCCTTTTTTTATTTTTATTTTTTTAGCTTGTTTTTTTTTTAAAAAAATTTTTTTAAAACTTTTTTTCATTTTTTTTAATTAACTCAATTTATAAAAAAAAAATTTAAGAAAAAAAAAAACTTTATAACCCAAGTTAGTAAGTTATACATGTAAGAGTACGGTACGAGCATCGCCCTTAAGGATATTAATAAGGGGTATCTGGTGAGAGTGATAGGCCATAAAGTGTGAAAGGTCATACGGGGTGATCGGTGATGGGGTGATCTACATAATGGGCTTCGTCCTTAGTCATCATGTCTCCGCCATAGTTTGAGAGGCTTCGCCTATAGCTTACGGGATACGCCCTCCGAAAAAAAATTTATTTTTAAAATTTTCATATGGAATTAGTTAATTAAAGAGAGAATGAAAAAAGTGAAAAAAACTTTCAAAAAAAACAAGCTAAAAAATAAAAAAGGTCCACATTCTCTCCTTAAGGTCCCTTCTCATTTGATCTTTATCCTATATGTATATTATATATAATATATCTATATATGTAATTTGAATTGGAAGAACCATAAGAATCTCTATATTATAACTTGATATTCATATGTGAATGATATATGTGAACATATTCGTTCATATGAACTATCAAGTTATAACTATAATTACCTATGTTCATAGATAAATAGTTTTCACATGAACCTTACCCTATATATATAGGAAAAAGTAAGTATGAGGCTGTTATGTACCCAACTTGGGTGAAAAACCCCTCATATACCTTTTTTTAAAAGGTAAAATCATAGGGGGCCATGCAGATGAACATGATGCTTAGCAATGTCAGATGCGATCCAGTGACAAGGAAACATGCACTGTGGTAACCGAAGAGAATTATTATATGGTCATGGCTTAAGAGCCGGGTATACTAAAATATGAAGTAGTAACACAAACTTAGGTTATTAATGCTTAAACAATGAATCTAACAAGAATTTGTTTAAAGAGTAGTGTGAGTCTAGGAACAACACTAGTTACTTAGGCAAAGTGAATCTAACGAGAATTTGAGCTGCGA
Source organism: Erigeron canadensis (assembly GCF_010389155.1). Classification (NCBI taxonomy): domain Eukaryota; kingdom Viridiplantae; phylum Streptophyta; class Magnoliopsida; order Asterales; family Asteraceae; genus Erigeron; species Erigeron canadensis. Next base: position 8,551,495 of record NC_057764.1, read on the forward strand.
TTAAGTTTTCCAATAGACTAGCAAGTAGGTAGGATAGTATTCGGTTGTGTCATGATATCGGAGATGCCAAACAAGTATTTTAATTTAATGAATATTATTTGCTTTTCAATTCAATTTTCAGATTTAACCGAAGCTTCTCGCTGACAAAGCGGTTGCGGCTTCTATTTTACTTTAATTTGCATTAGTTTTAATAGAAAATGCTGACAACCTCCAACCGCTAAAATTACACACATTATTAGGCTAGGTAGTGCAAGCGTCCCTGCAAACGATCATGTACTTAACACAACAAAATCTACTTTCGATTGGGTCCACTGTTCGTTAGTTTGCGTTTTATTGAGGTATTTACTTGAACAAAAATTTTAGAAATTTAAAACAGTGTTTTCTTAATTAAAAATCATCTTTTAGAGAACATTTTTAAATGGAACAAAAAGAATAATTCTTGACTAGACATGTCTCTCCATTATTAAAATAATATAAATTATCTAATTCAATTAAAAACTTTCATCTCAAGCCTTGTAGATAGTTAGACGATAAAAAGTATGGGCAGTTTTAATATTTCGTTCTCTTTCATTAAAGATTTAACTCGATATATACTTTTAAAAGTTTTTTAATTTCCATTTTTTTACTTACAGATGTGTAAGTCATATACGGATATACCTTACACATGTGTAAGGAAGATATGTAAGGAGATGGTTTTTGAAGCATTCTGAGTTTTTTTTTATTCCCCTTACAAGCTTAGCGCAATCCTTACTGAGTTAGAGTACGGTGATGTGTGAAATCTAGTTTAAAAATTTATAATAAGATCTACCGTTTACTGACTACCACACACTTACGGGCAGTGTACCCGTTCGTATATAATATAGATAACCGGCAAGACCAGGATCGAACATAAGGACTGACTGTAGTACTAAAGGTTATGAAAATGTGAAACAAGTAAAAGTTTGGTTTGTGACCGAGTTGTCACTTTGCGTTTCAGGAAGCTAATTAATCAACAAGTAAAATAAATGAAATACTCAACCGGTGTCAATCGAGAGTATGCGAAAATAGTTTAGGTTGTAACAAATAATTAAAAAGCCATCTATGTCGAATCTGCTACACAAGAAGTTTAGGTTGCATATGGGTTAAGCTCAAAATTCATATATGTTGGTGATAATAATCGTGAAAAGACTAAAACACACCCGGCGTGCCCTCCGGTTGTAAAATCGACTCAATCACCTAATCAATTCAATTCCTTGCAACAAGTGGTACCACCATCCTTATTACACTTCCTTGAACTAACTAGTTTGTTTGACTATTTAAATAACAATTTAATCTTTGTGAAAGAAACGTGGTACCACCAACCGTTAAATCCACTTAACAAAGTAATTTCTATTAACCTTGTACCATTTACTATCATACCATGACCTAGCAATAGATGTTCATACACAAACAACTAAAATAATACTTGTATTCAACTAGTACCACTATCGAATAACACAAATATCACCAAGGACACAAGCTTAAGTAAAAGAAATCACTTCATTAAGATCTTGATAAAATGTTAAGTAAGACCAACTTGAATTCAAAATACTATGCAACCATAACTAATTGTTTCACTTCATCTTCATAGATGTAGAAAGATTTAGCTACTCATAATGTTGAAGGCTAAAGATTGAAATAGAAAGGAAGACATAATGTACCAAATATGAAGTAATAATCCAAATCGAGGTTACAATCTAGCCACTATCACTAAACAAGAGCCAAATTTAATCTTCAAATCTTCCAATGATGTTGGAGTGATGAAAACCCTTAGAAAACCTTGGAAAAACGGCTGAAGTCTAAGTGTGTGAGCTAAAGTGTCTAAGACTAGGGTTTGGGTTCAATGGTGGATGATATTTATACCCCAAGAGAGAGAAAATGGTGATGTCAGCTCGATCTCGCGCCGCTATAGGTGTTTTTGAGCATTTCTGTCCGAAAAACTGCAAACTAGAGCCGCTAGGTGAGCTGCTCGCGCCGCTACTGGGTTGAGTGCAATGGCTCGCACCGCTAGCCAGAAAGCTAGCGCCGCTAGGTTGGCCTGGAGTTGGCTTTTCAGCTTCATTCTTCATCGATACACATCCGTTAGTGCATATGGACCTTTCCTAAGTCGTTTTCTACCATTTGTGAGCGATAAACTTGCTTTAGACCTGAAATCACTAGCAAATACCATAAAGCACCACAAAACATGTATAAACGGCTATCAAACATCTCTAAAATGTCCAAATCGTATAAGGGAAACATGTATAAATTGAGACATATCATACGGTTTCTGGCAGTGTGTTTGTACTCAAAATGGAAATCTCGTAAATTGATTCTGATTATATTTAATCCTCGTAAATTCATTCTGATTATATTGAAACATGTTATTGTGTAATGCAAGTTTACTATGAAATTTGGAAACCAATTCATTTGTTTTTTATAGCTAAATTGTACATGTGTAAGTTGTATATCTTATCAACCTAGACATGTGTAACTTGATACATTTACTACATTTTTATAAAAAATAATCCAATCATACATTTTTCTGGTTTAATTATGTACTTCACTCTTATTATATTTTTTTGAAACATATATTTCGACTTAGATTTGGTTGAAGGCAATTTTAACCAACAATCGTTGGACTTCACGAGATGGTGAGCATACGCTGCACTCTCTCAACCCCCCTCCTTGTGGAAAATTTCTAGATGGGAAACCCAAGGATTGTGTCAGCCGAGGCTCGAACCCACAACTTTGGGAGAAAACCCACCGGGACTCCATATAGTGAGAAGTGTAAACACCCCTGGCCACTAGGGTTTAAGCTAGTGGTTCTCTCTTATTATATTTAAACTTTATAAATTCATTCTGATTATATTAAAACATGTTAGTGTGTATTATCCAAGTCGTATTGTTATGACATCTGGAAATCAATTCAATGTGTTTTGATACCTAACTTACGCATGTAACTTATCGAGTTAGACATATGTAAATTGATAGTTTGATACATTTGATATATTTTTATAAAATTTAATCTAATCATACATCTATACGGTTTGTTTATGTGATTCATTTTATGGTTTAGCTTTATCTTCACATGTGTAGGTTGCTTGTATTTGTTGTTTAATAGATTATGTTAGAAACAAAATATGGGCAATGTTAACCCGTGCACTTTGTGAAAGCTTGACACCTACAATTTGGCTATAATGTCATCTCCATTTGGAGTGTCATTTTTAATGAAAAGAACAACAAATGAGTGGAGGATTAATTAGTATACTCTTTTTTCGAACCTCAAACTATTGTAAGTTATATAATTTACACACGTATAAATATAAAAAAGAATAAAAATAAAAAGTCATTAAAAATATATCGAGATGCATTTATATTGAAAGAGGACGGAATTTTAAGATTATCCATACTATTTTTATCGACTAACGATATCCGGTTTTTGGAAAAATATATATATATATTTTAATGAATTAGGTGAAATTTTATTATTCTATTAAAGGTAAAAAAAATATGTACCTGAGAATTGTTTTCTTTATTTGTTCTTTTTAAAAAGTGTTCTCAAACTCATCGATATATACATATATGTATATATTTATTTATTTATATAAATATAGGGATTATGCGGCTGCTAGATACCTAAGTTTGAGTAAATAACCTCTCACAAACTAATTAGTCCATTTTACAATAAATATTAAAAATTAATATGTGAAAGGTTCTATAACCAAACTTAGGTATTTAACAAATACATATTAACTTTCTCAAACTTGGGTATGGAACCCCTAACATGATTCTTTTTTTTAAAATATTTTTTTATAATAAAATAAACTAATTGCATTCTATGTTTTTTATGGAATTAAATGTTAAGATGTGAGAGTTGTCACATCTAAACTTAGATACCAGACACCTTTATATTCCCATCTCTCATATATATATATATGTATGTATATGCACATAGAATTTCATATAAATATATATATATATACACACACGATAATGATTTTAGTTAATAGAAAAAAGTTATTTTATTTATTTTATATTTATATATGTTTTATGTATATATAAAAAAAAAGGTAATGGAGGAAACCCTAGCCCCGGTACCACAACTGGATACCCATCGACCCACCCCGTATGAGCCATATGATGCCAGTAAAATACCTCCATCCTAATCCCTACATGATCTGGGCACCCCGAAGGATCGAACTCGCGTATTTAAACTTCATATATGGGTCTAGGCTTAATTGGTAACGGGTACCTTAAAGAAATTATTTTTTTGTGCCCAACGGGGATCAAACCCGAGTAAAAACCTAAAATAAGTTTTGTGTTAAATTCAAAAAAATTAAAAAGTTACTGTAGATAAGATGGTCTTAATATATATAATGTATATATATATGGGTGAATTATTTTGAGAACTTATAAAAAAAATGCGAGAACAATTATAGACTACATATTTTGTGTAACTTTTTCTCTTTTTAGTTAAATATGTAAATTCATCTAAATCATTCAAAATGCTTTATCTTACAAACCGTAAATCGTTAGACGAAACAAAAAGTATGGGTAGTCTGAAAATTTCGTCCTCTTTCATTAGAGATAGAATTCGATATACTTTTGACGACTTCTTAATATTCGTTTTCTTTTTGGTACTTACACATAACTTACACATGTGTAGGTTGAACAAAAATTATGATTCGGAACGGGCTTCGCTTTTAAAAACATTCATAAACTAAAGCTGGTAGGGGTGATAGGTCATTGAAGGTGATAGGTCATAGTGTGATAGGTCATAGAGGGTGATAGGTCATAAGGGGTGACCGGTGATGGGTGATCTACCTAACGGGCTCCGCCCGTAGCCGCTATGGCTCCGTCATGGATTGACGGGCTCCGCCTTGGCCATCATGGCTCCGCCATGGATTAACAGGCTCTGCCCGTAACCTTCATTGTTGTGTACATTTGTTCATTTACTAATTTACATGTGAAAACAATGATTCTACACATGTGTAGGTACACAAATACAAGGGGAAAAAAAGGAAATTAAAAAGTCATCAAAAGTATATCGAATTGGATCTCTAACGAAAGATGACGAAATTTTAAGACTACTCATGTTTTTTTTCTCATCTAACGATTTACGGTTTGTGAGATAAAATATTTTGAATGATTTGGATGAATTTTATTATTTAATTGAAGAGAGAAAAAAATAGAAGAAATATGTGGTCCAGAATTGTTCTTGAATTATTTTTTTATCTGTGAGTTCTTAAATAACCCTTCCTATATGTATATATACATATATATAGGTTACTTATTGTAAAACAATTATTAACGTAAAACAAATAAGATAAGATCTTGACCCTTAGATCATGAAAAAATTGATGAACGACTATTCACGAAGCACAAATACATATATTGATGTACGATGATTTTCATGATGCACAGTGATTTTCAGTAAATAGATATCTATTGTTTTATTTATTTTACTTTAATAGTTGTTTTATTTTACTTAAAACATATATATATATATATATAGGGGTGGGTTATTTATAGTACAAACTTCAAAAAGTACAAAAAGTACATGTCTAACTTAACTTACACATGCTTGTTCCTTCCATCTCCGACCACCACCACCACCACCATGATCATCTCCGACCACCACCATGATTCTCCGGCGACGGCGACCATCTCCGGTGAGACTTACACATGTGTAACTACAACTTACACATGTGTAAATTAACTTTCCGGCGAGAATCAGGTTCGTTTTCGGGTGGATACGGTACGGGCCAGAGGCCCTCATCTGTTCTAAGTTGACCAGAAGTTAAAGATCTTACGGAGCCTGCTCATGTATGACATGATTCGTATTTGAAAGGGACACATATGGGTCGGAGATGATGGTGGCTGGTGGTGGTTGTCTCGCGAAGGAAAAAACCTAGAAATTTTAGACCCTAAAATGCTAAAAAAAAGTTGTACTTACACATGTGTAAGTTAGTTACACATGTGTAACTCTCGCCAGAGATGGTCGCCGTCGCCGGAGGATCATGGTGGTGGTCGGAGATGATCATGGTGGTGGTGGTGGTGGTCGGAGATGGAAGGAAATACCTTGTACTTTTTGTACTTTTTTAAACCATTGTACTAAAAATAACTTTCCCCTCTCTCTCTCTCTCTCTCTCTCTATATATATATATATATATAAGGGGACAATCAAATAAGAACAGTTTTAAAATAAGAACGGTGAGAACACCTTAAAATCATGATTTGGATGCATTAAAAGTCCATAAATCTGACATAGTGCATAATTAATTATCATTATTTAAGTGTTTGACAACACATTGATTCATTAAATTCGAAAAAATCACGTTTTTTGTTGGATGCATCATTTTGATGAATATGCATCCAAGATGGATGCACAAAACAAAAAACATGATTATCTCGATTTTGACGGATGAATGTGTTGTTAAAAACTTAAATATGGATAATTAGTTATGCACTATGTTAGTTTAATGGACTTTTAATGCATTAAAACGATGTTTTTAAGGTGTTCTCACCGTTCTTATTTTAAAAATGTTCTCACCGGAGTATTATATATATATATATATATCATGTCACGTTAATGTAGTATTGTTGAGACAAAACTCAATAATGTATTTAGTTTATTAAATAAAGAAATTCTGCAAATGTTGCATATTTTGTTAGATAATAAAAATAATAAAATATTTAGTACCTCTCATTAAGTATTTACCATGTTCTCACAAAATTTCTTAAAATTTATGAATATATATATAGGCGATGAGAATATAAGGCTGTTAGGTAAGTAAGTTTAGATGTCAGATACTCCCATATCAAATTTTTAAACCATAAAAATCATGGGAGCCTAGACATTTATTCATTAAACAATAAATAATAAAATATTAATATGTGAGGGATTCCATACCTAAGCTTGGGTGTCAGACAAACTTATATTCCATTTTTCCATATATATATAGGTGGATTATGTATAGTACAAAAATTTTAAAAAGTACAAAAAGTACATGTGTAAGTTAACTTACACATGTTTGTTCCTTCCATATCCGACAACCACCACCACCACTACCACCACCATGATTATCTCTGACCACCGCCATGATCCTCCAGCTACGACGACCATCTCCGACGAGACTTACACATGTGTAGGTTAACTTTCCGGAGAGAATCAGATTCATTTTCGGGTGGATACGGTACGGGTCAGAGGCCCTCATTCGTTCTAAGCTGACAGTCAAGAGACGCATATAGGAATCGTATGGATTTGATGGGCAGCGATCCAAGAGATGATGACGGTTTGCTACGGTACGGGCGAAACCCTTGATGTCGGCGCCGACGTCGTGGTTAGGGTGGTCGGAGATAATGGTGGCTGGTGGTGGTTGTCTTGCGAAGGAAAAAACCTAGAAATTTTAAACCCTAAAATGCTAAAAGAAGTTATACTTACACATGTGTAAGTCTCGCCGGAGATGGTCTCCGTCGCCAGAGGATCATGGTGGTGGTTGGAAATGATCATGGTGGTGGTGGTCGGAGATGGAAGGAAGAAGTAAGAAGAAAGAGGAAGTACCTCATTCTTCTCTGGCGAGACAACCACCGCCACCACCATCATCTCCGACCATCTCAACCACGGTGCCGGCAACAAGGGCTTCTCCCGTGCTGTATCAAATCGCCACCATCTTTTGGATCGCCGTCAATCAAATCAATACAATTCTCATATGCGTCCGGTGACAACCAGTTTATAACGGATGAGAGCAACGCCCGTACTGTATCCACCCAAATATGAAACTGATGATTGCCGGAGATGTTGCTGGAGATGTCGCCGTAGGTGGTGGCGGTGGTTGTCTCGCCGGAGAAGGAGGAGGGGGTGACAGAAGAAGGTGGTGGCTGGCGGTGACAATCTCGCCGGAGAAGAAGGAAGAAAGAGGAAGAAGATGTTTGATCCAACAGTGGAGATTGATTCCCTTGTACTTTTTGTATTGCTTGTACTCTATTTAACCCACCCATATATATATATATATATATATATATATTATTTTGCTATACAATTAAAAAAAAAGAAGTTTAAGTCATTTCTATTGAAAATGTGTAGAATTTTTAGTTTTTTTTTTTTTTGAACATATGTAGAATTTTTAGTTCAAGTACCGTAGTCTTAGAGTTTAGAGGTAAATAATCAGTTTACTGTTTTACAATAATGTCCTAGTTATAGTCTTGTAAATCAAAATGAAAACATTCAAAGTCTTCTTTTGTTCATCTGAGTATTTATTTTCTAGTCTTATTCCAAATTTATCCTTGAGTGATGATTTGTAGGAATGGTGCACCTTAAAAAGATAATGAAGAAAGTTTTATATTGATCAGATCAATGTAAAGAGCATATAATTAAACGAAACTTGTTTTTAATGTGATAATATGGCAACTTAATATATAACAACCTATGCGATATTAGTATATCGATGAGAAAACGATAAATTTGATATCCCTAGATATGTATGAAAGGTAAAGGACATAATAAAATTCGTTACTATAAAGGTTGGTTTTTGCATACAAAACCAAAACCTCTATTCGATTTTCAGAAAACCAAAACCAAACGCATGGATTTTATTTGGTTTTCAGTTTTTCTGGTTCGATTTTTTCCGTATTTTTTGATTTTTAGTTTTTCGGTTCGATTTTTCTCACCCCTACTATTAAACATAACAAAATAAATTCATTACACATTGTTCATGGATAAAAAACTTGAAATGAAATGCAAACGCTAATGAAAAGCAAAAGTATTTACATATATGCAAAAATAAAACGTCAATTCTCTTACATGTTGGTAACTTGATGATTTATTATCTATTATAACAACTCAATAGAAAACATGTTGAATCTTTCTTTTAAAGGCTAAAATTGTTTGCTGCATCAAGCGGGTAGTATTTTAGTTTACTCACAATAATTTCGTATTATAATTATAAAATTTTTTAAAAAAGTTATTATATTTGAGTATATATTACTAGTATTACATATCTCATACATGTAATTATATAACCGTTCTAAACAAAACATGTTATAAGTTTAATTTTCAATTTTAATTTGATAACTAGCCCTCAAGTTGTTCCAATTAAAGGGTTTAAGTTAGTGGAATCCTAATCTTCAAACTAAAATAAAAAGTTATGATTTAATCCATCAAGTCACTAAATGAAGAGGTTAAAAGCCAGAGATTTTTTGGATTAAAAATTGAGCTAAGTTCTAAGACTTAACGTGGGAAGACTGGTGCGACTTCAATTTATAAATCTGGTGCTCTCAGACCTTGTGCATCACCTTCGGATGTCGTTCTTGACATGTATTACTCTTCAGCTCGTATTCTAGCCTACTTGTTTTATTGCTGGTGTATTAATTTTTGGTTCATAGTTTTCATTGGTGTGTCATGGTCGACCGGGTTATTACCAAAAATGAGCTAGGGTGAACACCGGTGGCACGGTCTCTAGTATCGGGGATTTTTTCCTGGGTTATCTCAGGTTTTTCCATCATTTTAGTTCCTTCACAGTTAGGATCTGGTCATTTATGGTGTTTTAGTTCAGGTCAAATGTTGGTTATGATCGGGTGTTTTAGTAGGTACATTTGCATCTTTCTAGCAACTTGCCAACACTTTGTTTGTCGATAATATATACTATTGTCTTTTAAAAAAGAAAAAAAAAACTAGTTAAAAATTAAAAGAACTTAATGAGCTTAATCTTTCAATATTCCCAAGAAACAAGTTGGATTAAACTTTGTAAGTATATTTTATTCAACCAATGAAAATGTATATCGTGTGATAAAGGTCTTGAGTTGTGCATAACCAATCACTTTTATTCCACCAAACTCAACTAATTTAATAATGAAACTTGATGTCGTCATCTTAAAATTAAAATTTTCTCCTATTGGTAATAGAGTTTCTCATCTAAAAATATAAATTAAATATTTAAAGATGGGTTCTCTCAAACGCGAATCTGATTAAAAGAATATACGATAAACTTCTCAAAATTTAGTAGTTCCCAAATTTATAAAAAAACTTATATAGTCAAACTTTATAATTAGCTCATTTAGAATATTAAAAATAATATATATATATATATATATAATACTTAATTATATTTTTCAATTTTATTATTTTTTATTTCGATAGTTTTTTAAACCCCTCCATGTTAGATCAATAATATTTATTCATGAGAAATGGGACTTACTTTTCATCCTAGAGTGAATATAGTAATTGAATTAATATACACTTTGAAGAATTCATTTTAATTCAATAAAATTACTAAAGTACTAATATAGAGAAAATGCATTTTGACAACCGATGTACGTAGAAGATGAATTTTGTTAAAATCTTTCAAAATTCACCAAGTTTAAGATGGAAGAGTAACTCACAATAATGGAACAGTGTAAAACGCCAACAGTACTACAAATGTTTCTTTGTCATCCTTCCTCAAAATGCACAGACAAAATAAATGCAAATTGAAATTTTAAAATGCTAAGGAAGAACGTATGGGACACATAAATCCAACATCAGTGACGCACCAAATGACCTCATGTCTCCATTCCATTCAACTTAGAGCTTTTGTAGATACTTGTTAGTAACACATTAGTATTATGGAAAAATGTTACGAGTATATGATAATAACATCAGGGTGATTTACTTATATTAATTTTTTAACATCCTTTGAATTTTTAAGTTTGTAAGGAAAACATTATATAATATTAACATCATATAAGTTATTTCCTAATAATATTACCCGTGCATTATGAGGAGATTTTAAGTATGTTATTAATAGGCTTGACGTATCATATACTGTATTATATTCTTTTGGGCACGATGATGATACACCGATATTTACCTATAGAAATAAGTTAATCACGTGTTTATAAAAAATTAACGACCTTATTTTTATTTCACATATAGTATATAACTAGCATTTCTAACTCTGCGTTACCACTGAATATAAATTTTACACAAACAAAATTTTGGAGTTCTTTAATGAACTTTGCCTAGACTCAACATGTCATCTTTATTTACATGAAAAGTTAGCAACTTGAAACACTTAGAGAAGGTGTTGTTGCTTTCATTCAAAAAGTCGCTCGCCTTAACTCTATAGCTAGTTGTTCCCTTGATGTTAGAATGTATGCATCTAATCACGAGTACGCAACGGAAGAATCGAAAACAAATATGCAATCAAATTAATTAACAAAGAAGGGAATCGAATCGTGTACCTTTGCGCAAAAACTTCCAATAATATTAGTTAATATTATTATTATTATTAATTAGGATCTAAAGTAAAACCCCTCTACGATCGCACACTAGACACCCTATACCGTATGCTAGTACCCCGATCATGAACCAAACAACCCTTGTTTAATATCCTTTAATTCGAAATCCCATGACCCGAAAATCATTTAGCTGTCGACAATAATACCAAAACCCATTATATTGACAATGATACTAGAACCCATAATTAATGATGAACAGTAACTATTATGTATGTGTTTCTTTGGATTTCGAAAAACAAAACCGAACAACTCTTTTGAAGAGTTTCAGCCGAACCATAAGGGAGAGAAGAGGATAAGTTTGTTTTTATGTACATAATAAATTCTTAAGCCTAAGCCCTCTATTTATAGGCTTAATTAAAAGAGTTTTAAACTTGGTGGACAAGTAATCTCAAGGCTTAGAAGCCTTAGGATTTTCGGCCCCCATATGGAATAAGGAAACAATTCCTTATTTCATTCCAACACATCTTCTTTAATTAATTAAATTCATAATTAATTAATTCGTGATTTGTTAAGGTACCCTTCTTAATTAAAAGGGTTTTAAACTTGGTGGATGTAAGGTACCCTATTGTTGCGTGGATCGTAATAAGATGTGATTCGTTATGTCAAGAGTGCGGAATCCTCTTGAGATAACTAGATTTCTATTGCTTTCCGTCGATTAATGAGCAATTAATCAACCTAAGGAGATGCACAAGGCTTGTGGTTCGTGTAGGAGATCACACGAAGGAACAATTAACCTTAATTCGTGTATATTCAAAACGATTCACTAAGATTTAAAACGATTCACTAAGATTCAAAACGTGTATATTTAAGAATAGTTTCTTAAATTTTGCCAATATGAAATGATTTAGTCTTTAACATCCCTTTGTTCAGATACCCTTGTTAATTATGAATATGGATCAATGTCATTTCATAATTTAACGATTATGTTTATCATTTTTCAATTAATCAAGATTGCCAAATTAGTCAAGACATCCTCTTGAGTTCATTTGGGCGTGGCCACACAAACATCTTAAATTAATTAATGAGGGCGCCAAATGGTATCATACTTCAGTTGTAAATTGAAGGAACAAATCCTATATTGACTACAAGTGTCTAGCCCTGTCGTTTCTTAACATTTCTGAAAATAGCCCTTTATTACTACCTTGTTCAGGACAGTTAAGAACTATAGCTAAAAATGCAATCCACACATGCATAACTCACTTGTATCTCAAGTCAAAGGATAAATAAAGTAACCATTTCACGAATTTCATTTAATGACGTCGATCCATAAAATGATAATTCGTTATGTGGGGTAAGTCCAATATTCACTTTGAATATCATGTGAGTTTGGTACGAAATCTAACATCTTCAAAATATTCCCTTAAATATTTTCACCAATCTCTCACAATTGTCTTACTTTAATCATATTCCCATATAATTAATTGACAATAGACGTTTTAGAATATTCAAGTAATATCCATGGATTTAAACATGCAAATATAGGACACAATTATTATAAAATGAAATTACTTATACCGCGTATAAAAATTCATTTATTATAAATAACAATTATTTAACATCCCATTATCCAAATACCAACAACAGATTTACATGATATAACTAGCAATAAATTATGCCCACGACATATTTATTGACCTTTCCTTTGACAATGCCTTTGTAAAAAGACCCGCTAAGTTATAATCTGTGTGAACTTTGAGTAATTTGATTTCATGCGGTTCGATTTGCTCACGAACGTAGTGATACCTTCTTAGGTAATGTCTGACACCTTTTGAACTCCAAGTTCATTTGCAATGACAATTGCTTCCCGAATTGTCACAATACAAATCATTAGATGTGTTATTTTAGAATGATCATGTTAAAATCCAAAAATAAACTAGACAACCTTCATGTCGTCTTCTTGAAACGACGATGTACTCATAATCTGTTACATACATAGAAACTGTGGTTTGCTTTTAGCTCAAAGCATTCCATCGTGTCTTCATTTAAAATGAAGACGTATCCCGACTGATATTCTTGAAACATTTTCATCAGTCATGAAATCCAGCATCACAAATTTTATTACCATTTGAATTTTGATCGGGATTGCAACCATACACCAAGAATAATTTTGAGCGAACACAATTTCAGGTCTAGTGCATCTTACCGCATACATGATAGATTCCACCGCCGAAGCATAAGGAATTCTTTTCATATGCTCCACCTCTTCAGGTGTAGAAGCACCATTCTTGCTAGATAAGTTAAGTCCCTCTTGCATAGGCAAATTCCCGCGCTTAGAATTTTCATCTTGAATTTCTTCAAAATCTTATCTATATAAGCACTTTGACTTAATCCAATCAGCCGTTTAACTTCTATTTCTATAGATCTTGATTCCAAGTATAAATGCCACTTTACCCAAGTCTTTCATAGCAAAACACTTTCCAAGATAAGATTTAACGTCTTTCAGCATTGGAATGTGATTTCCCACTATCAATATGTCATTTACATACAAGACAAGGAAAGTAACATTACTCCCACTAGCTTTGCGATATACACATGGCTCATCAGTATTTTGAGCAAAACCAAACTTCTTGATTTCCTCATCAAACCTTTTATTCCAACTACTTGATGCTTGCTTCAATCAATAAATGAACCTTTGAAGTTTGCATACTTTGTTGGGATATTTCGGATCGACAAAACCTTCTGGTTGTACCATATAGACTTCCTCGTCTATAAAACCATTTAAGAAAGTGGTTTTGACATCCATTTGCCATATCTCATAGTCATAGTACGATGCTATGGCTAAGATGATCCTAATAGCTCTAATGTCCACAATGGGAGAAAAGGTTTCCTCATAATCAACTCCATAAAGTTGAGTATAACCTTTCGCTACAAGACGAGCTTTATAGGTGTGTACATTTCCATCCATTTACACCGAATAGTTCTACCATTTGGTGGAAGATCAATCAAGCTCCTAACTTGATTATCTTTCATGGATTTCTTTTCCACATTCGCAGCTTCAAGCCATTTGTCAGATTCCGGATCTAATAATGCAGCTTTGAAATTAGGAGGTTCATTCAAAACCCCTACTTCGTGTTCTTCCGATTCAATCATAAGAGTTAATCTTTCACGAGCACGTATTGTCTGAGGACCTACGAAGTGAAATTGCATCATCTTCAACTTGATATTCATCTAGAGATTTATCTCTTTGAACATTCCCCCCCCCCCAAGTTGAAGATCCCTAGTGCTTTCAGAAGTTGACGCATCTTCTTGATTTTTATCAAGTTCAACAATCCTCCCACTATCCTTTTGAGATATGAGTTTCCTTTAAAGGAACTCATCAAATCAAAATACTTTGATAGTGTTTCCGGTAGGAAAGTAGAAGTAGTAACCCATTGTTTCCTTTGGGTATCCTATAAAGATGTACTTAACAGATCTAGATTCAAGTTTTGTCAGGCATATCTCGTTTCACGAGTGCCTCACATCCCCAGACTTTCAAGTAAGACAATTTTGGGAACACTCCCAAGCCACAATTCATGCGGTGTCTTGTCAACCTTCTTGGTTGGAACCATATTGAGAATGCATGCAGCAATCTCTAGAGCATAATCCCAAAATGAAATGGGAGAGTCTTAAGGTTCATCGTTTATCTCACCATGTTTAACAAGGTTCGATTTCTCCTTTCACATATACCCTTATATAGGAGTAAGCTCTTGAATAAATCCACAAGCTTTAAGATGATCCTTAAATCTTTGCTTAAGTATTTACCATCTATATCCAAACAAAGAGTCTTGATGGTTTTACCGAGTTGATTTCCTACTTCACTTTTAAATACCTTGAATGTTTCAAACACTTCATGTTTATGCTTAAGTAAATAAACATAACCATATCAGCTTGAAATCATCCATAAAAGTAACGAAGTAGCTAGTACCCTTCCTTATACACCCGTGTGTATTAGTCCAAGTAATTCCTTAGCCCTCTCCGGTTTTATGCGAAAAAGGTATTCTTGTCATTTTGCCGAAAACACAAGATATGCATATGTCAAATGATTCATCATTTGTTTGTAAGACACAGTCTCTTTGAAGTCTTTAAATGCTTTTCTTGCTAATCGTCAACGCAATTTTCAAATGATTCATCACTTGATTGTGAGATATCTTCACTTTGAAAACTTTCAACGCATTTCTTGCTAACGACAATTCCAAAAACACACATTTTATCAAATGATTCATCATTTGATTTATAGATCTCTTCCTATTGAAGATTTCTAACGCGTTTCTTGCTAACAATAATGTCAAAATCATGCATTTATCAAATGATTCATAATTTGATTGTAAGATACCATCCCTTTGAAGTCTTTAAATGCCTTTCTTGACAGAATTAAACAAGATGACAATGTCAAAGATAGTTAGAGTCTAAGTTAAACTTGACTCTTTTTCTATTGAATTATTGTATGTATGACTACACATATAATTCAATTGTGAAGATACTTGAAGCACACTACTAAACCAGCTTGCTTCTTCTTCGCATTCAACTCAGCTAGATACTTTAGCCGTATGCTCCTTTTGCCGATACCAATCATTGAAATTAGGTCCAGAAAGTTTTTCCCTTTCTAACATCGACCTAAAAGCCGATTGGTGTATGTTTTGAGAAGGATTTGTTGTTGCCATCTTCAAAACAAACAATAAAAGTTCAATTATCGGTATTTTCGATAATTATCCTTAAGAAATGTAATTTACCCTTTGTTAAATTCTTTTAACAAATTACTTTCACTAAGGCTAGGATCCAACTTGACATACAATCATCTCATCTGTTGATCAGCTAGAGACGACGGTATTCAAAAGGTAATCGTGAAAACGATAATTGCACTTATGCAACTCCTAGAGTTATGGGACTTACAACAACACTGTAAAGGGGTATTAAGTGTTTTGTAAACATGTTTTGTCTTATCTTATGCCACGGGTCAAGGATCTCATCTCTTAACTCGTTTTAAGTCGCCCAATTAAAAACATGTAGATAGTCTACCGCTGTCTCACAACGAGTGGTAATCTACCTTGAAGAGATACAATTCACCTACGGTCTCATGTAGAGCAAAAAGCACTGGCGAGTGTTTTAATCAAAGTGGGTGGCAATGACTTAACTTTAAATGGGTAATGCATTTGATGTGAATCAAAAGTTTATGTATGAAGACTCATGCAAATCTTCATAACATAAAGTTTAATAAAATCATTTTTATAGTCTTAACAACACAAGAGAGCTCGGTAGCTCCATTTGAACGCACAAAGAAGCGCAAGGGCAAAGGTTTGCGATGAACGCAATTAAAAACCCGCCCTTTAAGAAGGCTAGCGCACTCCGACTTATACCTCTCTTGGAGTTTGTTCAAATGGGTGAGCCGGTGTATCTCAAGGTTGTAAGACTCCAATTTTATTAATGAAATCTCTTATTTCGATAATTCTTAGTCAAGTTTATATTTTTCAAAGAAAACAATTTTGCATCACCTTTATACAACTTATAACAATACAAAATTAATAAACTTACTAATTACCGAACTACTTCAATCAAGCAACAAGTTAAGGTAGGCCACCTAAACATGGTCACTATGGTTCATGCATATGTTTAATTTCGGCTCCCCTTTCCGAAGAAAAGGACCACATACATCAAGTTACCTTGATTGCGTAAGCCTTTAAACCATTTAATTTAGCAACTAATATCACATAAACACATTAGGTATGCTGACTGGAAATTTCCAGTAGCTTGACGACCAGTTTACAACTGTTTCTGGTCTGAATCAGATTTCGACCAATACTACAAAGTTGTAGCCCTATGAGTCGAATATCTACAGTCCGAAAATCGACTTCTAACTCATTACCGATTAAAAGATATGAATTTTTTAGTGAACTGTCGCAAATCAGAAAACTCACAAGAAAATTCATATAGTCACACAATTCATCTAATAATTAACCCTAATTATTTATCACCATGCTTTGCTAATTGTATCTTTATATAATAGTGATAATCACAAGTAACCTTGCATGAATTACTTGTGATTATACCTTTTATTTAACAATTTAAATAAAACTATATACGTCACATGCAATTTATCACATATAATTCAAGTGAATTCACATAATTCAAAACTTGCTTGAGAGTTTCAATCTATCATTGAATTAGGTCAAATTAATTAAACAAAACCCTATATATTATTTAATTAATAACGATTTAATTAATAAAAAAATAAGAAAACTCTTTTAATAATTTAACAATTAATTAAATATAAACCAACCCTTAACCCCCTTCAAGTTTTGATCTTTGTAACTAATAGATTACATATGTGGTTCGTGATACCACTGTTAGAATGTATGCATCTAATCACGAGTACGCAACGGAAGAATCGAAAACAAATATGCAATCAAATTAATTAACAAAGAAGGGAATCGAATCGTGTACCTTTGCGCAAAAACTTCCAATAATATTAGTTAATATTATTATTATTATTAATTAGGATCTAAAGTAAAACCCCTCTACGATCGCACACTAGACACCCTATACCGTATGCTAGTACCCCGATCATGAACCAAACAACCCTTGTTTAATATCCTTTAATTCGAAATCCCATGACCCGAAAATCATTTAGCTGTCGACAATAATACCAAAACCCATTATATTGACAATGATACTAGAACCCATAATTAATGATGAACAGTAACTATTATGTATGTGTTTCTTTGGATTTCGAAAAACAAAACCGAACAACTCTTTTGAAGAGTTTCAGCCGAACCATAAAGGGAGAGAAGAGGATAAGTTTGTTTTTATGTACATAATAAATTCTTAAGCCTAAGCCCTCTATTTATAGGCTTAATTAAAAGAGTTTTAAACTTGGTGGACAAGTAATCTCAAGGCTTAGAAGCCTTAGGATTTTCGGCCCCCATATGGAATAAGGAAACAATTCCTTATTTCATTCCAACACATCTTCTTTAATTAATTAAATTCATAATTAATTAATTCGTGATTTGTTAAGGTACCCTTCTTAATTAAAAGGGTTTTAAACTTGGTGGATGTAAGGTACCCTATTGTTGCGTGGATCGTAATAAGATGTGATTCGTTATGTCAAGAGTGCGGAATCCTCTTGAGATAACTAGATTTCTATTGCTTTCCGTCGATTAATGAGCAATTAATCAACCTAAGGAGATGCACAAGGCTTGTGGTTCGTGTAGGAGATCACACGAAGGAACAATTAACCTTAATTCGTGTATATTCAAAACGATTCACTAAGATTTAAAACGATTAACCTAATTCCGTAGATTAGGTCTTGTATTTATACTAATACATATGGGTTCGTGTGGGCTTCGGCCTTAATTACGTATTAGGCCCGTAATTAACAATAACCAATCTACCTCGTGCTGACGTCAGAACGAAGGTAATCCCATGTACTGATGACGTCAGCACGAGGGACGTGCCTTTGGTCCTTTGTTTTACTTCGTTTAGCTCGTACATAACATTCAATCACTGTTTAAGTGTTCTACGACACTTATAAACCTTGATTCTATGTTCTTGTACCTGCAAAACAATATATAACACACAAACACAATACAAAACACAAACAGATATAATATTGAAGTTCATATGTAATCATTAAATATCAACACAAGTTCTTATTTAAATGATTACAAACAGAGTTCCTAAAACATAAACGATAATCAAATCTATGTTGCGATTGTCACAACGAATCTGCATCTACAGACTCCCCCTTGACGATTGCAACTAGATGTCTTTAAAGTCTTCAAACTTGAACTTCAAAGCTATCCATTAAACAAAAGTCTTGTGCTATTCGCATGAATTCTCTCTTGCAAACAATGTGCGAGAATGTTGCGATAACGCCTTTCTTCAACTCTCCAAAAGTCCACTGCTGAACAAGGTGTATCTAAAAGTCTTATCTGATTACCTCTTGACAAGTTGACAACCTGCATTGGATCATACATGCGTAGCAACATTTGTTCCTGTGAATCATCAACAAACATCTGTGCTTCGCCTTACTTGATATCTATTTGCCAAAATGTCATTTCTGTCAGCATATCTTGATCCCATCTGATAGTGGGAACCTTCTTAACACATTTAATCCTTTTCTGGACAAACCGAAATGTGCCATCTTGATTCTTAATCTTCTTCTTCGGTGTAGGTTTAATCAACCTAACTTCAGGCTTCAAACCTCTATCGCTGAAATTCCAAATTCTTTCACTTCAGAATCTATTCCAATAGAAATCTGCAAGTCCATTAGTCTGAAGATTAACGAACCATCGTCTTCCCAAATCTATCATATCGGAATCACTAAGAGAGTGGAAATGTCTTTGACTCATCGACATATAATGGCATCCTTCTTTTCTCTTGATAACAAATAATCCGATTCTTTGATCATAAAACCAACTTTTTATCACTGAGAAATACTTAGGTGCATCCTTGTCTGAGACAAACTCCCAAAACATCGATGGCTTATACGTATCACATATTACCAAACCAGTATGTCCTCTATAACCTGGAATCAGTCTATTTATAATAAACTCAGGATCTTGCTACACCGGAGGTATATTAAATCTTCCAAGATCAACCTCTTGCGTAACATCTATATTCCAGAATAGATCAAATACATTATCATGTCCTTCATCTACTATATTTGCAGATACAGCAAACCTCAAACTTGCTGCATTCTTAGGTTCATCTGGACTGTCTCTGATTGGATTAAGATTAAGATGTTCTACTTTAGCTATTGGTTCAACTTGAATGACTTCATCTTCATTAAAGACACGATCAAAGTCATAAGGTATATCAAGCAACCTTTTTCGATCAGCTTCTGAAGTAATGAACTCTCCTTCTTCCATATCTTCATCATTGATACTTTCTAGATCTTCTTCAGCATCAAGATTGTCCAATGCACCTATCCTTTGAAGCTTATCTGCAATTCAAACAATTCACATATACAAAGATAAAGAACATTAATACATAAGTCAAGACATAATAGTATAAATACATAAAAGAAATTAAAATAAATAATACTATATCATAAATATAATGCAACAATTACATTAATATTTATCTTATAATCTTTATCTATTTTAACTTGCAACAATAATATTATATCATAAATATAATGCAACAAATACATTCATATTTATCTTATAATCATTACAAAAACAAAAATCATTAGCACTAAGGTTCATAATCCGAATCTGAATCCAAATCTGACTCTGACTCTGACAATGTATGAGTTAACCCTGACTGTTCTTTCATTTGATCCCTAAGTGATCCTGGATCATAATAATCATCATAATCCATAATCTCTGCTCTAGCTCTCATATGATTAGGACCTTGAGCTGGATCTTGATCTTCATGATCATCATCTCTTGACTTCCTTGCTAGCTCATCATCCTTACAACCACTCTTATCTCCCCCTTGAGCCAAGAATTGGTCAAGTCTAGAACCAAGAGAATGAACAAGAGCTGTCATCAAGTCCATCTCTTCTTGATGCTTGGCAGCTTGGAGCTTTAGCTGATTCTCCAAAGCTGTAACCCTCATCTCTAACATCTTCTTCTCAGAAAATAAACGACTCAACTGCACTTGAACAGGTACAAGTGGACGTGAAGTAGAAGCAACATCAGATGTAGAAGCATGGGGTGGTATCGTAGCTTCAAATGAAGGCATACGAGCACTGAAAGTTCCTGTGGGAGGCATCTGAGGTCGTTGCAAAGGAGCCAACAGATGTCCCATGACAGTTGAAACAGGAACTGTAGCCTGAATAAGAGTAGAAGAAGGCCTAGGAGCAACAACTGTCGATTCTGGCTCATGATGAACTGTCGATTCTAGAGCAGTTGTAGCCTCAGTGACAATTTGAGGTTGAGAACCAATTCCTCTTATTACAAACCTGGTTCTCGGCCTTTTCTCCCCAACAACAATATTAGCAGAAGTAGTAGACACAGAAACAGGAACATCAGAAACTGAAGCTCTTAAAGCAGCAACCAATGGAGTATCACCAACATTAGGTGCATGAGACCTCTCCATGGCTTCATTATAAGCAACAAACTCTCTATCAACTTCAGCCTGTGAATGCTGAGAAGTTGGAAGTCTCTCTATAGCATCAACTCCTTTTCCTTGTCTTCTTCTTCGCTTTGGCAATCTTTCTGCCTCTTCTTCATCCTCTTCTGAATCATCAACCACATTAACAGGCAATTCAGAAGGACCAACAACATCACCAACTGGAGCAGAGGTAGAAGTAGAAACTCCAGTAGTTGGTGGAACGAGATTTGCAGGATCATCAATATCCTCCATAAGAGCATCCATATCTGGATCATGCTCCATATCTCCAGCATATAAAGGAACATCATTGAGTCCCTCAAACTGATCAGCTCGCTCTTCTTGAGGATGATCTTGAGCCTGATCATCACCAGCAGCAGCAGCAGCAACGGGTTCTTCATCTTCCCAACCTTGTCTACGTGCAACATAGTTAGGATCAATCAAATGTCCGAACAAAGGTGGATTATCAACATGTACCGGAACATTTCTACCCGACAAGTGCTTCATACTTTCAACAAATGCCTTATAAGTAAGATGACCTAAATTGAACGTATGATCGTCAAATGGCAATTCAGCTGCAAAGTGATGAATGATTATCATCACAAATCTTGGAAACAGAAAGAATGTATTGTCTGTACCAAATGACCTCAACTGCCTCTCTAAATTATCAAAAATGTACTGAGAAAAGCTGTATGGCTTGTTCAGCACCAAAACAACCATCTGAGAAGCATTTTGAATATTCATCTGGTCATAGCCTGTACTCCGATGACTAATGGACCTCAACAAATAGTAAGCTAGCAACTTCCATTTGCCACGAATATGATTCCTGAAGTATGGGTGAGTAATAGCACCAGTATACCCCATACGACGTAGAGCACCATCACAAAATTCCTCTGAAAAGTCAGTCGGACCTTGCTCTATCACGACATCACGTAAGTGTAATATCGTCCGTAAGTCTCCAGCAGAGAACGAGAATGAACGTCCTCCAACAGTAGTGCGAATGTACATATGATCACCCATCTACACTGAACGGGCTGAGTTCCAAAACTCCCGAATGAGACTTATCACCAACGGAAGGTTCTCTGTCACTGCAAAAATGTACACGAGAACGTGCAAGAAACTGTAGGACACCATGAAACTCTGGTGTGCACCCCGTCTATGTAATGCTAAGATCGAGTGCAGCATTGTGTTCCTTGACGAACACGCGAGCATTATTACCTTGTCCTGCCATACCTGCACAAAAACAGACAAAAAAACGACAAGAAAATGAAAAATTAGAAATTAAAAACAAAAATTAGAGTTTTGTCACGTCTGCTTTGTGATGACGTCATCACGAGGTAACACCTCTTCGTGTGACGTCAGCACGAGCTTCAAACAAAACCCAGAACCACGAAGCAAAAAGATCTCCATTCGATGAGTTAATCAAATAAAATCATCAACGTGGACTTTTTTATGGATCGTGTATGCCCAGAAAATCAAAAAATCGAAACAAATTCGATGAACACGAAGTGATTCGTGTTCTTGATGTTCTTCGTGTGAATAGTGACCGAAACATAGTAGCTTCAATTAATCTTGATTTTAAGTATGTTAACATGAACTTATGTTAGATTTAAAGTGTACAAACATCAATTAATCCAATTTTAAATCCAAATCATCAAAAATTGAAGATCAAATTCTTGGTTCGTCCTAGTTACTGTTCACGCGAAGAGGATTCAAAATTTGGGCATTATAACGACATGAAATCGTTAATTCTTATAGTCAAAACATCAATAATCAATCATAGATCGTGAAAGTACCAACAAATCTAAGTAACAAACACGAAAAGAGATGAGTTCGATCGAAAACAGCTCCAAATGAATAGTTCGCACGAGGAAGGCAAGTTCGTGTGATTTACTTAAGGTTAATTTTCGATTAATAGTAATTAATGAATAGTAATAACCCATATTTATATTTGAATCCTCATGGGCCGGGCCGAAGGACTAACTTCATGGGCTTCGTGATGACGTCAGCGCGAGGCATGCTGACGTCAGCACGAACGAAGTCGAATTTTCAGTTTTTAAAACACATAAACTGCTTTCCTTAGCCAAATTTTGTAAATTTTCCAGAAAAGTTATTAAGGAAAACTACAAAAATTCCAGAAACATAAACCTGTAGATACTTGTTACTGAAAACCTGTATCTAATCGAATATGCAATCATAAATCATCCGTACTAACTTGTCATCACAATAATGTATCAAATAAATCTTACATTATTATCTTGACATAAAATCGATCCTTTTTTCATTGATGTTTAAGCTTAAGCAAATGCAAACTTACATCAAAACATATTTAATGTATAATGCATTACAATACATCAAAATATCATATCAACAACCTATCACATTACATCTTAGGTTGTGATCTTGATAATACAATTATAACCTATCACAATAAGTCTTAGGTTAGTAAATACAAGGCAATCCATCCTTGTAGCATAGTTCTTGTAATTTTTGAGCACCTTTTATTGTCCATCGCAATGCAATTCTAAAAGCAAGCGAAAACAATTTTGCCTTCAATTACAATCTGAAATTTTTTTATGCCAATTTCATGTAAAATGAGTTCATTATCTGTAACCTGCACACTTCACAAACTTCATCAATGCATCAAAAACAATAAAAATATCATAAATATGCAAAACAACCAAAATCTTAACCTAGCAATCATTACAAGATCTAAGGCAAGGCCAATCTTTGTCAAGCATACTTATCAACCAAAAACAATTGAAATTTCAAAAATTTACTTGAAACACATTCAAAAATATTTTGACTTTTCAATTTACATGAATCATTTCATTTTCTAACCTTAAACAACTTATGTCTATATTAGAAAATCCATCTTTTAAACATACTTACCATAAGCAACAAGACTCATATAATTCACTAAGAATCATACAACTTTCTACATAATCATTAGATGCTTATCAAATCTCTCGTGCAATAAGAACTAGTTTGACACACAAACTGACACTTATTAGTACAAAAATAAAAATAAAAATAAAAATAAAAACAAAATTAACTAAAATACTTTATTTATTTACAAGAAATTCTAAGTTTCTGCAGATTAGATCAGATTAGCATTTACATAAGTCTGCAAGTGAGAAATAATTCTCTTATTATTAGCTATGAACAGTGACTCAACCATGATTACCGGTATATTTGTCCTCTTAAACACTCGGTACTTCCAGTTTCCTTTGCGTTATGACACTTTCGACATACCCTGGCCAAGGACAGTCACTATGTAACCCGAGAAGCCTAATATGCCATTGAATAGTTTGCGAACTTATGTAACCCACATTCAGATATACTTCCGTAATCGATACAAGCACTAAGATAACAAACATTAAATATATATTTAAAAACATCCTTAAACAAATCATGAGACACTTTTTAGATAATAAAATTTAATCACTTTGTGATTTAATATATTTGCTTTTGCATTTCATTTCTTATAAGGAACCCGTGATTTTCTATGAGACCCATGTAGCGAACTTTCTGACAACCTATCCCAAGTTGGAAGCTTTAGGTAGGCTAGGTATACAAAGACACCCCTAGGACATACTTGTCCGAATCTCAAAGACCACATTAACCCCTTAATTAATATTCATTTCATTTGCATAAACAATATCACATTTAACTTTCATGCTCACGAGTTGTAGAGGTTTTTGCCTATATTTTGAACAAATCTTATAGTAATGCTAGATCTTTCACAAAATTTAAGGACTTAGATCAATTCATTACTTAAAAGCAAGCATTCTCAGCCATATATCTGAATATGTTTCCCACAAGAACATTGTATAATTTAAGTTCAGATTTAAGGAAACCTTGCTACTTTGTGTCTACCAATATATCCCAAATTGTAATCACTTAACTAAGCAATTATATTACGATTAAGCAGACTTAAAAGCTAAGAATCCTCACTTCTAATTGTCTTACAACATTAACTTAAATCTCTTCATATTTTTGTCATTTTTAGATTTTCCACTTTTTTATGTTTTTTTATGACACTAAGAACTCTTTTTGTATTTTTATTACTGTAGCTATTTACAGACACAAACTTACAAAATTAGTTCTTTGAGAGATTTAATATGACTCAGCATTCTTCATCCCATTGAGAAGAATTAACTTCTCAAATCGAGCCTTATGAAATGCTTTGGTATACAAATCAGCTAAATTATCATCGGTTATAATCTTTCCCAAATGAATTAACTTCTTTTGGGCACAATCACGCAAGAAATGATGTCTAATATCAATATGCTTGGTGACCTTATGCATGACAGGGTTATTTGTAATGTCTATAGCTGAGTTATTGTCTATTCTAATAGAAGTATCAAGAAAATCCATACCGTAGTCACGAAATTGTTGCTGAATCCACAATACCTGGGAACAACAGCTACCAGCAGCCATATACTCTGCCTCACATGAAGACTGAGCAACACATGTCTGCTTCTTGCACTGCCACGATACTAATCTTCCTCCTAAAAACTGACAACCTCTAGTCGTAGACTTTCTATCATTGTTACAACCGCCAAAGTCCGAATCAGTATATGCAACAAAATCAAACGTTCCTCCCATAGGATACCATAGACCAAGCCCTTGGTTTCCCTTAAGATAACGTAGAATACGTTTTGCTGCAACCAAATGTGACTCTTTCGGACTAGCTTGAAATCTAGCGCAAAGACAAACATCGAACATAATATCTGGACGCGAAGCAGTCAGATACATCAATGAGCCAATAATAGCACGATAATAAGTTGCATCCACAAGTTCATCTTTCGGATCAAGAATCCATCTTTCCTTTGATCGACTTGCAGTCCGAGGAAAAATTGAAGTTCCCCCATAGCACTTATTTCAAATTCATTTTTCATGCTCATTTCAAACTCTTTGCACATCTTTATATTAGATGAACCAAAAATGATATCATCTACGTAAACTTATACAATTAGATAATCTCGCTTCTTCCACTTGATAAACAATGTACTGTCTATCGATCCTCTTGTAAATCCATTTGTCAAGAAATGTGTCGACAACTTTTCATACCACACTCTAGGTGCTTGATGCAATCCATAAAGAGCCTTATTCAGTCGATATGCTCTTTTTGGATAATTTGGATCTTCAAACCCCGGTGGTTGGTGAACATACACTTCTTCTTTGACTTCACCGTATAAGAAGGCACTCTTAACGTCTAACTGATACACCTTTATACCTTTGAAACTTGCATAGGCTAAAAATAACCTTATAGCTTCAATCCTAGCAACTGGCGCAAAAGTTTCGTTATAGTCATATCCTTCTCGTTGTGCAAACCCTTGAACAACCAAACGTGCTTTATTTCTAGTAATGATCCCTTTGTCATCTCGTTTGCATTTATATACCCAACGAGTTCCAATCGATTCTTTACCTCTAGGCACATCTACTAACTCCCAAACTCCAAGTTTTTCAAATTGAGCTAATTCTTCTTGCATAGCTTCAACCCAACATGGATCTTGAAGTGCTGCCTTAACATTCTTAGGTTCTACTTGTGAAATGAAACCAGAATATAAACACTCAGTTATCAATCCAGTGTCTTTCACTTCACAAAACAAACTAGTCAGGTCCTTATTCAACTGATTTCTAGTTCGAACAGGTTCTGTAGCATTACTAAGAATATTTTCAACTAGATGATCCTTATTAACTCGATATTGAGGAACTGAATCAACATTCAAACATCCACCTAAATTTGTTCTAATCTGAAACTTAGGAGAGCTAAAATCATCTTCCGATTCTTCAGAAATAGGCTCATCATCAGGCAGTGTAACCTTCGACGGAGTAAGTGGTGTAGTGTTCTTGGGTTCATTATCATCTGAATCTGTTGACTTATTCTTGTCCTTACCACTTTCATCAACATCAGTAGTAGACTGAACTTTGGTTGGAATAGTATCGACATTTCGAGTAGGCGGAGATGTAGGAGTATTATCCATGTGATCTCTTAAAATAATCACATCATCAACTGTCTCAGGATCTGAATAAAAATTAGGACCATGTAGTGAACTAAACACACCATCGTAATCGAAGCTTTTGCCACTTCCAGAATGAATAGCAGGCTTATGATTGACAATCTTGACATTTGTTCCCAAATCAACTTTGCCGGTCTGTTTATTGTAAACCCGTCGAATTGATGTTCCCGGTTTATAACCCATGAAAAATCCCTCTTCAACCTTTGAATCAAACTTTGACTGAGGTAGATACTTCAAGAAAGTACACGGTACACCAAATGGTTCAACATTCTGTAAATTCGGTTTCTTCTTATGTAGAAGCTCATAACATGTCTTATTATGATGCTTAACTACAGTAACCCTATTTAAAATATGACAAGTTGTATTCACTGCCTCCACGCAAAACATAGTAGGAAGCCCTGAATCTGCAAGCATAGTTCTGGCTGTCTCGATTAGAGTCCTATTCTTTCTTTCAGCAACTCCATTCTGTTGTGGTTCATACGGAGAACTGTATTGATGTTGGATTCCCTTTGAAAAACAAAAGACATCCATCACATTATTCTTGAATTCAGTTTCGTTGTCACTCTTGTTTCTCTTAACACGAACTCCATAAATTTTTTTAGTTTCGACAAAGAAATTTATCAAAATCTGCGGAGTTTCATCTTTCGATTTAAGAAAGAATACCCATGAGAATCTCGAGTAATCATCAGTAACCACCAAACATTAATACATCCCACCGATACTTCTTACATTCACTGGACCAAATAAATCCATGTCAAGTACCTCGAAAGGATTGGCAATAGAATTTTCTTGTTTCGGTTTATGTGCAGACTTTTGCTGTTTACCTTTTAGACAAGGTACACATTTGTCTTCCATTCCAAACCGTTTCATGGGAACGCCGTCAACCAAACCATGTTTGACAATGTCATTCATCTTTTGAAAATTGATATGTCCCATTCTTCTATGCCATAGTAAAGATTCAGATTCGTTTGCTTTCGATTACAAGCAAACAGACTCCTTTGGATCATCAACACCTAACACAAGGCCATAGATGTCTCTCTTCCTAGGAGCTTTCAGCAGGATCCAGTCTTCAGGAATAACATATCCTGGTTTCAATATAAATGCTTCTTTCTCAGTAAAATGGACATTGTTTCCCTTGTCACAAGTCTGAGAAACACTTAATAAATTATGTGCTAACTGTTCCACATAATTGACTTTCTCCAGCGTAATCTTCCCATTGACAACATCACCTTGGCCCGAGATGTTGCCGCCTTTGGGACCTGCGAAACTAACATACGAACCATTTACATCTTCATAATTGGACAAAACATTCTTGTCCCCTGTCATGTGCCGAGAGCATCTACTGTCAACATACCAAAGACTGATAGGCTTCCTTGGTTCTCCCTGCACATCAGACAATAAGATGGTTAGTTTCTGAAGGGAACCCAAACCTTTTGAGGTTTAGGTTTTCCGAATTCATCCCTAATGATCAATTCGGTCTAATATCCATCGCTCTGTAAAGGAGCCTTGAATGAAGATGGTGTGAGTCCCTCGATAGCTATAGATCGCTCTCGAGATCATCTATGATTATGTCGTGAGTGCGGAATCCTCACGAGATAACTTGTTTGATTAGTAAATTGGTATATCGCTAATTATCAAATAAATAATCAGCCGTATTGTCCTATCTTCGTTTCTATAAGCTATAGAACGAACTTAGGTTTCTGGAGTACTTGTATGTCGAACATCTATGTATATCAGGGTATTCGTTCGTATATATATGTTTCAGGTCGAACTGGGCTTGCTGGGCTTTGTTCTTACGAACTTAGCTGCCAGCCCATCTAACGAAGTTAATCTTCGTTTGTACCAAACGAAGTTTATCTTCGTTTGCCTCTAACGAAGATATACTTTATCTTCGTTAGATGTAATACTTGGTTATATTCCTAAGTGTTTCATCTTAAGGAATCCTAACACATATTATGTTTGTACTTGTATATCACACAACAAACATCATACATAACACATATATATATATACAACTCCAAAACATGTAATCGATCATTACCAAAACATAAAGTCCATAATCTATCAATTACATATATAGATACGACATAAATTAACATAATGTCTCAATCTAAACAACATATTAAATCTAAGTTGCTGTTGTCACATCAACGTGCATCAACAAACTCCCCCTTGACAGCAGCACCTTCGATTTCTTAGTCTTCAAAATCTGATCATTCATCAAACAACAATCTTTTGCTATTTGCATGAATATCTTCATGTAAGCAGAGCTGAAGTATCTTACGATATCTACTTTCTTCATGCTTCCAAAATGGCAAAAACGAGCACTCCGTATCGTATAACTTCCTCAGATCATTTCTTGAGAAGTTCACCAGCTGCATCGGATCATAAACTCTTCTCAACAAAATCTGCTTCTTTGAATCTGCATACATTTTGGCTTCACCAGAATTTCGATCAATTTCCCAATTATCCATCTTGTCCAAGACATCTTGTGCCCATTTCTTGGCAGGAACCTTGATCATACATTTAATATCATGTTGAACAAACTCAACTGTTTTATCTGGCTTAACCACTCTTTTCTTCGATCTTGCCTCAATCTTAAATTGTGGTTTATCAGAATCTTTCATGTTCTTCCTTAACCAAAAATTTTTTCTAAGATTCTTACCAACAACGTCAGCTAAGCCAGCATCACTTGGATTGATAATCCAGTTATTTCCAAGCTCATGTAAATCTTCTTCACACAAACTTATGAAATGTCTCTCACACCATGCTAAGTACTGACAACCTTCTGGTCTTTTAAGCACAAACAACTTCAATTCATCATCATAAAACCAACTCCAGATGATTGTCTTGTACTTTGCAGCATCTTTATCTGAGATATGAGTCCAATACAAAATCGGTTTCCACGTTTCCCTATGTACTATCCAATCATTTACTCTTTTCTCGGGAACACGTCGATCAACAATATGTAATGAATCATCATCTCTGAGAGGAACTGGAAAATCATTTGAATTGAATGATCTTGTCACATTAATCTCATATTCAGATGGAATCGACACATCACCATTCTTAGCATACACAACAAAATGTAGAATTGAGTTAGGCTGCTGAATGGGACTTGAAGCATTCTTTCTCTAACATCTGATCTCTGCTGATCCAACACTCTATTTTCTTCAATCAACGGATCTTCAGGAATTGAGTCCCACACTTCATCAAACCCATAAGGCTTCTTGAATATATCTAGATTTGGTTCAGGGACAAATTCGCCTTCCTCGAGCTCATCACCATCAAAGAATAAATCTGTATAATCTGGATCATCTATTTAAATTTACACAAAATGAACACCAGAATAAAAGAATAAACATAATAATTATAATAAAGATGAAATGTACTTGTATTAAAATAAGATAAATTACATGTTCATTACATAAAATGTCATAACTTATTACACACAATCAAGTATACATTCTATCTATCAATCTTTATCATAGACAAAATTAGAAACCTGAATCACGAGGAGCACCAGAAGGACCAGCACCAAAACCAGAAGCACCTTGCTGAGAAGTTTGAGAAGTATCACCTCCTGTCTCCCCCTCGATCGCTGCACCCTTTCCTCTATCTTCAACTGGGCGAGAAACATTCCTTTCAGCAGCATTATCAGCATCATCATCGTCATTCTGACGTCGTGGTTGAACCGCTGACAATCTGCAAACTTCTTCAGGAACTTCTCCCCCTTGATTCTTGACCCAGTTGATCAAAAATGTTAAGGCAGCGCGAGTAGCAGTGAAATCTGACTCCAAAGTGCGAACTCTGGTCTCCAAAAGATCAACACGACATCCAAGAACAGGAGCAACAGCAGCAGTCGGGCCTGGAAGAGCAGGCAATGCGACAGAAGAAGCTTCAACAACACGTCTACGCTTAATTCTGGTATATTGAAGATCAATACTCCCTTGCCTCTTCACCGGACTAACCGAACTTGCTCTGTTCACAGGGTCTTCCATATCTTCAAAGATCTCTCGCAATTCAGAATCATGCTGAGCTGCAACATCGGGATCAATCTCAGCAGCAGAAATTGAGTTAGCAGAATCTGAAATTGCTGGAGTTGCGTGACAAGCTTTGCTTCTGCGTTCTCTATGAAACAAAACACCCGCTTGATCAAACGACTGATGCGAATGATCGCTTTCAGAAGCAGCCGCAATATCATGTATCATCTTAGTTCGACGTTCAGCAGCAGTAGAATCATCTGTGTCTGTCGCAGTTGTAGCAGCAGAACCGTCGGAACTAGCAACATCATCTCCATCATTTCCAACATCCAAACCAGCAGACTCATCCCCGGAGTCATCAGCAGAACCATCAACAGAATCATCCGAACTTTCAGAATCACCAGACTCAGAATCGTCATCAACATCATCCACAAACATATCATTCTCAAGACGAGATCGATAGTTTGGATTAATCAGGTGACCAAAAAGTGGTGGATCATGGAGACCAGCCACATTACCCGTATTTGCCTCTAGATCAGCAAAAAGACGCGAAGGCCAAGCATGAAGAACGTAGCGAGGACCTTGGTCATATTCTAAGTCGGGACAAAAATGTCTAACTATAGCCATCACAAATCGAGGATACAGAAGAAATCGCTTTCTCCCCCTAGCATTAATCTGATCAACAAACTCTTGATAAAAATATCGGGAGAAAGGATAAGGGCGATTATATACCAAAGCAACCATCTGCGACGCAATCTGTGCAGATAGTTGATCAAAGCCAGCCTTGCGATTGCTCAAACAGACAAGCAATGCATACGCCAGATACCTCCATCTTCCCTGAAAACCACTCTTGTCAAAAGGAAGTTTGACCTGTCCAACAAACCCCATTCTCTGAAAGCAGCGAAGAAGGAGTTCGAACTCGTAAGTCATTTCAACATCGTCCTCTTCTTCTACGTCTGGTTCTGCTCCTAGATGCAAAATAGTGCGGAGCGACTCAGCATTAAAATCAAATGTTGTGCCTTCAACAGTTGCTCGTACAAAACTTTGGCCATCAACCATAACTTCATGAGCAGTAGACCAGAAAGAATCAATATACAGCTTAATCAGTCTCGGCGAATCACAAAAAGCAAAGGATAATCGTGAGCGAGCAATGTAGTTGAACATTTCATGAAAATGTTCACAATTATGCTGATCTGGATCTAGGTTCAGTGCAAGATTGTGCTTTTTCACAAATTGACGTGGAGCGAGAGCCATTTCTGCAAAACCAACCAAAATATCGAAACAACTATAAATAATCACGATAAATGAATTGCCAAGTTGAAAAACCCTAATATGAAAAACCCTAGTCCAGAATTTCGCAAAACAAGTCTGAACGAAGATAACCAATAAATTCGTTAAGTGGATAGAACGAAGATAGAAGCTAAATTCGTAAGCAATAACTAAACGAAAATAGATCTTAAGTTCGTAAGAATTAAATCTAAATTTACACCTAACGAAGTTTAAGTTCGTAAAGACTAAACTGTACATGCAAGTTCGTAAGTTACAAAACTTATCTTCTAAGTTCGTAACCTATAAACGAAGTCTAAGTTCGTTTGAATAAACCTAAGGGTGTTAAGCTAAATTCGTTCCTCATCAACTTGGGTCTAAGTTCGTAAGGCATAAAAGTAACTTCATGTCTACCCAAGGTAAATTCGTTCAATTCAAAATCTAAGTCCATGTGCCACATCTAAATTCGTTTTGAACTAAAGTCTAAATTCGTTCACACAAGTCTAAATTCGTTTGATCAAACCAGATGAATGATCACAAGAATTTTATAAACATAATCAACACAAATCAAATCGAAGATACATGGAAACCTAAATCATATTCGTGAATGAAAAGAACATTAAAAACTTACTTAGATCTCAGTTTGGACAATGAATCAAGAAAACGAATTAAAGTGAGAAAAAAGAAAAAAAGTTTGTGTTTTAGGGTTTTTGCTCGAAAATAAGAGTATTTTTCGTTTGATAACGAAATAACGAAGAAAAACCCCTTTATATATGAAACTAACAATGGGCCAACTATGGATCGGGCATAACTTCACAAACGAAGTTAGCCAAACGAAGATAAACTTCGTTTGAACAAAGGTGTGTCGAACGAAGATAGCAGTTATCTTCGTAAGAACAAATCTGAAAATATTCCGTAGTTCAGCAAAAATTTCAGAGTTTCATCCAAGCAATCTTCCAAAACACAACCCTTTATCACAATCTGTACATAGCAAAAACTCGTTAGATAGCAACCTGTTCATGCCTTGTACTAAAACGTTCTTAGCACCCAGATTCATAATCATAATGTAAGTAGATAACTGAACATTATAATCCTGAATAAAAACATATGGTTTAAACGCTATCCATAAACAAACCTGAAAATAATCAATTTAAACATGAACCTCATTACCAATTTGATGATGACACCGAGAACTTCCTTGGATCATAATATGCATGACAGCAAACCATCTTGAAACACTTAAATCCCATACTAAATGCCGTCTACAAAACTTAACAAACAATGAACTATCCAACAAAAATTCACTGAAGAACTTAGTAAAGTTTCCAAAAGTATGTCATAAATCACAGCATGAAATTCAAAGGAAACTAATATGAAATTTGATTATTTTCATTAAATACATGAATCATAAATAAATAACTATTCCAAAAACCAGTTCATGTATTCATCCTTCACATGCTCTAATCTGCATCACAAATATTATCACTACACACCAAGGATCTTATCGTAATGATATCATCCATGTAAATAACAATGCAGTAACAGAAGTCAGCATTCCAACGTTATCTTCTTAACCTGAACACTGCACACTTACCACAGAACTCATCAACGCATTGAGAACAAAATAGTATAATGCAGAAAATTCAAGTTACAATCATACTCAATCAGGGTTAACAAATATGAAATAACTAAAAATCTAACAAAAGATCAAGGGAAGTCATTTCTTGTCAAACCCTAAAATGTCACCACACAAATTTAAACAAACCAATTAATAATTTGGTGACAAGTGAAAATCATGAAATTTCAAATGACTTTGACATTTCACATTACACTTGAAAAGATCTTTTTCTAAACTTTAAACAAATTAATGTCCATATTAGAAAATCTTCTTTGTGAACAGTCTACACAACTTCACTAAAAATTCACATGAAGGAATTCAGCAAAATATATACTCAGAATTTGAATAGGATCTCTCATGGAATAAGAACTTATAAAAATCTATTTTGACTCAATTAAAAAGAAAATAACACAGAATAAAAATTGCAGAACAATAAACTAATCTAAATTCTAATTAACTAGACTTTATACATTATTCACATTAAGCATGATTACTGCTGATTAGATCAGTATAGCATGTTACATAAGCCTGCGGGTGAGAAATAATTCTCTTATTATAAGTTTTGAACCATGACCAACAGCGATTACCGGTATGTTAGTCCTCTTAAACACTCGGTACGTCCAGTTTCCTTTGTGTTATGACACTTTCGACATACCCTGGCCAAGGACAGTCACCATGTAACCCGAGTAGCCTAATATGCCATTGGATAGATTGCGAACTTATGTAACCCACATTCAGATATACTTTCGTAATCGATACAAGCACTAAGATAAAAAATATTCAATATATTCAAGAACATCCTTAACCAATCATGAGACACTTTGTGGATAACTGAATTGAATTACTTTGTGATTTCACATATTTGCTTCTGCATTTCATGATTTATAAGGAACCCGTGATTTTCTATGAGATCCATGTAGCGAACTTTCCGACAACCTATCCCAAGTTGTAAGCTTTAGGTAGGCTAGGTATACAAAGACACCCCGAGGACATACTTGTCCGAATCTCAAAGACCACATTAGCCCCTTAATTTGCATTCATTTGATTTGCATAACAATATCACATTTACTTTTATGCTCATGATTGGTAGAGGTTCTTGCCTATTCATTGAACAAATCTTATAGTAATGCTAGATCTTTCACAAAATTTAAGGACTAGATCAATTCATTACTGAAAAGCAAGCAATCTCAGCCATATATCTGAATATGTTTCCCACAAGAACATTGTATAATTTAAGTTCAGATTAAAGGAAACCTTGGTACTTTGTGTCTACCGATATATCCCAAATTGTAATCACTGAACTAATCAGTTATATTACGATTAAGCAGGCTTAAAAGCTAAAGTATCGTCACTTCTTGCATTTAGCGCAGTAACCTTACTTAATAATTTTTTTTTTTTTTTTTTTGACACTATCTATGTACAACTTATACTACAAAGACACGAAAAATACATTTAAGTTCTTTGAGAGAAACTACTCGGCATTCTTCATACCATTGAGTTGAAATAACAACTCAAGACGAGGTCCATCAAAAGCTTTAGTGTATAAATCAACAAGATTATCATCAGTAATAACCTTTTCTAAATGAATAAGCTTTTTCTCAAAACAGTCACGTATGAAGTGATACTTTATATCTATGTGCTTGGTGACTTTAAAGTTTTTCGGATTCTTGGTAATATCTATGGCAGACTTATTATCAATACAAATAGGAGTATTAGAGATATTCATACCATAATCGCGCAGTTGTTGCTGTATCCAAAGCACCTGAGAACAGCAATATCCAGCAGCAATGTACTCTGCTTCACAGGATGACTGTGCAACAGATGTCTGCTTTTTGCACTGCCACGATACAATTCTCCCCCCTAAAAGCTGACATCCACCGGACGTTGATTTCCTATCCGAGTTGTCACCACCATAATCCGAATCAGTATAAGCTACAAAGTCAAAAGAACCATACATGGGATACCAAAGACCTAGACGAGGCTTGGCTTTCACATAACGAAGGATTCTTTTTGCAGCTTTCAAGTGAGACTCTTTCGGATTAGCCTGATATCTAGCACACATAGAAACAGCAAAGGTAATATCTGGACGTGAGGCTGTCAGATACATCAAGGATCCAATGATAGCTCGATATTGAGTGGCATCGACAGATGGATCATTAGGCTTATCAGGACACAACCCATGATTAGTCTTAATGGAGTAACAGCATTCTTAGCATCAGACATGCGAAACCGAGTAAGCAAATCTTTAACATACTTGGTCTGATGTATAAAGAAACCATCTTTCAGTTGATCCACCTGTAGACCAAGGAAGAAGGTTAATTCCCCCATAGCACTCATCTCAAACTTAGCCTTCATGCTGTGTTCAAATTCCTTGCACATTTGGTTATCAGATGAACCAAAAATGATGTCATCGACATAAACCTGTACAAGCAAGTAGTCCTTCCCTTTCCATTTAATAAACAACGTGCTGTCTATAGAACCTCTGGTAAAACCACTTTCCTTCAAATGAGTTGACAATTTTTCATACCATGATCGAGGAGCCTGATGTAAACCATATAAAGCCTTATCGAGACGATATACTTTATTAGGAAAGTCTGGATCCTCAAACCCGGCAGGTTGTTCGACATACACTTCTTCTTTAATATCACCATACAAGAAGGCACTCTTTACATCAAGCTGATACACCTTAATACCCTTATAACTAGCATATGCCAGAAATAATCGAATAGCTTCAAGTCTAGCTACAGGTGCAAATGTCTCATCGTAATCAAAACCTTCTTGTTGCTCAAATCCTCTAACCACCAATCGAGCCTTATTTCGAGTAACTACACCTCTGTCATCGCGTTTACAACGAAAAACCCAACGCGTTGTTAAAGGAGATTCACCCGGAGGTAAGTCAACTAACTTCCATACCTCAAGCTTCCGAAACTGAGCCAATTCTTCTTGCATCGCCTCAACCCATGACGGTTCCTTAAGAGCCATTCCAACATTCTTAGGCTCAACCTGAGAGATAAAGCAGTAATACAAGTACCAGGTAATTGCCCCAGTATCCTTAACTTCAGCAAACATACACGACGGTTTCTTAGATTGATTCCTCGTGCGAACAGAGGCAGAAGCATCACCAATGATTTGCTTGACTGGATGATCCTTGTGGACTCTGGTTTGAGGAACCTTATCGACAGAAAGATCATCTCCCAAATTCGTCTGCACATGTTGCTCTGGAGTTTTGTAATCTGGAGTGTTAGGCTCCTCCTGAGTTTCACCTTCCGTGTCATCAGTATCATAGAAAGGAGAATCAGGTAGAGGTACATGCAAAGGATCAGTAGGAACTATAGGAGCAGGCTCTAAGGTTGAATCTGCTACTTTTGTCCCACTAGATTCTCCAGATTCAGAGGTAGGCTCAACCATTGGTGAGGGACCGGAAGAAGAACCAGAAACCGGTCCACCATCCAAAGGATCATGAAGAGTAACGACATCCTCCACTGTTGGAACACCTGCAAAAGAAACAGGACCACGAAAAGAAGTGAAGACACCGTCATAATCAAAATGATTAGCAGGACCAAGGTGTACAGCAGGTTTGTGACTGACAATTACAACATTTGTACCAAGATCTACTTTGCCAGTCTTCTGATTGTACACTCGCCTAATCGGTGTACTTGGAACATAGCCCAAAAAGAAACCCTCCTCAGATTTAGGTTCAAATTTCCCTTGAGGAAGAGTTTTAAGAAAAGTGCACGGAACACCGAAAGGCTCAACATTCTGTAAATTGGGTTTTTGTTGTGCAATAGTTCATAACTAGTCTTCTTAAACCGTTTCACTGTTAAAACCCGATTCAGAATGTGACAAGCTGTATTCACTGCCTCTCCCCAGAAAGTAATAGGAAGCCCTGAATCAGCAAGCATCGTCCTGGCTGTCTCAATTAGCGTCCTGTTCTTCCGTTCAGCCACTCCATTCTGTTGTGGCTCATATGGTGCACTGTACTGATGTTGAATTCCTTTGGTCAAGCAAAATACAGTAATAGTATTATTCTTGAACTCAGTGCCATTGTCACTCCTGATTCTCTTAACTTTGACTCCATGGACATTTTCAACTTGCTTGACAAAATCCATAAATCGTTCGGCAGTCTCATCCTTGGTCTTCAGAAAAAATACCCATGAGTACCGCGAGTAATCATCAGTGATCACCAAACAGTAAGACATCCCTCCAATGCTTCTTTGTTCACAGGACCAAAGAGATCCATATGAAGTAATTCGAATGGTTTGGAAATGGAGTTGAGTACCTTGGATTTATGCGGATTCTTATGTTGCTTTCCTTTCAAACACGGTACACACTTATCTTCCATCCCAAACTTCTTAACAGGCACACCGTCAACTAACCCAAGACTGATAAGTTCATTCATTTTCCGAAAGTTGATATGTCCCATTCTACGATGCCATAGGAGAGATTCAGACTCATTTGCCTTGCTCAACAAACAAAGGGGCTCCTTTGGATTATCAACACCTAAAATTAAACCATAGATGTCTCTCTTCCTAGGAGCTTTGAGCATAATCCATTCTTCTGGAATAACAAAACCCGGCTTCAAGATGTATGCCTCCTTTTCTGTGAAATGAACATTGTTGCCCTTATCACAGATCTGTGAGACACTCATTAGATTGTGAGTAAGTTGTTCCACATAATTAACTCTTTCTAGAGTTAGTTGTCCATTGACGACATCTCCTTGACCGGTGATGTTGCCGCCCTTGGAACCAGCAAAACTAACATATGACCCATTTATACCAGTATAATTGGACAAGAGCTTCTTGTCCCCTGTCATGTGCCTGGAGCATCCACTGTCAAGGTACCACAAATGAATAGGTTTCCTAGGAACTCCCTGCACATCAAATGAGAAATATTAGTTATCATTGGGGACCCAAACCTTCATAGGTTTGGGTCGTCCCTTCTCATCCTTGAGAATCAGTTCAGTCCAATATCCATTGCTAGAAGCCGTGGGTGTGACTTGATTCTCAACTTGTCTTCTTACTGGAGAAGACTTCTGACCGTTCGTTGGAGAAGGTCTTGAGGAATGAAGGCCAAAAGAAGGTCGAACACTTGAATGATTTCGGTCATAAAAGAAATTACGACTTGAAGGTGTGTGTGACCGACTTGAACTCCCACTGGGGGTAGTGAATCTTTGTCCCATAGGAGAAGAACCTTTTGGTGGAGAGTCACGTCGTTGAGGGATAGTAAACAGTTTTGAAGAAGATTGAACTTTAGTTTCATAAACCTGTTTAGCATTACCCAACCCCCTTTTACCTTCCGAGGTGGTAACCTTTGAAGGGAAACCTGATCGCCGAGGTCGATTAGGACATACACTGTAAACATGACCTTTTTCATGACAAGCAAAGCAAGAGAGGACCTTAGGTTGTTTCTTTGTATCTACCTTATTATTGGTACTTACAGATACACTATTGTCCACTGATTTACTTGTTTTACTAGGATCCTTATGGTCTCGTTTGGTCGGTGATGTCCTAGACTTACTTGGGGACTTCTGTCGAGCAGGCATTAAGATATGCTTCAAAGCCTTAGTTGCTTCGATATTAACAACTAATTCATCTTCAGATTGACTAATCCTAGACTGCTTAGGTAAAGGAGTTTGACGCAACTGACTTAATCGCTTCATATCCTTAATATCAACATTCCAGACTTTATCAATCCTCTTAGGGTCAATTAATGATAACGGGAATTCTAACTCAGTGTAGACCCTACTACTCTTACGAAGTGTAAAGTGAGTAATACTGTCTTTTTGACCATAAGAAGTGGACGAATCTAGGACGACACCTTTCAATTTCTCTTCCTTGGTAGGTTGAGAAGAAACTCCTTTAGACACTGTTGTCTCCTCAGTCAAAGTAGGCTTAGGAGACGAGTCTTGAGATTTACCAACATCAACACTAGGTTGAAGTAGGACTTCCGGGATATTAGGTTCTACAGGAGTATAATTATTGTTGAAAGGAGGAGGCATGCTATTGTAAGAAACCTTAGCAGAGTCAGAACTCTTAGATGGAGAGTCCCCAAATTTTTGCATATGCATCAAAAGCTCATCATGTCTAGTTGAATCAACCTTAGCTTGTAAGTCCACTATTTCTATTCTAGCATCAGCTAGTTCTTTCTCGATAGTAGAACACTTCTTAGCTAATAATGCATAAGCTTCACCACCTACTCTTTCTACAGCCACAGCATGTTTAACTTTGTCTTTCATAGCATTAATGTCAGACTCTAAAGATTTAATTCTATCCTTTAAAAATCTTTCTCTTTCAGTGACAGTTAAATCTTTTTTAATCAATTTATCTCTTTCTTCATGAGCAGCATTAACAACAGATTCTAAATGCTTAATTCGTTCATTCTTTTGTTCAATTTCATCAAACATTCGATTAACAATTTGGCAAACATGAACAATAGTACGAAGAGAATAAGATACCTGTTGATCTGCTTCTTTGCAGTCTGCCATGTACGCAACAAAGTCATCCACACTCATGCCTGCTGGAATTTCATACTCTTTCATCTGCTCTTCAATTGTCTTTTCAACCTTTTCAGTAGCAGAATCGTCTTTGTTCTCAGCAGCGTTCACCTCTCCAGAATCTTTCGTATCAGCAACCTCAACCTCTTCATCCGACTCAGAATCAGTGTCATATACCTGAGTAGAAGATTCCAAGTTCGAGCTTTGAGCATTTTCATACAGATGCTCATCACTGTGGTAAACTGAGGTGTCCAAGAAATCCTCAACAGAATCTGCTATTTGAGCCATATCATCAACTATTTCGGCCAAATAAGCATTATTAGTCTCATCCTGTGGAAGATTCCAGACATAAGAACCATCAGGTTGAGCAGCTACGATAGCCTTGTCATTGCTATTTCCAGTAGTATCTTCAGTCAACAAGAGAGCTCTACTTGCATTCTGATTAAAAGGACGATTACCACCTCTATCTTGACGGGTAGGGGTAATGTTGACATCTCTCTTTGGTCGTTGACATTCTTTGGCAAAATGTCCAAAGCCATCGCAATTATAGCACTTAACCTTTGACTTGTCAAAGCCCTGAGTACCCCCAATAAGCTGTCGACCTGTTCGCTGCATAAACCTTTGCACTCTCCTAGTGATCATCGCCAAATTCCATTTCAGATCCATTTCTTCAACATCATCTGGATCTATTTGGTCATAATCTTCATCAATGAGTGCTGGATCCGTGATCCTCCCAGCAACAAAAGCTTCATGTGCAGCACACATTGCAGCAAAGACATTCATCCTTCCCTCAGCAGATTTCATATCCATAGGCATAGACTTGTAACCAGCAGAAGTAGATGAAATGTTACCAAACGACATATTTCCAGGCTTGGCATTCTCATTTGTCTTTCGAGCCTTGAAACCAGCATCAGAAGCCATGAAACCTGCAGAATCATCTCCATCCATAATACAATTAGGACCTTCTTTCGTGCCAGAAGAACCAACTCCAGAAAAGAATGCATTAATATCAGCTGTAGGATTCTTCATAGTGGCATGATAAAGAGATGGATCTTGTGTGAAGTTGTCTTGGAGATCCTTTGCCTTATCCTTCATTTCTCTGTTTCTTAATGTGGATATAACACCATCTATACGAAGAGATGCATAATCAGCTCTTTCTTGCAATCCATGACGAAATTCTTTATAAGCTTTCGGCAGACCATCCAAGAATTTATCCACTATCTCAGTAGGAGTATACTTAAGATCAAAATAGGCTAACTCAGCAAGAAGATGTTGAAATCTCAAGATAAGATCCTCAACTAGTTCGTTCTTGGTAGCATTAAAGCAATCAAATTGTTTCTTAAGCATCTTAACTCGATTTTGCTTCAATAATGGATCACCTTCACAGTGAGCTTCAATAGCATCGAACAGTTGCTTGGAAGTCTTGTACTCCTGTTTAGGAAACAAGTGCACTAATTCTTGAGGAATGCACATTCTAAGAGTAGAAAGAGCCTTAACTTCAACAGCATACAAGGATTTTTCTTCACCTTTTAATTCTCCTACTTTGTAATTAGTTGTAACACCGTTTACAGTAAGAGTTGGCCATTCATATCCTTCAGTGATCATAATCCACATATTCAAATCTTCTCGTTGAATATAATCTTCAAATCGACCTCTCCACGCCTAGAAGTCAGCCAATGAAACTAACTTCGGTGGAGAATTAGTACGTCCAACGAGATGATCATGATAGACAAGAGAATTCAGGTATTGAGCAACAGCAGTGTTGGTTGACGAGGAAGCCATTTCGGAATTTTTTGCACTGAACGAAGATAGAGCTTAAATTCGTTTGAATGAGAGAAACGAAGATAGGATTAACTTCGTTTGCAGGAGGAAACGAAGATAGAATTATCTTCGTTTGAAGGAAAGAACGAAGATAAAGCAAAATCCGTAAGGTGAGAGTAACGAAGATAACTTGAAATTCGTTTGAAGGAACTTAACGAAAATAAAGCTAAAAACGTTGGAAGAACTCGAAACGAAGATGAGGTTAATTTCGTTTGCTAAATTCGTTTGAGAAAACGAAGTTAGCGACAGTAAGGGTGTCGGGAGGTTGATTTTCAGAGAAAAGAATCAAACAAAACGATCTCGAACCTTCGATAAGAAATCGATTGGCTCTGATACCACTTGTGAGTCCCTCGATAGCTATAGATCGCTCTCGAGATCGTCTATGATTATGTCGTGAGTGCGGAATCCTCACGAGATAACTTGTTTGATTAGTAAATTGGTATATCGCTAATTATCAAATAAATAATCAGCCGTATTGTCCTATCTTCGTTTCTATAAGCTATAGAACGAACTTAGGTTTCTGGAGTACTTGTATGTCGAACATCTATGTATATCAGGGTATTCGTTCGTATATATATGTTTCAGGTCGAACTGGGCTTGCTGGGCTTTGTTCTTACGAACTTAGCTGCCAGCCCATCTAACGAAGTTAATCTTCGTTTGTACCAAACGAAGTTTATCTTCGTTTGCCTCTAACGAAGATATACTTTATCTTCGTTAGATGTAATACTTGGTTATATTCCTAAGTGTTTCATCTTAAGGAATCCTAACACATATTATGTTTGTACTTGTATATCACACAACAAACATCATACATAACACATATATATATATACAACTCCAAAACATGTAATCGATCATTACCAAAACATAAAGTCCATAATCTATCAATTACATATATAGATACGACATAAATTAACATAATGTCTCAATCTAAACAACATATTAAATCTAAGTTGCTGTTGTCACATCAACGTGCATCAACAAATCTTGTAAAAACGTGTTTTAGCACGTTCCCAGATCGATTAACACGAGATCTAACAACTGCAAACTCTTCGCCGATAACAGGGTACACCATTTTCCCTCCAAATTTTCTGGGAAAAACACCTTCACGTGAAACATTGGTATTCACGTAAATTATTGAATCTAAGATGGTAGGAAAAATTTGATGATTATCGAATTTTTGTACCGAAACCGTGCCAAATATGCGCGAAAACGGACCAAAATTTTTCGACCATTACCAAATTTTGAATCTCGCGTAAAAATCCACTTCTAAGACCAATTTTTTTTTTTTTTTTTTTTTTTTTTTTTTTTTAATAACTACCCTG
The DNA here is from genome assembly GCF_010389155.1 of Erigeron canadensis. NCBI lineage: Eukaryota > Viridiplantae > Streptophyta > Magnoliopsida > Asterales > Asteraceae > Erigeron > Erigeron canadensis. Next base: position 8,595,339 of record NC_057764.1, read on the forward strand.
TTGTGTGCTTCCATGTAATTGATCTTCTGATGTTGAAACACACTGAACCTCTAAAGTAGCTTGAGAACATCTTCGTCGTCTGATAAGAACCATATACGAACTTGTCTCAGCTAGAACGACTATCTTCGTGATGACATCAACTCTCAGTTAAACTAACTTCTGGATGACATCAGCACGAACTTAGATGTTATCTTCGTAAGAACTAAATCTGCATGAAACGAAGTTTAAGTTCGTTAGAACAACTAACTTCGTAAGTGCAATCTAACTTCGTAAGAACAAAGTTACTTTGCAACCAAATGCTAAGTTCGTAAGTGTAAGTTCGTCAGGTGAAAAGGGTTAAGTTCGTGAGGTGTTTTTGGCTATTTTGGGTTAAGTTCGTAAGGTGAAGACCTCATCTGTACGAAGTTAAGACTTAAGTTCGTAAGAACAACTAACTTCGTAAGGTAAATTCGTTTCCTATCTTCGTGAGATGAACTTAGAACGAATTTAAAGTTAAATTCGTTTCCTATCTTCGTGAGATGAACTTAGAACGAATTTAGCAGATCTGGTCGAATTCTTCATCAAAAACCTAATTTTCAGATCTCGTTTGAGGAAATATCATCCTCCAAAGCTCTGATACCACTTGTAAAAACGTGTTTTAGCACGTTCCCAGATCGATTAACACGAGATCTAACAATCATAGATGTGCGGAATCCATCTATAATCGTCTTTAGGGTTAATTAATGATTATAATGATAAACACACACGAAGATAATGAGAACAGGATATAAACACAAAAATACTATCATTAATCATATGATTACAAGATGAATCCGTATGAACAACATCTACAATGATTACGGATTACAATCATTGAGATGAATCGTGATAGTTTGGGCGGTATCTCGAGGTATAGATCTCTACCTCGAGAACCTAGTGAATGACTCTATGTTGCAACTAAATCATCAACCTAAATTCGTGACCTAAGACTTATATTTATAGGCTGTACAAACAGACTGGGCCTTATTAACTTAATAGTTCTTAGCCTTTTAGAATTATTGCATCGGACAACAGATTGTGCACTTTATGTGCTCTAACAGATGGTGTCATTGACTTTTTCTTAGGTGAAGTGAAACGAGTCTTAGGAGGAGAATTCCTTGGTGAGTGAGTACCAAATCTAGGTTGACTCCCTAATCGATCATAGAATTTAGACGAACTATTAATTCTAAAAGGAGGAGATCGATTTTGTTGAGCCATCTTCCTAGGTGAATAACTCCTTTGAGGTGTACGAGAACGACTCGGACTTACACTACTAGAAGTAGTATTCTGTGAAGGTCCCTGTTGTTTTGGAGTCTTAGATCTATTGAAATTAATCCTTTGATCTGTAACTGCAGACTCACCATATGACACATTTTTAAGTAACTTAACATAATTTTTTGCATCTTTATTATCAGGATGTCCTTTTGCATACCTCTCATAATAATCTCTTTTATATGCACTCATAAATTGTGGTGAAGCTACTTGTTCAACTAATTTACCCTTCCCTTTAGTATTAGGAATATCACCAACATACTTTGACTTGACTTGACTGTCATTCTTAGGATTCTTGACCTTCCTATTTGGACATTCAATAGCTATATGACCTTTCTCACGATAAGTATAACACTTCTTTACTTGTTGTTTTCTAGATTGACCATTTTCTATTTCAGGGATTGGTATACCATACTCCTTCATTTCATTTATGGTATCAAGCGTCTGTATTGCTTCTTCCATAGTTCTTGCTGGTTTAAAAGGAGCATAATGTCTATCCTTATATGGAATTTGTTCAGCTAGCCATTCTTCTTTATTTTCCACAGACCAAACTTTATCAATTTTTGATTTAGGTTCAATCCTATTTATAGAATACTTCTTTATCATAGAAAACTGTATCACAGTCTTTCAATGTGTAGTATACTACTTCATCTGGATTAAAATCTAATTTCATTTGTTGGTGATCTCTTTGTAGAAGTAAATCAGAATCTTTAGTCGCGTTACTTTCCTTCTTAAGGATAACATTTTCAGTAGTTAAAATAGTTAAATTTTCTTTTAATTTTAATACCTCAAGTTTCAAATCTGACACCATTTTACAAACGTCAACTATAGAGAACAAAGAACAAGATACCTTCTGATCTGCAGCCTTGCAATCTGCCATGTATGCAACAAAGTCTTCAGTTGTCATACCTTCAGGTATCACGAAGTTCTTCATTTGTTCTTCAATGCTCTTCATAGAAATGTTATCAACAGGACTCGATGACTCTTCCTTTTCTTCAGATGCTTTCACTGCTGTCACAGGTTCACTCTCAGATCTCACAGTCTCAGCAACATTACATACATTCTGCTTAACTATCTCAAATGCACCTTCTTCACTTGAGTATACAACATAATCAATTGTTGCAGCTACCTCATCATATAATTTCATCATGTAGGCATGATTCGAAGTATCATCGGATTGTGTATCCCATTGATAAGTACCATCCGGATTCTGAACAACAACAGCCTTTGACTCCAAAAATGGTGATGAAACTGGCTGTTGTGGAGTAGCAGGATATGTAATCATTGCTTGAGTTTTCTGATTACTTGGAGTAATACCGCCTTGATTGTAATTTTGACGACCAGCAACGGTATTACCAATCCTCTTAGGTCGTTGACACTCTCTTGCAAAGTGACCAAATCCATCGCAGTTATAACATTTCACCTTGGATTTGTCAAAGCCTTTAGTGCCATTACCTATAGGTCTCCCAGTTCTCTGAGTGAATCTTCTGACCTTAATAGTGAGCATAGCTAGCTGCCATTGTGGATCCATTTCTTCCAAATCATCAGGATCTATCTGATTGTAATCCTCATCAATTACTGCAGGATCAGTAATCTTTCCTCCGAAAAATGCTTCATGAGCATTACAAAAGGCTGAGTAAACACTCATCCTACCTTCTGCAGAACTCATACTCATTGGCATAGAATGAAAAGATTGTACATTGCTCTTGACATTCGTATGTGCATTGTCATAAGCAACATATCCAGTAATACCTTCAGCATCTACTATAGGTGTAGCTTTTGCACCACTTAGAAATGCATTATTCCCCGAGCTAGAACTTGCTAAATGAACAGACTTAACATGATACAATGATGGATCTTGAGTGAAATCCGAGTGAGTATCCTTCATTCTTCTCTTCATATTTCTGTTCTTCAGCTTGGAAACTACTTTTTCAAAGTCCCATGTACTATATTCCTGATCATCTTGAAGTTGATGAAAATAATCAGTCCATGTCTTAGGTAATGAGTCCAAAAACTTATCGACTAGCTCAGTTTGAGGATAAACAACCTCAAAATACGACAACTCAGTAGTCAAATGACTTAATCAAATAATAATCTCGTCAAGAGATTCTCCTTTCAGTCCATTGAAGGCTTCATACTGGCGCTTCAGAAGTTTGATACGATTCTTCTTCAAGGTTACATCGCTCTCACAATATCTTTCAAGAGCGTCCCATAAGTCCTTTGAAGTAGTGTATTTTTTGAACAAATGTACACTATCTTGAGGTAAGGCCATAGTAAGAGTGGACAAGGCCTTTCCCTCAATTGCGTATCTTTTCCGTTCTTCAATCGGCATATCAGCATAAGTATAGCTACCGATCACTCCATTCTTCTCATACGAAGGCCAATCAAAACCTTGAGTTATCACAAGCCATATTTTCATGTCAGTGAGACGAATGTAGTCTTCAAAACGTCTCTTCCACATCCAATAGTTTTCCATACGGAAAAACTTTGGAGGTGTGTTTCCACGACCAACCTCATGATCGTGCATGATCATCTGGCTGATAAGTAGGGCATTAGGAGAGTTTGCGGCAGCTGGTATAGTCGTCATTTCGAATCTTTTGAAAATCAAATCAAACGAAATAGTAAAGAGTTCGTATGTTGCAAAGTCACACGAAGTACATGTGACACGAAGTCACACAAGTTACATGTGACACGAGGTGACATACGAAGTCACACGAGTTACACGTGACACGAGGTGACACACAAAGTCACACGAGGCACACGTGACACGAACTGACGGCTGGCGTAAGCAACATACGAAGTTCACCTCGTGCTGACGTAAGCACGAAGTGACACGAAGAAGAGCACGAAAATTGCTTTAAACACGAATTTCGAATCGAATTTGCAAACAATAGCAAATCAAACGATGTTACACCTTTTGGTAATCAACCTTAGGGCTCTGATACCACTTGTAAGGTACCTTTTTGTTGCGTGGATCGTAATAAGATGTGATTCGTTATGTCAAGAGTGCGGAATCCTCTTGAGATAACTAGATTGCTATTGCCTTCTGTCGATTAATGAGCAATTAATCAACCTAAGGAGATGCACAAGGCTTGTGGTTCGTGTAGGAGATCACACGAAGGAACAATTAACTTTAATTCGTGTATATTCAAAACGATTCACTAAGATTTAAAACGATTAACCTAATTCCGTAGATTAGGTCTTGTATTTATACTAATACATATTGGGTTCGTGTGGGCTTCGGCCTTAATTACGTATTAGGCCCGTAATTAACAATAACCAATCTACCTCGTGCTGACGTCAGCACGAAGGTAATCCCATGTACTTAATTACGTCAAGAGGGACGTGCCTTTGGTCCTTTGTTTTACTTCGTTTAGCTCGTACATAACATTCAATCACCGTTTAAGTGTTCTACGACACTTATAAATCTTGATTCTATGTTCTTGTACCTGCAAAACGATATATAACACACAAACACAATACAAAACACAAACAGATGTAATATTGAAGTTCAGATGTAATCATTAAATATCAACACAAGTTCTTATTTAAATGATTACAAACAGAGTTCCTAAAACATAAACGATAATCAAATCTATGTTGCGATTATCACAACGAATCTGCATCTACAGACTCCCCCTTGACGATTGCAACTAGATGTCTTTAAAGTCTTCAAACTTGAACTTCAAAGCTATCCATTAAACAAAAGTCTTGTGCTATTCGCATGAATTCTCTCTTGCAAACAATGTGCGAGAATGTTGCAATAGCGCCTTTCTTCAACTCTCCAAAAGTCCACTGCTGAACAAGGTGTATCTAAAAGTCTTCTCTGATTACCTCTTGACAAGTTGACAACCTGCATTGGATCATACATGCGTAGCAACATTTTTTCCTGTGAATCATCAACAAACATCTGTGCTTCGCCTGACTTGATATCTATTTGCCAAAATGTCATTTCTGTCAGCATACGGAAAAGTAACTTATCTTTGAGTAGCATACGGAAGCTTGGTTTTGACTTTAAATTCTTTTGGATTGTGGAAGATAGGTTATCTTGAATTCTCTTGGCATTGCGGAAGCTTGGTTTGACTTTAACTTCTTCATTTCTTGATCGAACTTGTCTTTGAATAAACAATCATCTTGGAGCATTTAATCCTTTGATCAATTAACACTTGCTCCCTCTCAAACAATCTACTATCATTTCGGAGCATATATAACAATTCATGAGTTTACTCTTACTCCCCCTCAAATGAACAATCTCTTCAAACTGTGAACGAACTTAACTATCCAATTATCAACAAAAGATCAATATCCATTCAATCTCAAACTCTTTTAATCATCAAACAATGGTCATTTTTCCAACAAATCTTTCAAATATTGACCATGTACATCATCTTGAATATACTCGATCTCGAATCAATCCTTTAACTTTCTTAAAACAATCTTTCAACTTAGCACTATAATTATTCACTCTCTTCACCTAAACTAACGATCCTTTTAACATCCAAACACAACAAATTCTACCTATATCCTTGAACTCTATATATCAATCATATAATCATTTCTCCCCCTTATGATGAAAGTGTGAAACGATTTCATCATACAATAACGATTGATAGCATAAATGGTAGAGCACAACAAACAACAAGCAAACAACTTAACCCAACTCAATTCCCAATTCCCAATGAACCTATTGGTGAACTAGAATGTGAGGTTGTGTTGTTGGTAAAAGATTTTATAATGGTGTTGGTGTTCTTTGTGTTTGTGTGAAGAGAAATAAAATCCGGATAAACATGACCCGTTAACACAACCAAAAATCAAAAGGATTAATGGTGTGACCTAAAAATACGATTACTATGTTTAGGACTTCCCATTATCATCGAGAAATGCACAAAGCGTATCTCTAAATGGTTCGTTCTATGGCTTTACAACAGATAGATTGCTTTAAAGAATGTAATTCATGGTCAGTGTCACAAAGGCGTTCGATAACCATGTCTTACTATCCTCAAAGACTTTTGGGAAAATAAATCCGAGGTCACATAGACTGCTCGTTAACTCAACAAATTCATAAAATGAAAATGTGAATCCTACGTGCAATGTTGGAAAAGATGTTAGCATTGGTAGGATTTCCATTCGATCATCATGGAATATCAATAATATGATATCACTACGAATGTTCTAGCAATATCACAAAGATATGCAATGTCACAAAGACATATAAAGACTCATTGTGTCCTAGTAAAATGAAATATATATCAAGAACGCTCTAGACTCAATAGTGATCAAATGAAGTCGGGGACTGGAGCAAAGTGTCTCCCTTTTTCAATATCAACGTCTTCCAAATGAAGAGTCGATAGAAATGTGAAAATCTCCATGAGAATAAAACAAGTATTTGTTAAGAAACACTTGAGTGGTTAGGTAAAGATGTACATTGCTTCACTGGGTCCATGAAGTCTTCTTCAATATCGTGAAATCAACAAATGAAATCCGATCGAAACATGTTGACCCAGCTTTTTAAGAATTTGGGGAAGGCTTTCATTTCTTTTAGCCCTTTCTCACATCATTTCACCGTAACCTCTCACTTTTCGGCTACTCCCTCATGTCCTATTTGAACAAATATCATCACACTCATAAACCCTCACAATCTAAAATTGAGAATATAACTCCGGGGTTAGATCTCTTCGGCAATGATAAGATCATGGAGTTTTTTTTTTATTGGCCTAAACTCTCGTGTGCAAATCTAACACCGAACTTCAATAGAGATGATCGAAAATGGTTTGAAAAACATCCAAAGTGTTTATCAAATGACAAAAGAGTTTGAACACCTGGAAGTTTTGATTTTATAAACAGACTCCCCCTAAATATATGCATGATCTGAACAAAGTGTTTTACATATAAAGGGTGAGTAAAAGGTTTGAAAGTTACTCACAAACATTAAAAAAATGAGTTTGAAAGTTACTCACAAACATTAAAAAAATGAGACTACAATGGCAGTACACAAAGGCGTTCGATGCCTTGCATCTCATCCTAAGACTTTGTGAGTAACTAAAAGACAAAGTAAAATAAAAAAAAATTATGAAAAGAGAAAATCTTTTTGGATTTTTCTAAAAATAAAGAAATTACGAAAACAGTCTTAGAGGGTTATACACTGATGTGTGTATAAGCCAATTTTCATCAAATCACTTCGAAATTACCTTTGGAACCTATTTGAGAATAGGTCCAATGGTTTTTAATTTGTTAAAAGACCAAATGTAAGTCTCATCGATTTGATGAATCGAAGTTGCATTCCACGGAGAACTAAAACTCGGTGTTTTAGTTGAAATATTTTTCGTGGAAGCAACAGTGAAAAACCATTTGATTTCGTTGAAAAACTTTCAATCTTGGGAGATTGATTTGAAAAATGATTTTTCTGAGCAAAATCATTCACTTTTTGCACAACCGTTTTCACAGGTTTTGGTGCAAGTTCAAAAAGTTCCGAAAAAGAATATTTGACTCAACTGACTTATCTTTAGAAATCGGTTTCCATTTAGATTTAGTCAACTGAGATTTTGCTTGAAAAATGTGTGATGAATTATCCTCGAAGGATAGAAAATGCACTAAAGTAGCTGTTCCATCAAAATTTGGTTTCTTAGCATACTTCTTACCCTTTTGTAAGGAGTAACTAGTAAACTGAGAGACTTTTCTTTCAAAAGGTTTTGAAGATCTACCCATGTAAATCCTCTTCGGAACATCAACTTTAGGTTTGGATGACTCGGTTTTTGGAAAACTTTTAGAAACCTCAATCTTGTCACAAATACAATCAAACTCAGTCTGAGTTGAGGTCTCAATGGAATCAATAACATCACAAGTAGTTTGCACAGGGGAATTCACAACTTCACATATAGGACAATCAGGTTGAGTGTAAACTTCAACAACTTCTTTAGATGGATTAGAAGAGACAAAACAATGATTTTGAATTTGAAAAGATTTGGTTTGTGTTTGCAATTCAATCTCAAGATCAAAAATTTTCTTGGTCAAAGATGTTTTGTTTGACTGAAATTGCAAACACTTATCTTCAAGACACTTGATTTGAGCACAAAAATTAGATCGTTCTTCTTTAGCTTTCTTCTCAAAAATGATGGACATGTTTTGCAACTAATGGTTTTGCTCAGAAATCTTCTGTTTCCAAACAAGGTCTTTGATTTGACTGTCCAAAATCATTTTATTGAGCTCTTTTGAAGAATTGTCCAACTCATTCTTTAATTTGGAAAACTTTGATTGTAAATGATCATTTTCTTTTTGAACATTTTCCATGTTTGACAAAATGAGATCATTTGTAGATTTGAGCTCTTTGTTTTCAGATTTGAGTTGGTCAATTTCAAGTTGAAAACTTTTGTGTTGTTCCACGAATTTTTGACTCGTCTCATACATGAATCGTTTTTCTTGAAAACGAATGACAGCACCTGGAACATGTTTTTCGAAAAACCTGGGAGTAAAATTACATGTACAACGACCATAGTCATGATCATCTAATTCATCCCCTGTGGGTTCTTGAATGAACATAGTCGTCAACTTATCTGGCACATTGAACTTTATTGACTCAAAATTTTTTAAAGTCTGATACGAAGAAATAATGGATTTCAAGTCATTATTTTCAGACACAAAACATGCACGTGCTTCCCAAAGATCTTTGAATTTCTTGTAAGCATCCTCATACTCTTGATACACTCTAACAATACAAGCATTTCCTTGAGAACATGAACACTTTTGACTATGATGAATAATATATAATCCAAAGCTTGGTTCAAATTTAATTAGTTTGGTTGAAATTTTGAATCAAACGTTGATGACACTCTAAAGAAACGAACAACCTAAGACAAGACTAAAATTTAAACCAACAAAATTAACTAGACAAAAAAAAATAAAAAATTCAATAACAAACTTTCTGTATCTATCTTCTCACAAACAAAATACAAGACTTCAATAAAAGTTTTCACTTGTTATCACCCTTCAATCTTTTTGTATTTAACAAACTTAGTTGAAGAAACCCAATCAAAATACTCAAGCAAATAACAACCACACAGCCAAATGAAATTTTGCTCCAATATTGGGAAAGAAAAGAAAATGAAGAAACAACAGTTTGAATTCTTTTTTTATATTGAAAGACTTGTTCTATTTGCCGAGCAGTGAGCTCAACAAATGATTGAATTCGAGTCGAAAAATGGTTAAGTGTAGAACAATGGGTCGATTTGTGTTGTCTGCAGAGGAATGAGCTCGGAAAATAAAGTAGTTTGGAAAGAAATTTGACCAAGTAGAAATGTGAGGTTTGCCGAGCAATGAGCTCGGCAGTTACGGGTATTGGTAGTTTTGATTGAGTTGTATGAAATGCAGAAAGACGGGTTTAGTTGTTCGTCACTACGAGTAAACTGATGTTGGTCGAATTTGTTGAAGAAATCAAGTTGGCAAATAGTTGAAATAGTTTCTCTCGGCAAACAAGGTAAATGACTTATATCGCACAAGTCAGCAAATGTGTTAGGTCCAGTTTAAGCTAAACTGGAGCTCTCCAGTGACATCTGGAGAGCATGAGGAATTGTCCGAAATATTAGAAGTCCAGTTGCGTTGTACAGGTTCAGCAACTAATGACTTCCTCCAGTTGAGATCAGAAGACTAGAATCTGAAGACCTTCCAGTTGAAGTCAAAGACAACAAATGGAAGATAGAGATTGGCAATGGCAGCGAAGCCCAGTTGACAATCTACCAGATCAATCAACTGGAGAATCCTCCAGTGTAAATGCTCTTACAAAGCTTTACACTAATTACGAGGAGGACCTTTTTACTCTACATCCTTTTAACCGGACAATGATATTGTCTTTGGATAAAGGTACAAAGATGTAGAGTGGTTGAATAAAGTAACCTTTTGTCTTACTTTATTTAACACACACAAAGGATTATTTAAACAATACTTTTGTGTGCTGTCAACCATTTTTGTACGTCGAAGTTGAGATCCCCATGCTCAATCTTTGACTATAAATAGAGGTCCTTGCACAAGCATTTTCAACAACTTTGCAAATACATATATTCTGTAATATTGGTGAACTTGTGCAATATTCTCTCAATCGCAAAAAGGAACATTTCACAACTCTAAGTGTTTCGATTGTTTAGGAGAATTTCCAAGTTTAGATCAATTGTAATTCATGGGTTGTTAGGATATTTACATTCTTGTATTATCTTGGTTCCGCAACAACCTTGTATTTTATTTAAACAAGTAATAAATAAAATACACTTGAAAATTACATATTGTCTCACCAGTTTATATACTCATCATTTATATTATTGCATGTATTATTATTCTGTCACCTTAATACTTAATTCCAGTTAACCTGGTACACGATCAATCCAAACTGGTCACATCCAGATTAATTGATCGTGTTGCAAAGTTCACTCACCATCGACATAGAGGTGTCTTCAGCACCCATCTAGTAATAGTTGGGACTTACAAGTGGTATCAGAGCAGGCAGGTTGAATTGTTTCAATTCTATAACCTAGGTCTGCTTCGATGGCTGCTGAAGGTGAGAATGGTTCTGGTCCAAATGAATCTAATCCTAATATTGCTACTCCTTTAAATACTAACCCTACTCCTCCTTCTCCATCTCCTGGAGCTAACCACGTTCATGTACATTACTCCAACTCTCCTGTTCCCAAATTCAATGGGAATGGTGAGACATTTGGTACATGGAAAGCTAGAATGCTCTTGCATTTTGGTGGGATAGAGAGGTATATGTTGAAAATCCTTAAGGATGGACCATATATTCCCATGTCCAGTGGTGTTAGCCCTCTTCTCGATCCCACTGGGAGAAGAGGCACCAGGGAGAAATCTGAAGAACATTGGTCAGATGAGGATCGCAGATTGGTTGATCTTGACACTAAATTGAAAAACATGATTCTTTCTGCTATACCTGAGGAACTAATTCCTACCCTTGTGCTATTTTCTAGTGCAAAATCTATGTGGGATGAATTAGTTCTCCAGTTTGAAGGAGGTAATGACACTATTGTCACTAGAAAGGTTGCTCTCAACAAGAAGTATGAATCCTTCTTTGCTCTACCCAATGAAAGTTTGACTGGTACTTATACCAGATTTACTGGCCTAATTAATCAACTTAGAGGCTTGGGAGTGGAGAAGGATAAGGATATTCTTCTTGAAAAATTCTGTGATGTTTTGCCATCCAAATGGGCACACATGGTTCTTGTCTTAAGACAAGGAAAGACCTTGCATAGCCATACTCTTGCCTCTCTTTATGGAGCCTTCAGATTCACTGAAGATAATGATGCTGCAAGATTACTGGCTGAGCAAGATACTTTAAACCATGCTCAGAGTTCCAAGGCTGCCAACTTTTCTGGGCAACCTTGTGCTGCTTTAATGTCTACTGAGAATGTCCAGTCACATTCTATGAAGGAAATGTTAAACAACTTTTTGAACTCTGGCCTAACCACTAATCTCAGTGATGGTTGTGAGGAAACTGACGATGATGATCTGGTTGCCATGATTGCTAAAACCTTTAACAAGTTTAAGCATAAATCTAATCGATTTAATGGGTCCAATAATGCTTCCAATTCAATCTCAATGGATAAAGCTAATCTTACCTGCTATAAATGTGGTAAGAAAGGCCATTTCATGAAGGAATGCAGATCTAGTCAGATGAACAACCAAACTGGTCCCACTGTCCCAAACTTTGTTAAAACTGATGATTATAAGGCCAAATACAAGAAACTTAAGGCCCAGATTGCTCTCATGTCTCTTGAACAAAATAACGAGAAAGAAAAGAACAAGTGCATGATGGCTCAAACTGAAGGGAAATGGGAACTCTCTGATGATTCATCTGATGATGAAGAAGAGATTAGAGATATGTGTTTCATGGCATTGGAGAGTCAACAACCAGTGGTGAAGGATGATGTTGTATCTGGAAGATGGGTTGATATCATTTTAAAAAAGGTAAGGGATTATGATATCGAAATTGATTCAGAACTGAAACTGGATATTGCTGAATCATTGAATGATGACTTGTTATTTGTTGAAACCATGAGAACTGACTGTGAAAGATATTTAGAAATAGTTTTGGTTGAATTAAACAACATGAAAAGTCAAGTAAGTGATTTGCAAAGTGTCAAGTTGGCTCTTAAAGAGTCAGATTTGAAAAACGAGGCATTGGAAAAAGATAACCAAAAATAAAATTTGATCTTGAAAAGGAACATATGGTTATTAACTCTTGGGTTCAAGCATCTGGTAAAAATTATGACGCTTTTTCTAAAACCATTGATGCTCAAAAAACTGCCTGGAAATCTGGTGATCTTCAGATGGCAGCTGTTTTACCCACAATTCACCAATTGCCAGAATCTGTTAAAGTTAAAACACCTTATGATTCCTCTGGCACTATCAAATCTGAATCATCTGGTGATAATCCTTTACCTCATAAGTCAAGTGAGTCCTCAACTCTAAAGACTAAAACCCCCGCTGAGCCAAAGTCCAAAAGCCAGCAGCCTGATGAAAAGAACATTTTGTTAAAAATGGAGAATCAACTCCAAAGTCTGTCAAGGCAGGTACAGAGTTGTACTGCCAGAATTAAAAATCTGGAAGGAAGTGCATTCTCCTCTATTGAAAAACAAAATGTCAAAACACCTTCTCAAAAACAAAAGATGAAACAATCTGCTCAGAAAGGAGCAAACATTGAAAAGAAAAAGAAGGTCAATGTTCCACTAAAACCAATTGTCTTCACTCCGGAAATTGGAGAGAACCCTCCAGTTTCCTCATCCAGTTCAACACCCAGTCAAGTACCTGGGACTTCTCAGAAGAAGTCCAGTGGACCCATCAAGAAAAGATGGGTTCACAAAAATAACTAATCAATTACTTGGGTGTGCAGGGCGATCGTAAGAAGAATATTTGGTATCTGGACAGCACAGCTGGCCGGACTATGACCGGATGTAAGCCCCTGCTGGAAGAATTCACTGTCTGCGATGGACCAGCGGTGACATTTGGTAATGATGGAAGTGGGAAAACTGAGGGATATGGTGTTGTTGACAATAGGCAGATTCAGTTCACTAAGGTTGCATTTGTTAATGGTTTGAAATATAACCTGATAAGTGTCAGTCAACTTTGTGATGATGGATATAGGGTACTGTTCGACATTGTTCAAGGCACTGTTTTTAACAAGGATTGGAAGGTAGTCATGATTGCACCAAGAAAAGGGAATGTGTACATGATGAACATGGAGCCTGCTCCAAAAGAGCATTGTTTCTATGTCAAGGCTGATGAGGACACCAACTGGCTGTGGCATAAACGATTATCCCATCTTAACTTCAAAAATATTAATAAGTTTTCAAGAAAGCAACTGGTTGATGGGATACCCCTGTTTTCCTTTAAAAAGGAGAAGCCATGTCCAGGGTGTGAAATGGGCAAAAAGAAAAGAGCCAGTTTTAAGACCAGGCAGAATTTCAGCATCACTGAACCTCTTCACATGCTTCATATGGATCTTTTTGGTCCAGTGAATGTTCAAACTAAAGCTGGTAAGAGATACACTTTAGTTGTGGTCGATGAATACACCAGATTTTGTTGGGTGATATTTATCAGATCAAAGAGTGATGCATCTGGTGAAATTATCTCTCTCATCAAGCGAATTGAGCTCAAGTATACCAAGAAAGTGTGTCAGTTGCGAAGTGATAACGGTACAGAAATCACGAATAAAGAATTGGAGACATTTTGCACTGACACTGGCATTTCTCAAAACTTTTCGTCAGCTCGTTCTCCAGAACAAAATGGTGTGGTTGAAAGGAAGAATCGCACATTGATTGAAGCTGCAAGAAGTATGTTATCTGAATCTAGTCTTCCCACCTATTTTTGGGCTGAAGCTGTGGCGACTGCATGTCACACCCAAAACCGGTCAGTTTATGTCAAGAGACACAAGAAGACTGCCTATGAAGTCCTCAGGAATCGTAAACCAAATATTGGATACTTCCATGTATTTGGTTGTCCAGTTTACATTTTAAACGATTCCAGTCAGTTGGGAAAATTTGATGCAAAAGCTGACGAAGGTGTCTTTGTGGGGTATTCAAATATTAGAAAAGCCTATAGAGTTTATAATTATAGACTCCAAAAGGTACATGAGACAATTCATGTCACGTTCGATGAATCAAATGAAGCAATCAACAAAAGACCAACCCTTGATTTATCTTCAGTTGTCCCAGTTGATTTTGGTGTATCTGATCAAATTCATCAATCAGATAGTGCACCAGAAAATGTTCCCAGACATCAAGTTTTGGAACCAGTAATGGAAAAGAAGATCGTGTGTGACACCTCATTTTATCCTTCTATCAGTTTTAACCTACCTGAAAAACTGGTAATTGGATCTGATGTGCGTGCCACAACAACATCAGAACCAGTTCAAGCTTCTCCAGTTCTTCAAGATATACCTTTGTTTGAAGATAATCATGTCAACTCTTCAGTTGACACTGATGATGAAGTTGAGGTAGTTTGGACTGATCCTCCTCCAGTTGCTGCATCTGTTGGAGATCGTCATGTGTCTTGCACTGATGTTGTATTATACCAACCTAGTCAATACACTAAATGGACTGCTGCTCATCCCATTGAGCAGATTATTGGCAATCCAGATAGTGGGGTTCAGACTAGAAGAGCCACAAGTGATCAATGCTTGAACGTCACCTTCTTATCACTGATTGAACCGAAGAAGATTGACGAGGCTATGGCAGATCCAAGCTGGGTTGAGCTATGCAAGAAGAACTCAACCAGTTCGAAAGGAACAACGTTTGGGAGCTTGTTCCTTGTCCTCCAGGGTTAAAGAGAAAACCCATTGGAACGAGGTGGGTCTACCGGAACAAGATGGATGAAGTTGGCAACGTTATCAGGAACAAAGCTAGATTAGTTGCCAAGGGTTATTGTCAAGCAGAAGGTGTTGATTTCGATGAAACTTTTGCTCCAGTTGCAAGACTTGAAGCCATCAGAATTTTCTTGGCTTATGCTGCTCACTTGCAATTCAAGGTTTTCCAGATGGATGTAAAAAGTGCGTTTCTGAATGGCACATTGGAAGAAGAACTGTATGTTACGCAGACTCCAGGCTTCATAAATGATAAGCATCCACATTGGGTATATAGACTAAACAAAGCTTTATATGGTCTTCGACAAGCCCCAAGAGCCTGGTATGATACTCTAACTAAACATCTTCTCAAAAATGGTTTTCAAAGAGGTGCAATAGATAATACCTTGTTCATTCTGAAAGAAAAAGGCAATATCTTATTGGTACAAATTTATGTTGATGATATTATATTTGGGTCAACTGATGATGGAATGTGTAAAAGGTTTTCGAAAATTATGTCTCAAGAATATGAGATGAGTTTAATGGGTGAATTAACATTTTTCTTAGGTTTACAAATCAAACAAACCATGGATGGTATTTTTATTAACCAAGAAAAATATGTCAGAGATTTGTTGAGAAAATACAAATTTGATTCAGTCCCATCAAAAACCACACCTATTTCAGCTCCATTAAATTTGGACTCTGACCCAAATGGAAAACCAGTGGATCAAAAAGAATATCGTGGAATGGTTGGTTCACTGATGTATTTAACTGCCAGTCGACCAGATATAATGTTTGCAACATGTTTATGTGCCAGATTTCAGGCAAATCCAAAAGAATCACACTTGCATGCTGTTAAACGCATTTTTAGGTACCTGAAAGGGTGCCCTAGCCTTGGTCTTTGGTATCCCAAAGGCTCAGGGTTAGATCTAATGGGTTATTCAGATTCAGATCATGCAGGTTGTAAGATTGATAGAAAATCCACAACTGGTGGATGCCATTTCCTAGGGGGAAAACTGGTGAGTTGGACCAGTAAGAAGCAGACTTCGGTCTCAATGTCTACTGCTGAGGCAGAATACATTTCTGCGGCCAGTTGCTATGCCCAGATTCTCTGGATCAAAAACCAGTTACTTGATTATGGCATGAAATTCACAAGAACCCCAATCTTTTGTGACAACACCAGTGCTATGGCTATATCTCACAACCCAGTGATGCACTCAAAGACAAAGCATATTGATATCAGGTATCACTTCATTCGTGATCATGTTATGAAAGGAGATATTGAAATACATTTCATCCCCACTGATAAACAGTTAGCTGATGTTTTTACAAAACCTCTTGATGAAAAGACTTTTAAACATCTCATCAGTGAACTGGGTATGTTAAATCCTCATTAAACTGAAGAGGCCCTTCAGTTGAGGATGGTCCAGGTGATCCTTGATTGGTTGGAGATTGAACGCCTTGATGTACTCAAAGACTAGTCACTGATCAAATGGATCACATTTTTAGGGGGAAAAGACTCAAAATATTTTTCAAATAAATTATTGAAAAATACAACTGAAGGTCATCAGTTGAAACTGGCATCTAAATTTTCTTTTGGTTGCCAGTTTGGTCTTGTCTCAAAATGGTGGTCAGCCAGACTTCATAACGTTGTGTTTTACTTGGTGGATACTTGTGACACGTGATGTTACTCGAGTGCTAACCTCGCACTCACGAACGTCACCTGACATGTCTTACGTGTCAAGACTTTTGCTGAAATGTACTGCACTTTTTATGGGTATTGGTGAAGTTAGTGGGAGAGTGGGAATACCAGCCGTCGTAGCATTAAATGCTTGATGGGAAGTATTAAATATTTTTGAATTCTCAAAATTTTGGAAAATAACTTTTTACAAATTATTTCAAATTTTGGAGACTAAAATATCCTTTCGTATATATTTTGGCAATATTTTACTGCCTATATATACCCCCACCAATTTTCCGTCTCATTTACTTCTCTCAAAATTCCTTCATTTACTCTTTCAATCATTCACAATTCGAGATCCTTTTCTCTCTTTCTTCTTTAAGTCCAAAACCCTAAATCAAAATTCACAAATGGCTCCTAAATCTTCTTCTTCTTCATCTCGTTCTCGTGATGTGAATCTACTCACTGCTGAGTACATTCCATCACAAAACGTTATTCGTGCCACTGGTGCTCCCATAAGTTCTAAACTTATTAAATTAAATCCGAATAATCCAATGGCATCTCTTCAAGGGCTCCAGGCCGCTGACTCACTTATAGGGAGAATCCAATCCTTTCTTCGGATTTCTCCCCTCAGCGATGCCTTCTCTTTGAATCCACACAAGCTATTTCATGACTACTTGTGTGAATTCTGGTACACTGCCTCTCTTTCTGAGGACTGCTCATCCATCTCCTTTTCTCTAAAGGATGGGTCAGTCCCGTGTACCATCACCACTGAAACATTGAGGGAAGCCCTTAACCTCAATTACTGGAGACAAAATGAAAATCCAGTGGTGATTTCCTCCAATATTAATTTCCGCCAGGTCTTCCTTGATATGGGAATAAGGAGATGGTGGAGGGGGATGTTTGAAGACCAAGGGGTCCATTACAATGAAAGGGCTTTCACCATCCTGGAAGTTCTTTATGGTCCACTTGGTGGAAAGTTTGGGAGGGAGTTCTGGTGGATTGGACCAGATAAACTCCTTCCAGGCAGAGATGGCTTACTGCCTCTGGAATGGACTGAGGGTGGATTTTGCAGGTATTCTGTTCAGAAGCCTGGTGTTCAAGCTGAAGGGCAACAGGGGTCCTTGTGTCCCCTTTTCAAGATTCCTGTCCCTTTGTTTCATTCAGATGTTGGGCAGGGAAGAGTACAACAACACACAATCCTTGTTCTCTATGCCAGAACTGTTGAGGTATCTGGACAACCTGGTGTCCACTTCTGATGAAGTCCAGATGTCCCCGAGAATGATTTTTGCATTCTCTAAAACTGATGCACCACAATCTGGTGAATCAGAAAGGCAACTGGGCGGGCCTCAAAATAATGAGGGACCCACCGGTTCGTCTACTGAAGTCATAACTGTGGCAGAAGCAAGAGTCCAGGCAGTTCCTAAAGCAAGAAGATCCTCTAAAAGCAGGAGATCAAGATCTGGACTTGCTGCACCTGACCAATCACAATCTGTGATAGTGGTCTCTGAAGCCGCTGCCGGTGATATTGCAACTGAGGATAGAGCAGTTGTGGTTGAGGCACCAGTCACCTCTGTCCAGGGAGAAGATGCTTCGGCAACGGATCCTCAAACTGATGATACCATTGAGGCAACTCAAACTGGTCATCAAGAGTCTGAACATCTAGTTCAGCCACCCCCAACATTTATGGATCTTGGCATAAATGAGGGTGTGTTTCAGCTTGAGTCTTCGGACTCATCTGAGACAGAATCTGACCAGGAGATGGCTGATGCAACTGTACTTGATCAGCTCCCTTCTCTCCTTGGTCAACCCCAAGAACCACATGTTTCAGTTTCCCCTACTATTGTACAAAGCTTAGAAATACCTCCAATTTTCACCTCTCACCAACCACTTTCTTCTATGGGTGTGCCTAGAAATAGACACATCCTAACCCCACCGTCGCCGTCGTTCACACCTGAGCTTTCTCAGCATGAACGACACATTGAATCTCTTCCCTTCATTTCTACAATCCCTCCTCTTCTATCAACTGATGCTGCTGCAACTGGAGAACCAAATATTGTCATACCTCGTCCAGTTGCACCTGTAGCTTTTTCGGCTGGTCCAGTGACTTCTTCTCCTCCGTCATTGGACAGCCAATTCGTGTCTTTCCAAGCCGATCTCTCGAACCTTCTCGCGAGGGTGGAAGAGATTCAAAAGACACTTGATAGGAACACTAAGTCCCTCTCCAGGTACCACAAGGATCACTTGCAAAATATTAAAGTGGTTGACCTGGGGATCAACAAGTTCTCTGCCAATGAGGACTTGGTGTTTGGCAAGTTGAACGAGTTAGTGGAATCCTCCAATCAACTGGCAACATCTTTAAGGGAGGCGTTCGCACTGACTCAATCTGGAGTCACATCTTCAATATCCAACCTGCTGAACAGTACTGTTAGATCTTCAGAGGTTGATATTAAGAATCTTGAAAGGCAGGTGCTAGATTTATGTAACAAACCTGGCCTAGATGTGACTGCGCTTGGACACCAGTTGGCCTCTTCAGTGGGTCACAAGATCGAAGAAACTTTGGCTGCCAGTGAAAACAACTTGATTGAAAAGGTGATGTCTGAGATCACCAAGATTGCAGCGCCCCAGGTCGATCTCACTCCTATTACATCTGAGATTGATCGGTTGAGGTGCAGTCTGGATACACTGGCCAGCAAGGTCTCTGAACACTCAACTGCCATTTCGGATCTGACCACTGAAGTTGGCAAAGGAAGGGAGGGTGTAACTGAAGGCGTTAAGGAAGTCCCTGCAACTGGGCTCTCTTCAGATGATCTCTCAATACTCAAACAGATTTTAAAGAGTCAAGAGCAGACAAGTGGAAATGTAATGACTCAGTCTCAAGAGATCAATCATCTTTGGAGGACAGTTCGCATGCTTTGTGGAGTCTTCAAAGAGTGCAAGACAATGCAATCATGGCAGCCTCTAGATCGCCTGCCCTCTAGTCATGCCGATTTTGAAGCCATCAGGCAGGGACTAGATGCTGCCAAGGGGGAAAAGTCGGTACATGCCCCTCACACTCTTGTGAAGACTTCAAGTAAAGGGAAGGAGATTGTGGTGGCTACCAGTACTGAGGCTGGTGAGCAAGGGTTTGAGGTGTTTGATGATGTGGTGGTAGGGAGTGTTGATAAGGGAAAGGCCATTGCTGATGAATCTATGGAACCGGCCACCGATGCACCAATGTTGGAAACTGGCAATGTCGATTTGTTGCCTCCAGTTACTGAAAGCGAGAGTCAGAAGTTAGCAAGAGTGGGATACCTGGTCAAGGAAAGGAAGAAACAAATGAAGGTGAACCAATTCGAATCAAGAAGAAATCTTCCAACCCCTCTTGCTGATATCACTGATGCTCAACTCCTTGGCTTGACACTTGTTGAATACAAGAAGATCAAAGAAGATCCAAGAATAGTCAATGCACTAAAGGAGATGCTTGAAGTTGAACTGGACAAACACTACCAGGATGATGAGGCTGAACTGGATGCTAAGTGTATGAATGTATCGGTGGAAAAGGCCAGAGAGATTAGGTCTGAAGGGATTCTCAAGAGGACTGAGCAGGTAAAGAAGGCGGTCACCAAAGTATTAAATCCACCCAAGTCCAAAGGGAGAAAACAAAAAGCCTTGCCAAGAGATGCAAATCTGAGGACTTGGGTAGAACCATCTGAACCCACAACTGATGATATTCGAGCTGCTACACAAAAGCTGAGCACGAGCAAAATCAAACTGACAAATGAATCTGAAGCTCGCACATATTTGTCAGATGTACAGCGTCGAAGGCACAATAGAGGCAGGATTACTGATGTTAAGGTTTCAATCAAGCCTGGTGCCAAGCATTTTGTTGTTGAGGTACAATACTTTGGTGGGCCTAAAAGGACAACTGAGAACCCGGATGTCCATCAGTATGGTCATTCCGAACATGTTGACATGTTGAGGTTGCTGGAGGGGAGACAGAGGAAGAATAAAGTTGAAAGAGCCTGGGAGTACGTATTGCAAAATCTTATCAAGTTCAAGGAAAACAATGAAGAAAGATTAGGCCTTGATCCTGAGGATACTCAGCCAATTTCATCAGTCTCAAAAAGAAGGAAAACTGGCGAAGGGCCATCTGTTTAAGTTTTCTTTCTATCTATCAGCTTGTAATTTTGTATACTTTCTTGTAACTTATTTGTAAATTATGTGTATATACAAGTTTCCAGATTGTAACTCACAAGTAAGATATCTGATAGGATCTACAAGCTTTTAAAACAAAATCCAAGACATTTGATGATCTATAAAAATGTCTTGGAAACTCAATAGGTTTTATCAAACTCAAGTACTTCAAACTTAAACTTGTATAGAAACAAGTTTGAAATCACTTGACAATATTTCAGGACAATTAGGGGGAATTTGTTAGGTCCAGTTTAAGCTAAACTGGAGCTCTCCAGTGACATCTGGAGAGCATGAGGAATTGTCCGAAATATTAGAAGTCCAGTTGCGTTGTACATGTTCAGCAACTAATGACTTCCTCCAGTTGAGATCAGAAGACTAGAATCTGAAGACCTTCCAGTTGAAGTCAAAGACAACAAATGGAAGATAGAGATTGGTAATGGCAGCGAAGCCCAGTTGACAATCTACCAGATCAATCAACTGGAGAATCCTCCAGTGTAAATGCTCTTACAAAGCTTTACACTAATTACGAGGAGGACCTTTTTACTCTACATCCTTTTAACCGGACAATGATATTGTCTTTGGATAAAGGTACAAAGATGTAGAGTGGTTGAATAAAGTAACCTTTTGTCTTACTTTATTTAACACTCACAAAGGATTATTTAAACAATACTTTTGTGTGCTGTCAACCATTTTTGTACGTCGAAGTTGAGATCCCCATGCTCAATCTTCGACTATAAATAGAGGTCCTTGCACAAGCATTTTCAACAACTTTGCAAATACATATATTCTGTAATATTGGTGAACTTGTGCAATATTCTCAATCGCAAAAAGGAACATTTCACAACTCTAAGTGTTTCGATTGTTTAGGAGAATTTCCAAGTTTAGATCAATTGTAATTCATGGGTTGTTAGGATATTTACATTCTTGTATTATCTTGGTTCCGCAACAACCTTGTATTTTATTTAAACAAGTAATAAATAAAATACACTTGAAAATTACATATTGTCTCACCAGTTTATATACTCATCATTTATATTATTGCATGTATTATTATTCTATCACCTTAATACTTAATTCCAGTTAACCTGGTACACGATCAATCCAAACTGGTCACATCCAGATTAATTGAGCGTGTTGCAAAGTTCACTCACCATCGACATAGAGGTGTCTTCAGCACCCATCTAGTAATAGTTGGGACTTACAAAATGGTTGTTTCTGCAGAAAATATGAAGAACACGGCGGCCGGAAAAAGTAACCACCTCGCCGGAAAGCTTCAAAACACGATTACACCTTCGTTTCTCCGAATTAGAACATGAAATCACCACCAAAATACTCACAAGAAAATCGCGAAAAAACCCTAGCCAAAAGATTTGGATTTCATGTTCGCCGGAAAAGTCACCTATTCGCCGGAAATTTGACCGTCGTTCAAAAACTCAAGCAATCAAAAAATTGCAACCACGAGAATGATCAGAAGAACACTACGAGCAAAACCTCATGAATTCCAAGATCAAATCGATGCAAGATGGCCACGAATTTGAAGAAAGAAGATTATGAAACTTTTGTTGTTTTTCTTCTTTTTCCTTTGGTCGTGGGTTTAGGGGGATAGGGGAGGTGATTCATCAACTTTTTACCAGGGTTGTGATGTGGTAGAAAAGTGGTGGTGGTAAAAGAAAAGAGGTGATGTG
This sequence comes from Erigeron canadensis, assembly GCF_010389155.1. Lineage (NCBI taxonomy): Eukaryota > Viridiplantae > Streptophyta > Magnoliopsida > Asterales > Asteraceae > Erigeron > Erigeron canadensis. Next base: position 8,618,005 of record NC_057764.1, read on the forward strand.
TTCAATAGTCATGGTAAAATAAAATATCTAGTTAAAAATCTTTAACCTCCTTACTATTCACTATAATTATTTAGATTTTCCGATTTTTTGAGTGTGTTATTTTATGAATTCAAAATCATAATCGAGTGTAGAAATACTAGAAACTATGTGTCCCCAAGTCTTAAGTTCATACAAGAAAAGCTTATGCGAAAAATAGGCGTTTTACGAATTTTCGGGAGATTTGAACTTTTTATTTTCTAGTTGATCATCATCAAGGTTTTTAAACTTGTTAAGATAGTTTACTAGCAGTTCGATTAATCACACAATCAAATAAGAAAACCTTGCACATACCCATACACCTAATCATGCCCTATCTTAGCCTAAAATACCCTAATTAATATAATCGAACCCTAATTGCATATAATTAGGTTAAATTAATAAAGTGAAAATTTGACGGATGTCACACAGGTGGTTGCCATTTCCTTGGTGGCAAATTAGTTAGTTAAACGAACAAGAAGCAGACTGCAATATCTCTTTCCATAGATGAGGCTAAATATATATCTGCAGCAAGTTGTTGTGCTCAGATCTTGTGGATGAAAAATCAACTAACTGATTATGGTGTTAAGTATACAAAGACTCCAATTTTCTGTGATAACACAAGTGCCATTGCCATATCTCACAATCCTATTATGCACTCCAAAACCAAGCACATCGACCTTAGATATCATTTCATTCGTGATCACATTATAAAAGGTGATATTGAAATTCATTTCATTCCCACTGATAAACAACTCGCTGACGTTTTTACAAAACCTTTGGATGTCAAAACTTTTAAACATCTCATCAGTGAGTTAGGAATGCTAAATCTTGTGTAGCATTTTAGGAGGAATTGACAAGAATATTTTTGTACCTAAAGGAAAATTTTCTCTGAGGGGGAACTTTTTCCTCAGAAAATATTGTCTGAAATGGTTCAGAATCTGAGAGACTTCAAAATTTATTAAAATGAGATGGTTCAGATTGAACTTCCTAACCATTCTCAGAATTAATTGAGTCAAAATCTGAAGTCACTTAAAACCTTTTAGTGTCTAGTGGATACTTGGTTGTTGTGTGGACACGTGATTTTACTGTATAACGATATCTTCTTGCTAACGTGTCACATAAGTAACGTCGTAAATGAAATAGTAATTATCACTTTTTATTGAAAAATGAAAAGACTTTTTGAAGATGTGGGGTCTCTAACCATCTTTGCACTAAATGCGGACGTATACCCGAAAATTATTTTCGGATTTCAAACCCGATCAAAATTACTTTTATTATAATAACATTTTATTTTATTGGGTTTGAATTTCAAAAAATATTTTTATTTTATTTACAGTGGGAAACCCCCTGTTTTCCATTGTAAATATAAATATCATTTATCAAAAATCATTCCTTCATTTACTTCATTTTTTATTTACTTCCAATCATCATTCTCTCTCTTTATTATTCTCTTTTCATTTTATTCTTTCATTTTAAAACTCCAAAACCCTAACATCATTCTTGAATTTCTTTTCAACCCAATCAAATGGCAAAATCATCTTCATCTTCTACAAAATCTCTCATTGAATTCGAATACAATCCTTCTGAGGCAGTTAAGCCACGTCCAATATGGCTAAAGGGTTTCAAACCTTCAACCCTTCGTTTTAATACGAATAACTTTGTGGCCGCCTTAAATATCCACACCAAGACATTAATGGGAAGAATCAATAAATTCTATGAAAACTCTCCTCTCCATTATGCCTTGACCGCCGATCCACAAGTAATGTATCATAGATACTTACTTGAATTCCGGTACACTGCAATCATAAGCAAAGATGAAACGATTGCTTTCACATTAAATGAGGGCACAAAGCAGTGTATCATCACTCTGGAAGGGTTTAGACAGGCTTTTCGTCTGAACTATCTTCAACTTCCCCCAGTCTATGCATATAATAGACTGAAAGGGGTAAATTTTAGGGTGGTTTTGCGTGCCATGGGTCACGATGATATAGTTGATGATAATAAGGAATTAAAGACCTCTAGGCACATTTTCTTGTATGGGTTTGGAAATTGCTGGAGATACTTCTGGACTCAAATCGTTGAGTGCCTTGGGGGAAAGCATGGTGGTTTGGACCAGATTTCATTACCCCAAGTAGAGGTTGGTTATTATCTATATCATGGGATTGAGGCTGACTTCGCTGAGATTATTTTCTCTCAGATGATAATAAAATTGAAGGGAAAAAGGAGTCTTCACATCGCCTTTGCCAGATTTATGAACTTATGTTTCATGAACATACTTGGAGATGCTTACAACAATGAGGAGCTTGAGTCTTCAGCAACTGTTTTCAGCAGGGACTTCTCAAATGTGTCCACTTCAGAAGATGAACCTGCTCTTCCTGCTGCAATGGCTCAAGTATTAAATAAAACTGAAACAACACGACCGGCTGGCTCAGAAAGATCACTGGGCGGGTCACAAAAGAATGTGAGACCCACTGGTGTATCTAGTGGCAAAATGTTACACTTGTTCAAACCCAGAACAAGTGTTTCCACCCAGCCACCCTCCTCATCCACTGACCAACTTGAGGATCTCCCAAAAGATCCCTCAGAATCTCCAAAGGGCTTATCTAAACATCGTAAATATAAGCAATCCTCACAGCCCAAGGATACTAGTACCAAAGTTCAGCCTTCTGGATCTTCCCAACAAGATCTAGAAGAAGGTCAAATGGGAAACCCACAAGCAACCATCTCCAAAACTTCTTTAGGAGGAGATGGTGAAGAACAAAGTGTGTCAGCCCAACACACATTAGAAGTTAAGTCTACATGTGCACTCCCTGTAACTTCACAAATCTTACACTCTTCTATTGCATAAACTATTGATATTTCTCAGGTGACACTAAGAGAGATTGAAGTTTCAACTTCTACGGCCAATGAAGAGGTTGTTGATGATAACACAAGGATCACTGAGGCAACCCTGTGTCTGCTATTGTTGGCAAAGACGCTTATGCTCAGCCAATTATCACTGAAGCTGGTAACGATGCATCTTCTTCTAAAGAAGTTGTTGAACCAGTAGCAGGTTCAGGTACCAGTGATCCGAACCTGGGCATGTCTGACCAGACTGCAGTTTCGACTGAACTCTGGGAAGAAGATGAGCCAATTCAAGGGAATGTTGATTCCTTTGCTGATTCTAAGTTTGACAAGGAACTCTTGGAGGAGAATCAGTCGTCTGATTCTGAGCCAGCCTTCAACCTCGCAAACGCCCCTCCTCCCCCAGAAAATCCAAATTTTGATCTTGAAGAACCATACCAACAACCACCAATTTCACATCAACACCCATTCTTTCCATAAGGCTCAACACCTGCTTATACAACTTCACCAATCTTTCAACCATCACTTCAATTCCTTCACCCTCAATTTCATCATGTACCAAGGCACATCAACTATGATGAACCCTATGAGAAGGAGTTGGACTCTGCAACTGAATCTGAGAGTTCAACTGAAATACAAATTGAAAGAACTTTGGGTGGGCTTGGACATATTTCCTTTATGGCTTCTGCTTTTGCTTCTGCACAACCACCTCCTCATTTGAGTGTAGAAGCACAGTTAGAGAAACAAAATGCCGAAGTCCAAATCCTACTTCTCAATGTGGAGGACTTAACCAAATCTCTAACTGCCAACACTACGTCCATTACAGATATGAAAGGTGCTCAGATATTCATTGGCACTTGTTACAAATATAAATATGGTGTTTAATTGTAAATTAGTTATTGTGGAAAGAGTTTTAGTGTTAGGTAGATGAAATGTATAAATACCCCTTCTTTTAGTTATTTTGTAATAAGTCTTTTAATATTTTCCATACATCCTTCTCTCTAAGTTACTCTTTCTCTCTAACTTCTCCTTCAACCTCTCATCACCCACACACACTAAAACACATATTCCACCAATAAACCTTCTATTAAGCTCAAGTTTATGCTTTACATTTGGTATTAGAGCAAAATCGGTTAATCTGAAGATGTTTAATGTTTCTGAGAATTTATTTCGTGATTTGAGCTTAATTTTATGTTTCCGATTAATCTGAAGATGTTTAATGTTTCTGAGAATTGACTACATGTGGATTAGTGTTTAATTCGGTTTATAAGTAATCAATTTCACATTTTACAGAGTTAATTTCGTGTTATTTCTGGTTTAGGTTCAACTTTTATTGTTTTTGCCGAAGTTAGAATTCAAGTTTTAAAGTCAAATTGGCTACAGTAGCAGATCACGTGATACTTTCCTTTCACATTGTTTGTATCGTCAGTAACAATACAATTTTCTTTTATTAATTAAAAAAAAAATTAAATAATAATAAATAAATAAAATTTATATACAGAAAAAGAAGAAAATCAAGTTTTTTTTTTTTTTTGTCAAAACTTCTCTCTTCAATTTCGTCTTCGTTGTTGATTGACTCAAACTAAAAATCATGAGGTTTTGTTCGCAATCAAATTCTGAAAAAAGTCATCTTTTCAATTTTTCGTTTCGTCAAGTTTGATTTCTCCGGCGAGATTCCGGCGAACTTCAAATCTGAAATTTCTTGGTGAGGGTTTGTGAGGATTGAGATTCTGAATATTTTGGTGGTGGTTTCGAGTTCTATATCGAAGAAACAAAGGAGTAATTGGCATTTTAATTTTCCCGGCAACTTTTCCGGCAACTGTTACTGTTCACCGCCGTGATGTTCTTCATATTTTTTGCAGATATCATCCATTTGTAGACTTCGATTTTCACCTGTTTGCCGAGTTAGACTTAACCAATTTTTCATCTCAATTCAACCATTTGCCGAGCTCGTTGCTCGGTCAATCATACAACTCGACCAAGTCTTCAAGTTCTCGCGTTTACCGAGTTGAACTTACCCAAATACCCGCATTTGCAGAGCTCGTTTCTCTGTAAATCATACAACTCGACTTCTTCTATCTGCCGAGCTTATTGCTCGGCAAACAGTACAATTGTTCTTCGTGTTGAATCTTGGCTGCTTGCTTGTGAAATTGAGTCATTTGCTTGTTTCGTACTTCTGTGATTTAAATTGAGAGAACAGAGTTTTTTTGAAGAAGTTAAAGTGATACAAATTTGTTTTAGAGAGAGAAATTTGTTTTTGAATATTTTGGAAGTGCAAAAGAAAGATACTGGTTATTTGAGAACTTGTTTTTATAAGTTTGACTAATTTTCCTTTTGAGTGCACGTGATGAAGAGATCATGTTATTTTTATTTTTTTGGTTGTTGATCGAATTGTTTTTTTTTTTGGACAATTTGTTTTTAGCCAAATATTTTTGATTATTAAGTGGACTATCTCTAGGCTGCAACTTTAATTTTTCATATTTGGGCTAATTGTGTTGTAGGACTAAATTTTGTTTTGGGCTAGTATTTTGTTCTCAACTTAAAAGTGTAATTGGGCTTGCAATTTAAAAGTTTTTTTTGGACTACAAGTTTTTTTTCCGTTAATTTTTTAGGTGATCTTTCATTGAGTTGTCATCAAATTTTTTGTTTGTTCAAAATGTCAACCAAACCAATCAAATTTGAACCAAACTTTGGTTTATATAATTTTCATGATAGTCAAAATTGTTCATGTTTTCAAAGTGTATCAAGAGTATGAGGATGTTTACAAGAAATTTAAAGATCTTTGGGAAGCGTGTGAATGTTTTGTGTCTGAAAATAATGACTTGAAATCCGTTATTTGACGACTATGTTCATTCAAGAACCCACAGGGGATAAATTATATGATCATGGCTATGGTCGTTGTACATGTAATTTTACTCCCAGATTTTCGAAAAACATGTTCCATGTGCTGTCATTCGTTTTCAAAAAAAACGTTTCATGTACGAGACGAGTCAAAAACTCATGGAACAACACAGAAGTTTTCAACTTGAAATTGACCAACTCAATTAGCAATAAGCCAATCGACCTCGTGCTGACGTCAGCACGAGGGTAATCCTATGTGCTGATGACGTCAGCAGTAGGATCGTCCCTTTGGTCCTTTGCTTGACTTCGTTTGGCTCGTACACAACATCTAACCATCTTTTAAGTATTCTACGATACTTATAAACCTTGGTTCTATGTTCTTGTACCTGCAAAACAATACATAACACACAAACACAATACAAAACATAAACAGATATAATATTGAAGTTCAAACGTAATCATTAAATATCAACACAAGTTCTTATTTAAATGATTACAAACATAGTTCCTAAAAACATAAACGATAATCAAATCTATGTTGCGATTGTCACAACGAATCTGCATCTACAAACTCCCCCTTAACAGTTGCAACTAGATTTCTTTAAAGTCTTCAAAACTTAAACTTCAAAGCTATCCGTTAAACAAAAGTCTGGTGCTATTCACATGAATTATCTCTTGTAAACAATGAGCGAGAATGTTGCGATAACGCCTTTCTTCAACTCTCCAAAATTCCACTGCTGAACAAGGTGTATTCAAAAGTCTACTTTGATCACCTCTTGACAAGTTGACAACCTGCATCGGATCATACATGCGTAGCAACATCTGTTCCTGTGAATCATCAACAAATATCTATCTGCCAAAATGTAACAACCCTCAATCTCTAATTAGGATAATTTACTTGGACTAATCTAGATCCTTATCCCTAGAGGTTTATTAAGAGAATCGACCTTCTAGACATTCAAAGCATAGCGATAATTGACCCCTAGTACAGTTAAATGCCTTAGAAATGCCATAAACAATAACTATAATCATTCAATACGATCTCAAGCTATAAATTAGTTCTAATCAAACTTGGTGAAATGTCAATGAACCAAAAATTTTATTTCGAGAAGTTGAGTTACATAAATAATTATACAAGACTCACAAGTTGTGATAACAACCAAAACTCCCTACAAATATCCAACAATTCAAACACAAAGCTAACTAAAGTACATTTGAGCACAAAAATATAATGACCATCTTGAAAATAGACTTATAAACTATTATGTACATAATAGTAAGCTTGAATAATAATAAGTACATAAATATATTGCAACATTTGAATAAGTCTTCCAATTAAAAGATATGCATACAACTTAAACTTATTATAAATATAAACTCTTATAAAATTCACCAATCAACATACAATTAACCCACTTATTCTTACACTCTCCTCCATGTCTTACACTCACATATACATACACCTATACATGTATATTGAATCTAGTCATTTATGCATCCAAATACGTTACAACATTCAAAATCCACACCACCAACCTTAGTCTAACCAACGGGCATGCAAACACCACTCCCTCTAGCCAATAAACAAGCTTTCTAACTCTCCTCTCACTCTCTCTCACGTGATTATTGTAACATCCCGAACTCTTTTATTCTATTTCTGTAAACTTTGACCGTTAGTCAACGTTGACTTGTCGTTAAGTGGCGTCAGATATTTATGTGGACTAATATTTGTCTTAATTAAGTAGAATATAGTGTGTCATTTATGTGGTTACTCTTGGGTATGTGTTCCCATTAGTGGGATTAAATTGTCGATAAATAGTTATCAATGCTTGTTAACATGGTATGTATTCCCTTAGGGCTGGATTATTATTAGATGTAAATAAATGAAGTTATTTGAGATGGTCATTTGGTAAATAAGATAAAAGGGGTGTTAAGTGTTAATTTAACGAAACCTTAATGGTCATTCTATCTATTTTTGTAACAGTAGGGCATTAGAAAAAGAAGGGAAAATATATCTGTATGTCGTACGCCCCACTAAAGAAAAAAAATAAGGGTTATTGTTTATGTGTATAGCCGTCATCACACATCGCCAAGAGAAAAAGGAAAACAAAAAGATTCTTGTGCTGTCATTGTAAACTTGCAATCAGGAAAACACAAAGTAAGAAATTAACCATCTTTTGCTTTCTTTATTATATAGGTCGATATATATATATATGATATATATTTATATAGGTCTAGATATATAAGGATAATAGGCTGCCTTATCTCTTTAATGTGTATAGTCAATTGTGTTGTCGTTTGACTTCAAAACAATAAAATATACATTGTTTCTTGGTATTTTCGATCTGCACAAATAAAAAAGAGAACATCTTTGATTGATATATTGTACAATCCTCAAATAAATAAATATTGAAAAGGTAGGTATTATCTTCTACATATGTTGCAGCCGAAAATAAATGCAAAAGCTTTTATAGTTTTATTGAGTGAGGAGTAGCTACAAAAGGAATTAGAAATTGTCACTTTTGTTAAAAGTGTCATACCTGTAAATTATGAAATTAACTCTTTCTATATACCTAGATAATTGTTGTGGTAACTAGTAGCACATGGACTTGTCCATTATTGTCCTTTCTTGCTTCATAGGGTCGTGAGGTAGCAAAGAAAAAAAGAAAAGGTGTGATGTACTTAATAGTAAGGTGTCATGTACTTGTCCTTTTCTTTAGTATGTACCAAAATATATTCATGTAAAATGAAAGTGACCTCTGTTTTAGCTTTTGGGGTGGTGGCATGATTACCAGAAAAGGAAACAATTTACATATTAATATTATTTAGTATAATTATTGTTGTCTTTAATTAATAGGGAGCTAAATTATGTAGTAACGTATATAGATATAGTGATATTATCGAGTGACATGAGGCAAGTGATATTTTCGAGTGACATGAGGCAAATGGATTCATTTCATTTGTCATGTTCATGATCTAGAATATGATGATATATATATATACATGTCGTGAGCCATAATTATAATATGTCGGATGTTCATTTTTTTATTGAACTTTAAGTCAGATGTTGTGTTATCTCTAGTCATTTGTTTGACTTATTTAATTATTAATTATTTATAGGTTGTTGGAATACATAACAAGCTTGGTAAACTATTGGTATTTGTGATTTGTGAAGCTGCAAAAGGTAAGATACCTTACTTTTGACACACGAGAGACATAACAAAACATAGATTTTATAATTACTCCCCTTTTTATGATGTTTAAATTATCTCATGCGTATGTTGGGTATGGGATGCATGTGGGGATTTGCTTGTGGACGTTTTATGCGTGATTATGTATCTATGCTTGTGGTAAATGGTTGGTTGTATGATAGTAGTTTGCTGTTGGCTTGTACACATAGTACACTAGACTTATTTAAGTTGCCATGTCACAGTGCACGTTAAGGGCCCTAATAATTTAACGAGGAATTATCGTGTGTTAACGTGGAATTTGTCGTGTGTTCAAGTCTCGAGCACAACGTGGAAAAGTGTTATGCTTAACCCACATTAGTCCAATGGACTCTTGTGTACGTGGATCACTCGGGGGCAATGTACATGCTTCCCGTGTGACTCAATCATCGTGGAAAGAGTATACCGGGTGGAGTGATTGACCACCATACGTGCGGAAATGGTTTGCTCATGGATTTGGTTATGCCTATCCATAACGACGCCGATGGACCCCGAAAGGTTACCCATCATGTCGGGTGTGAGGTTCCTGTAAGGTCTTATGACCGCCTACACACATATATTTTATTGTTGACTATAATGGCATAACTATACGTGGATAACGTGGAATGTGGAAATTGTGTTGTAACGTGGAATAATAAGGATTGCTAGGCACTTTATAGGATTAAATATCCTTATGATGTTGTTAACGTGGAATTGTGTGATTGTGCCTGTACATATGTGTGAGATATATTTCTTTATAAAAATGTTTTAATTGGCAATCCTTGTTTTGTACTAACCTGTTATCTTACTCGGCTTTTAAGCTGACACTTGTGTTTTGTGAAAAAATGTTGTGCCCTCAGGTTAGGACTTGAAGCTGATCGATAGATGGTGAGATGGGTAGCTACTTGTGGAGTTCGAGGATTATGGCTTTAGTTACCCATAGTTGCATTTACTTACGTAGACATTTATTTAGCCGTTTGGCCATTATTATGTTGGTTGTCTTTTACGTTGATTGTGGATTTCATTTGGGCTATTGTGATGATATTATTGGTAACACCTTTTAAGACATTTATTATGTTTTTATTGATTCCGTTATGGATCAAATGGGATTTTTAAATGACGCTTCCGCACTTTACTTAACGGGGTTATGTTTTATTTTGAAAAATTTTTGAAATCCACATTTTTATAAGCAGGGTGTTACAATTATGGCTAGGGAATACCAATTTTCCAGCCATTTCTTTCACACTAGAACACACACATGCTCTCAAACTCTCTCCTCCTTTTCTTTCTTTCTTGGCAGAAAAATGGGTGAAAAACACCCTCAAATGTTACTAACAAAACATAATAATAACATGTATGGGTCATCAACTAGATAAGGGTTAAAGGTAGATCAAGGATGGAGCTCTTGGGAGGCCTTGGAGTCTCGAAATCAGCCTTCCAAGGTGGCTGATCGGCAGCAGCAAAAACGGGCAGCAAACAGCCCTTATCTCCCCACTTTCCTTTAATTCTTGATCATCAAAGGGTACCCAACTTGTTCCTTTGTTTGTTCTTCATATTCTCCTTCATTTTGTAGCTCATATTCCCTTTTTTTCAAGCTTGCTACAACCAACAAACAACTCTTGGGCAGCCATTGATGTGTGAAATCGAGTAATAAAATTTATATAACACGAACTACTAGAAAACTGACTACAACACACTTACCGGCAGTGAACCCGTTCGTATGCAGTATAGTAAACCAGTAAATCCGAGGTCGAACACAAGGACTTTGTAAGCAATTGTTCAAATAAAGTAATTCAGATTAAAAAGAGGTTTTTTATGGCCGAGTTGCCACGTTGCAAAAGTTAGTAGAAAAAGTTAGTAATCCCGTAGGATTAATCGCAAGAAAGAGAATTTTGATTTTATGACAAAAGAGATTAAAAAGTCATCCGTCTTGACCTCGCTCAACAACATGTTCGGATTGCACATTAATGAAGTTCAAATTCAATTTTAGTTGATAAAGATAATCGTGAGAAAACAAAGACACAAACTGGTACTACCAACGTTTGTAAAATTATTTAAATCACCTAATTAATTAGTTATCTTGTAAAAGCTGGTACCTCCAACGCTTAAAAAAATTTCCCTAACCAAGTAGTTTATTTGACTATAAAATTAACAATTGTACCTATGTGAAGATAACGTGGTACCACCGACTGTTACACAACACGTTGACAAAATAACTCCTTTTATTAAATGACATTCACTATCATACCATGAACAAGTGATAATTGTTTATAGACAAAAAGTTAATAGAAAATCACATACGTATTCAACTAGTACCACTAACGAAGAACACATATGCCACCAATATTACATAATAATTAATGAGTTAAATCATCAAGATCTCGATACAATGATAATTAAAATCAACTTTGAATTATTAAATTAGTGCAATCCTACATATTGTATCAATCCATCAAGACGGATGATAAAAAGTTTAGCTACTCATGACAAAACTAATAAACACAAATACAACTATTAATAGAAAAGAATCCATATTAATATTGTACGATGATAAAGTCTTGACAATTAATATTAAATAAAAATAGAGAAGTAAAAAGAGTTTGACCAGATTTGTAACAAGCTGTTTCGTAAACGAATTCGAAGGAAACAATAAGGTTTCACACTTTTGTCGAACACCTGCGGCTGCTCAAAACCCTTCCTACGAATTTTTAATTGCCAAGCGCCTAGAATCATTAATATTGAGTAGCTTAAAACTATATATAGTTGTTGATGATCCTACGTAACCGACCTCACAAACATAAGGGCTATGGCCCCTTTTTGATTCTTCTTTTTGGGCTGCTGCTCCATCAAGACACAAGGAAAGGAATGGGCTTCGGCCCATGTGGTTTCTTTCTTCCTGGGCTGCACCTTTCTGCTGGGCTCTAGTCCACGATATACCACGACCATTTTTTCTTTTTGCTGTAGCCCACGTGAACTACAATCTCTTGTGTGCGGCTTTACAAATCTTCTAATTAAAATAACTTTTTCTACTAACTTTTGCAACGTGGCAACTCGGCCATAAAAAACCTCTTTTTAATTTGAATTACTTTATTTGAACAATTGCTTACAAAGTCCTTGTGTTCGACCTCGGATTTACCAGTTTACTATACTGCATACGAACGGGTTCACTGCCTGTAAGTGTGTTGTAGTCAGTTTTCTAGTAGTTCGTGTTATATAAATTTTATTACTCGATTTCACACATCAAGTTTTTGGCGCCGTTGCCGGGGACTTAAGTTTAAGTATTTGTTTAATTTAGTGGTTCGATCATTTCTTGCATTCAGTTGTGAGAAAGTTAATTGCTTTATTAGATAGATTTTATTTTTGTTTTTAATTTATTTCTTTTTGTCCCAAGTGCGGTTAACGTTTTGTCTTATGGTGATTGTGCAGGTTCTTAGTAGTTGATGAACACAAGAGCTTCTGTAAAACCTTTGGTTAGTCCTCAGTCTAATCCAGGAAGAGCCAGATGTCGCTTATTGTCACTCAGCAACACAGAGGCCTCTACATCTAACAGGATAGATCCAGAAACTGCAGAGCAAGTCCAAGAGGACATTGATTTGGATCAACATTATTCAAAGAAAGATTCACCGACAGGGATCTAATTCAGCACCGATTTCTTAGAATCAGGTGGTGTTTTAAAATCAGGTGATAGTTCAGAAGAAGAAGATAATAAGGACAAAACTTCTATACCTGGTTCAACAGTAATTCTTCGGGTAAATCAACCAGTTCAGGCAAGAAGAATGGGTGATCAGGAACAACCAGTCAACCCCAACAACCGTCTTTACGGGGATCGAAGGAGAAACATACCGGCCAACCGTGGCAATGCTATTCGTTCTCCAGCTACCGGGTTGAAGTTTAATCTTAAAGGAAATCACTTGAAGAGTGTTGAGGAAGAGAAGTTCGATGGAGTGACAAACAGTGATCCTTACGGCCATTTGGAAAGGTTTGAAAAGATTTGCAGGTTTTACAATTAAGGAGAAGGACAAAATGACATCGTGAAACTTGAGCTCTTTCCACTTACTCTTTGTGGAGAGGCAAAAGCTTGGCTCAAGGAACAACCGGATGACTTGTACTCCACATGAGCTGAACTTCGAGAAGGTTTTATTGATGAGTTCTATTCTGTAAGAACTCAAAGACAATTGGAAAATAAGATCAGGGCATTTACTCAAGATGCGGGTGAAGATGTAGTTGATTCTTGGAAACGGTATAAGGAAATGCTTCGAAATTGTCCAGGTCATAATATGACTATTGAAGCAATGGTTGAGATTTTCTATGACGGTTTGCTTAGGAAGACTAGAAGGGAACTTGCAGCTGCGTTTGGGGGTAGTTTGAATAATGTGACTCCAAGTGAAGGTTATAAAATCTTGGATGACATGGCTAAGGAGTTCTCTGTCCGGGAAGAAATCCAAAGTAGGAAATCGGGAAGTAAGACTGTTGCTAAGGTGGAAAGTGGTGAAAAGTCAAGGTTAGTTGCTGAAGTTAAGGCACTCTCGAAGCAAATGAATGAGAGGTTTGATAACCAAGATGCAAGGTTTAAGAGCATTGAAAGGGATGTGAAGGTCATAACGGATGGTTGTGACTACTGTGGAGATTATCATTACTCGGAAGATTGCCCGGACAAGCCAACTCAGGAAGTTAGTTATGTTCAGAATCAGCAGTAGGGATCCTACAGCCAGAACACCGGTTATCAAAACCGGCAATCCGGTACTTCTTATCCCTCATCTTCATTTAATAATACTAACAACTCTGGGTTTGGTGGCAATAGGTTCAGCAGGTTTAGCAATCAGCAAAACTCGAACGTTGAATTGAGAGACATCATGAAGGACTTGATAAGTGCTCAGAAAGCAACTAACGAGAAAGTGGAAGAACAATCCAAGAAGATGCATTCTGCATGGGATTGTATGACTACTCGTTTAGACGGTTTGACTCATAAGCTGGAGCAAAGTACAAAGAGCACTCAAGCTACATTTCAGGATATAGAAGCAAAGCTTGAAAGGCTAGGAAATTCAAATAGGCACCCCGGTACACTACCGAGCAATACCCAGCAAAATCCTAGGCCTCAGCAGAATAACCAAGGATCCAGACAGAAGCATAGCCATCCGAATGCTCGAAATGAGCAAGTGAATGCGATCACAACAAGAGCAGGTAATACTTATAATTCTGCAAATCCTTTGCCTAATGATATTACTCCTATTGTGCAGGTTGAAGCCGATGAAGCTGTTGATGATGAGATTGAGATGGAGCCGAACCCAGCCATGAAGACACCGGCCGTTCCATCCAAGACTGTTGAGAAGACTACTGTTGAGAAACCACCCGTTAAGCCGTATCAGCCGAAGATACCTTTTCCTCAACGATTGAGGAAAGCGAAGATCAAGGAGATTCCTCCTAAGTTGGAAGATCCAGGGAGTTTTCTTATCTCTTGTTCTTTTGGTGTTCGTTTGTATAAGGCATTGGCCGATCTTGGGGCTAGCATTAATTTGATGCCTTATTCTGTTTATAAAAGATTGTCGTTAGGTGAATTGACCCCTACCCGCATGAGCATTAGGCTTGCGGACCGTTCATTCCAATATCCCATGGGGATAGCGGAAAATTTACAAAATAAAGTGGGTCATATGATTTTCCCGGTAGATTTTGTTATTCTTGAGATGGAGGCGGATGTTAATGTGCCTCTAATTCTTGGCCGACCCTTCCTTATGACCGCGGATGCTATCATCTGGGTTAAGGCTAAGGAGATTTCCTTAGGTGTCGGAGAAGACCGGGTAGTTTTTAATGTTGATAGGGCTCTTAAGTATCCTTACTCGTGTGATGAATCTTGTTTCAGGATAGATGTTATTGAAGAAGAAGAAGAAGATGCTTTGGAGAAAGAGCTCATGGATATCTTGGACATGGAAGATGGACAGGCATTGCTTGCTTGTAGTGAAGAAGAGAAAGTGCTAGTTGAAGAGATGATGCAAGAAATCATGGCATTGAGTGTTGATGAAACTCCACCGGAGGATGAGACTTTTGAAGAGATCACGGCTAGTGAAAGCACACGGGTGCTTACATCGATCGAGTGTCCTCCTACCTATTTGGAACTTAAACCCTTGCCGGATCATCTCGAATATGCCTATCTTTAAGGTACATCTTTCTTACCCGTTGTCATTTCATCTTTATTGTTGGAGGATGAAAAATCTAGACTTTTGACCGTCCTTAAGGCTCATAAAAGAGCCTTTGCATGGAAAATTTCCGATATTCTGGGTATAAGTCTAGAATTTTGTAAGCACACCATAAACTTTGTTGATAATGTTAAACCAGTTGTGCAAAGACAACAGAGATTAAATCCAAATATGAAAGATGTTGTAAAAAAAGAGGCTATTAAGTTACTTGAAGCGGGAATCATATTCCCCATTTCGGATAGTTCTTGGGTGAGTCCGGTACATTGTGTACCGAAAAAGGGTGGGATGACCGTTGTTTTAAATGATAAAAATGAATTAATTCCTACTAGGACTGTCACGGGGTGGAGGGTATGTATTGATTATCGGAAATTGAATGATGCAACCCGCAAGGACCATTTCCCATTGCCCTTCATTGATCAAATGCTCGAATGGCTCGCCGGTAACGAGTATTTTTGTTTTTTAGACGGGTTCTCGGGTACTTTCAAATACCCATTGACCCTAAAGATCAAGAAAAGACCACGTTTACTTGTCCTTATGGCACCTATGCCTATAGGAGGATGCCTTTTGGTCTTTGTAATGCCCCCGGTACCTTTCAACGATGTATGATTGCCATTTTTCAAGATATGATTGAAACCTCCATGGAAGTTTTCATGGATGACTTTTCGGTTTTTGGTAGTTCATTTGAGAGTTGTTTAAAGAGTCTTGATAAGGTGTTGGAAAGGTGTGAACGGGCACACTTGGTCTTGGATTGGGAAAAGTGTCATTTTATGGTTAAAGAAGGGATAGTTTTGGGACACAAGGTTTCTAAGTCGAGATTAGAGGTAGATAAGGCCAAGATTGATGTTATAGCTAAATTACCTCCACCGACAAATGTTAAATCAATTAGAAGCTTTTTGGGTCATGCCGGTTTTTATCGTAGGTTCATAAAGGATTTTTCAAAAAATAACCCGGCCAATGACCGAGTTGTCAGAAAAAGATGCCCCGTTTGTGTTTAATGATGAGTGTCTTAACGCATTTAACTTTTTAAAGAAAGAATTGACTAATGCACCAATTAAGACTTCACCCGATTGGTCATTACCCTTTGAGTTAATGTGTGATACTAGTGACTATGCCTTAGGGGCCGTTTTAGGCCAAAGGGAGGATAAACATTTCCGTCCCATTTCTTATGCTAGCAAGACCTTGAATCCGGCCCAACAAAATTACACTGTGACTGAGAAAGAGTTGTTGTCCGTTGTGTATGCTTTTGAAAAATTTCGTCCCTACTTGGTTTTGAACAAAACTATAGTTTACACGGACCATTCCGCATTGAGGTACTTGTTTTCAAAACAAGATGCCAAGCCCCGTCTCATCCGTTGGGTCTTGCTTTTGCAAGAATTCGACATTGAGATTAAGGATAAAAAGGGGGCGGAAAATGTGGCAGCCGATCATTTAAGTAGGCTCGAAAACCCTCACCTTGAGGAGTTGCAATAGCATGAGATTAATGATTATTTTCCTGATGAAGATTTGATGCAGGTACAAGGTGAAGAAGAACCATGGTTTGCAGATTATCTTTGTGCTAATGTTCTTCCAGAAGAAATGACATCTCAACAAAAGAAGAAATTCTTTTCTGAGATTACGCATTATTTTTGGGAAGAACCGTATTTGTTTAGAATGTGTGCAGATGGAATGATCAGGAGATGTGTTTCCGGTACTGAAACCTGGGAGATTTTTGATTCATGTCATCATGGCCCTACCGGTGGACATTATGGACCGTCTGTGATCGGTAAGAAAGTTTATGATGCAGGTTTCTATTGACCAACTATTTTCAAGGAAGCTCATACGTTAGTGGAAACTTGTGACTCTTGCCAGCGACAAGGTAACATTTCAAAAAGGGATGAAATGCCCCAACAAATGATTCAGGTTTGTGAAGTTTTTGATGTTTGGGGTATTGACTTCATGGGGCCTTTTCCGCCTTCGAATAAGTTCCTTTATATCTTAGTTGCTGTTGATTATGTGTCTAAATGGGATGAAGCTAAGGCTTTGCCAACTAATGATGCTAGGGTGGTCATAGACTTTTTGAAGCAGTTGTTTTGTAGGTTTGGTGTTCCTAGAGCCCTTATTAGTGACCATGGTACTCGTTTTGTTAACCATCAATTGGCTAAGGTGTTAAAGAGGTATGGTGTCACACACCGTTTTTCTACCTCTTACCACCCTCAAACTAGCGGTCAAGTAGAGAACACAAACCGTGCCTTAAAACGAATTCTAGAAAAGACTGTAGGAGATAACCCCAAGATTTGGTCCAAAAAGTTAGATGATGCTCTTTGGGCATTTCGGACCGCCTATTGGTACCACACCATACCGGTTTCTTTATGGCAAAACTTGTCACCTACCGGTTGAAATTGAACATAAGGCATATTGGGCTTTAAAGAATTGTAACATAGATTTGTTAAAAGCAGGTGAACATAGGTTTTTGCAATTGAATGAGCTTGATGAGCTTAGATTAGGTGCCTATGATAACTCCATGTTGTACAAAGAAAGAACAAAAGTGTGGCATGATAAAAGACTTCGTAGGAAAGAATTTAAAGTTGGTGATAAAGTCTTATTATTTTTGTCAAAGTTTAAGATTAAGCAACCTAAATTGACTTCCCGTTGGATAGGACCTTATATAATTAAGCATGTTTACCCATCCGGATATGTTGAGTTGTTTAAAAAGGATGGAGGGTCGTTTATTGTTAATGGTCATAGGTTGAAGCTTTATCATGAGGAAGAAACCGTGGAGGGAGTTACTTTTGAGGAACTCCCATTGTTTGATTTCGAAGAGTAATCGGCGATCGAGTCTAGCTAAAGACTCGTTAATAAATTAAGCGCTTCTCGGGAGGCAACCCGAGTCTCTTTATTATGTTTGTTCTTTTTCTTATCTTGTTTAGTTTTACTTTTACATTTTTTCTTTATATTAAAAAATCCAAAAAAATTGAAAAAGTTAAAAAATCCAAAAAAATTGAAAAAGTTAAAAAATCCAAAAAGATTTTGATTTTTAGTGTAGTTGTTTCTTTTTCGTATTTAGGATTTTTATTTTTAGTTTTATAGTTATTGTTATTATTTTTATTATTATTTTCTTTTTCTTTTGGTATGTTTGATGTTTTTGTTTGAGTGTGTGTTAGAGCTTCGAGGAAGGAGTTAAATGCGGTTGAGATGCAATTAACTTACATTATTTTTGGATCAACCGAGCATTTGGAGCATGCGCATTAAACCCAGGAAGTTTCATGTTCTTTATTCTTTTATTTACTTTTTCCTATTTCCCATAGTTTTAATTAGTTCATTGTACATTGAGGGCATTGTACAACTCAAGTGTGGGGGAGGTAAATAGGAAAAAGCCGGGTTAATTTGGGAGACTTTGAAACTTTTGCTTGTTTGTCCTTATAGTTTAATTGCTTTGTCATATAGGATTTAATCATATTAGTAATTAAACTATAAATTCCTTTGGTAAAAAATTTTTAATTTGTGAAATGTGTTTTGAATGATTAATTGGGCAAATCCTTTCTGGATTGATAACATGACTAGCACACTTATATCCCAAAACACCAAATTTGTGAGGTTTTGATTCATTTATAGATATGCTAGGTGTTACGGTTTTGGAATTATTAGCCTTGTAAATTTGTCCCTCTCATAGGCTTTTGGATTTATCCAGAAGTAAGGGTCTCTTTAAGAGCTCTGAACTACGATGTGCAAGTTTAAGGTTGATAACTTGTCCTAGTTGATCATTTCGAGATCGCAGTGAGATCACTTCGGTGATATAGGTGTAACTAGATGATAAAGAGGAAAACTTAGGTTTAAACCGTGTTTTTCTTTGTTATTTCACCCCTTGTTATGTTTATCATTGTTTAATCATGTCTTTGTCATGTGTTTTAGTAGCTAACCACATTGGTTAGTAAATACCCTTGTTTAAACCCGTGTTGCACTCATTTTTAGTGCAAGAAACTTGTAGAATACCTGTTGAGCCTCGCCTTGTTCGTTTGTGTTTAAATCCACTTAAATATGTTAACCTTTCCTCGCCATACCGATAGTCGAAATCCATGGTTGGTTATTAGTTGCCTATGTTAGTCGAATGGTTTGGGTTGTCTTTGTTGTGTCAGGTTGGTGTATTCTCTATTGGGGGTCGATTGATTTCGTCATGATTTTGGATTAAGTCTAGATTATTCGGTTTAGCATGTTATTTATGATTTGTCAATGTAATTTAAAGTTCAAAAAGGGAATACCAATTAGGCAGGGTAAAAGTAGTTCATTAAAAAAAAAAACAGAAAAAGTGAAAAACAGAAAAGAAAAGTAAAAAAGTAAAAAACGAGCTTGGACTGTCAGTTGGTATTTCCCATATTTTCGACAAATCAAATTAAGTTGGTAAGTTAGTTTAAACCAACAAAAGCTTAATTGTTAAATGCTTATCTTATGTTTAAGTTGGTATGTTTATTAGACTAACTAAAAGAATCTTTTGTTGTTTATAATCTTCATTGAAGTTGGCGTGTTCATTTAAGTCAATATTGGTAAGATATGGTGGTTATAAGTCGTTTTGAATGTCATACACCACAATGGTGTCGGTTTTTATCGTTCTATTGGGGGAGTAGTGTCGGGATGATGTCTTTTGGGCTTTGGATAGATGACAACTAATGACATGGGTTGTGTTGGACTAGACTATATGTAAAACTTAGTTAATTGTTGTGTTATTTCTTTTTAACACCAATTATATTCCAAATTTCCATACACATATGTTAATGACCCTTGTAAGCCTTCAGAATATACATTAGAGCCGAATAAAATACCTCTTTTGATAGTTATGCTTGGTGCTTACGCCATGACTGTGGAGATTTGATTCTAGAACAAGCCTATGGTAAAATAGTATGCATCACGACTTGGCTTTGAGTGATTGATACAATATTTCAACCCCAATAGTTTGTTAGTTGGAGTAGGTTCGTTGAGATATTATTCTCTCATTTGATTAAAGTGCTTAGTCCTGTTTTTGGGGCTTGTTGGTCATTCAAGTATTGTCAAACATTTCAATTTTTATTTAATATTAAAATTGCTTAACCATATTTCATGGTTTAGCTTCTTTTTAATAATTGTCATGTTTTTGCGATCTTGAACCAAAGGAATGTTTGCTTTGAAATCTGAATTTGCTTGAGGGCAAGCAAAGCTTAAGTGTGGGAGAATTTGATATCGCCTATTTTACACATATTTATTTTACGCGATATCATCTCTTTTATGTTAAAATTATATTTATTTTATAGACTTTTATACTTAACAAATATTTTTATTGAATTACAGGTCTACAAGATAAAATATACTGAAAATGAGCTAATAAAGATTAATTATGAAGATTGGAAATGAAGACTAAAAATGTGATTAATTTATGTGTTACACACATATTTGGTTGCTACATAAAAATCAGGAAGGTTCAAATAGTTCGTCTTGACCCCAAAATAGTAGCTAACATTTCGTAAAAATAAAGTATAAAACAGAAAATTTCTAAGTAATCTTATAAATGGCATAATGGGCTATGTAATGAACTAAGAACCATAATGGGCTAACCCGGCCCAAATAATGAACCCATAAGGAACACAAATCAATAGGCCCACTTGGCCCAATAAGCCTTATAGCCCAATAACTACTATGACCCATTAAGCACCTAACCCAAATAAGGTAAAGCCCAATAACTAATGTAAGCCCAAAACATTTAAAAGCCCATGACACTTAAGGCCCAATTGATAATGGCCCATAACACTTAAAAACGAATTTCATGAACCAAGTAATCGTAAGATGAGTTGAAGATAAGTGCAATCAAAATAAAACAAAGATAATTAAGTGAGATTGACATAAGTAATTATGTTAACTAAGCTATATATTGATATCACAAATGCTAATTCACGCTAAAATCGGTTACACAACAAATGATGAATAAGGATAACATAACTTAATATGACATTTCTATATGATAACCTAATATATCAAGTGAAACCACAAATGAAGCCAAGTTGCCGAAAATATAACAACTTATAACTACGCATGTAATGAAAGTAACCTTTTACACCATCAATCTCTACAACTAAAACGATGCGAGTGTTACCAATATACTTGGACCCCACAATTGATAGCAATATAATAAAAATGGTATTTCTAAGTGATGGCTTAAGATAGGAACTTACGTATATTAGTCCTATCGTAGGGATAGTCTTGGCTTGAAATATGATGGAGGAACATAATGGATATATGGTCAAGGAAGATATAGATGGGAAGTACCCATTTTGGATAGATGAGTATAATATGCGGCATATCAAGGTAAGTCATAGCCCCCTTCCAAACTATTTTATGTGTTTAACTATCGGGGTGAAAAGCATGATATATAAATGAAATTGCTTTCTATATATTTATGAAATGATTCTTGGGATTACGATTATGAAATGAAGTTATATCGTATGTTCAATGTGATAAATGTTATATGATGAGCTTGAGTTCTGTCAACCCGTTTTCTTTCGGTACACTACTATTTACTCTGATAGTGGAGGCCTGTAGTTAGATAGTTGCGTAACTAGGTTTCGTCTACCCACCCGGAGCGTAACGATGGAAGGTTGGTTGCCTTTGTGACGACCTTCTCTTCCAGTCCGACCGGAGCGGTGTTCTAGCTTGTGATGAAATGAAACCAGAATATAAACACTCAATTATCAATCCAGTGTCTTTCACTTCACAAAACAAACTAGTCAGTTCGGTAGTCAACTGATTTCTAGTTCGAACAGGTTCTGTAGCATTACCAAGAATATTTTCAACTGGATGATCCTTATTAACTCGATATTGAGGAACCGAATCAACATTCAGACTTTCTCCTAAATTTCTTCAGAAATAGGATCATCATCAGGCAGTGAAACCTTTGACGGAGTAAGTGGTGTAGTGTTCTCGGGTTCACTATCATCTGAATCTGTTGGCTTATTCTTGTCCTTACCACTTACATCAACAACAGTAGTAGACTGAACTTTGGTTGGAGTAGTATCGACATTTCGAGTAGGAGGAGATGTAGGAGTATTATCCATGTGATCTCTTAAAATAATCACATCATCAACTGTCTCAGGATCTGAATAAGAAGCAGGACCGTGTAGTGAACTAAACGCACTGTCATAATCGAAGTTCTTGCCAGTTCCAGAATGAATAGCGGGCTTTTGACTGACAATCTTGACATTTGTACCCAAATCAACTTTGCCTGCCTGCTTGTTATAAACCCGTCGAATTGATGTTCCCGGTTTATAACCCATGAATAATCCCTATTCAACCTTTGGATCAAACTTTGACTGAGGTAGATATTTCAAGAAAGTACACGGTACACCAAATGGTTCGACATTCTGTAAATTCGGTTTCTTCTTATGTAGAAGCTCATAGCATGTCTTGTTATGACGCTTGACTACAGTAACCCTATTTATAATATGACAAGCTGTATTCACTGCCTCCCCCCAAAACATAATAGGAAGCCCTGAATCTGCAAGCATAGTTCTGGCTGTCTCGATTAGAGTCCTATTCTTTCTTTCAGCAACTCCATTATGTTGTGGTTCATACGGCGAACTGTATTGATGTTGGATTCCCTTTGACATACAAAAGACATCCATCACATTATTCTTAAATTCAGTTCCGTTATCACTCCTGATTCTCTTAACGCGAATTCCATAAATATTTTCAGTTTCGACAAAGAAATTTATCAAAATCTGTAGAGCTTCATCTTTCGATTTAAGAAAGAATACCCATGAGAATCTCAAGTAGTCATCAGTAACCAATAAACAGTAATACATCCCACCGATACTTCTTACATTCACTGGACCAAATAAATCCATGTCAAGTAACTCGAAAGGATTGGCAATAGAATTTTCTTGTTTCGGTTTATTTGCAGACTTTTGTTGTTTACCTTTCAGACAAGGTACACATTTGTCTTCCATTCCAAACCGTTTCATGGGAACGCCGTCAACCAAACCATGTTTGACAATGTCATTCATCTTTTGGAAATTAATATGTCCCATTCTTCTATGCCATAGTAAAGATTCAGATTCGTTTGCTTTCGATAATAAGCAAATAGACTCCTTTGGATCATCAACACCTAACACAAGGCCATAGATGTTTCTCTTCCTAGGAGCTTTTAGCAGGATCCAGTCATCAGGAATAGCATATCCTGGTTTTAGAATAAGTGCTTCTTTCTCAGTAAAATGGACATTGTTACCCTTGTTACAAATCTGAGAAATACTCAATAGATTATGTACTAACTGTTCCACATAATTGACTTTCTCCAGCGTAATCTTCCCATTGACAACATCACCTTGGCCCGAGATGTTGCCACCCTTGGGACCTGCGAAACTAACATAAGAACCATTTACATCTTCATAATTGGACAATACATTCTTGTCCCCTGTCATGTGCCAAGAGCATCTACTGTCAACATACCAAAGACTGATAGGCTTCCTTGGTTCTCCCTGCAGATCAGACAATAAGATGGTTAGTTTCTGAAGGGAACCCAAACCTTTTGAGGTTTAGGTTTTCCGAATTCATCCCTAATGATCAATTCGGTCTAATATCCATCGCTCTGTAAAGGAGCCTTGAATGAAGATGGTGTCATTGACTTTTTCTTAGGTGAAGTGAAACGAGTCTTAGGAGGAGAATTCCTTGGTGAGTGAGTACCAAATCTAGGTTGACTCCCTAATCGATCATAGAATTTAGACGAACTATTAATTCTAGAAGGAGGAGATCGATTTTGTTGAGCCATCTTCCTAGGTGAATAACTCCTTTGAGGTGTACGAGAACGACTCGGACTTACACTACTAGAAGTAGTATTCTGTGAAGGTCCCTGTTGTTTTGGAGTCTTAGATCTATTGAAATTAATCCTTTGATCTGTAACTGCAGACTCACCATATGACACATTTTTAAGTAACTTAACATAATTTTTTGCATCTTTATTATCAGGATGTCCTTTTGCATACCTCTCATAATAATCTCTTTTATATGCACTCATAAATTGTGGTGAAGCTACTTGTTCAACTAATTTACCCTTCCCTTTAGTATTAGGAATATCACCAACATCCTTTGACTTGACTTGACTGTCATTCTTAGGATTCTTGACCTTCCTATTTGGACATTCAATAGCTATATGACCTTTCTCACGACAAGTATAACACTTCTTTACTTGTTGTTTTCTAGATTGACCATTTTCTATTTCAGGGATTGGTATACCATACTCCTTCATTTCATTTATGGTATCAAGCGTCTGTATTGCTTCTTCCATAGTTCTTGCTGGTTTAAAAGGAGCATAATGTCTATCCTTATATGGAATTTGTTCAGCTAGCCATTCTTCTTTATTTTCCACAGACCAAACTTTATCAATTTTTGATTTAGGTTCAATCTTATTTATAGAATACTTCTTTATCATAGAAAACTGTATCACAGTCAACCTCAATGTGTAGTATACTACTTCATCTGGATTAAAATCTAATTTCATTTGTTGGTGATCTCTTTGTAGAAGTAAATCAGAATCTTTAGTCGCGTTACTTTCCTTCTTAAGGATAACATTTTTAGTAGTTAAAATAGTTAAATTTTCTTTTAATTTTAATACTTCAAGTTTCAAATTTGACACCATTTTACAAACGTCAACTATAGAGAACAAAGAACAAGATACCTTCTGATCTGCAGCCTTGCAATCTGCCATGTATGCAACAAAGTCTTCAGTTGTCATACCTTCAGGTATCACGAAGTTCTTCATTTGATCTTCAATGCTCTTCTTGGAAATGTCATCAACAGGTATAGATGACTCTTCAATTTCTTCAGGTGCTTTCACTGCTGTCACAGGTTCACTCTCAGATCTCACAGTCTCAGCAACATTACATACATTCTGCTTAACTATCTCAAATGCACCTTCTTCACTTGAGTATACAGCATAATCACTTATTGCAGCTACCTCATCATATAATTTCACCATGTAGGCATGATTCGAAGTATCATCGGATTGTGTATCCCATTGATAAGTACCATCCGGATTCTGAACAACAATAACCTTTGACTCCAAAAATGGTGATGAAACTGGAAGTTGTGGAGTAGCAGGATAAGTAATCATTGCTTGAGTTTTCTGATTACTTGGAGTAATACCGCCTTGATTGTAATTTTGACGACCAGCAACGGTATTATCAATCCTCTTAGGTCGTTGACACTCTCTTGCAAAGTGACCAAATCCATCGCAGTTATAACATTTCACCTTGGATTTGTCAAAGCCTTTAGTGCCATTACCTATAGGTCTCCCAGTTCTCTGAGTGAATCTTCTGACCTTAATAGTGAGCATAGCTAGCTGCCATTGTGGATCCATTTCTTCCAAATCATCAGGATCTATCTGATTGTAATCCTCATCAATTACTGCAGGATCAGTAATCTTTCTTCCGATAAATGCTTCATGAGCATTACAAAAGGCTGAGTAAATACTCATTCTACCTTCTGCAGAACTCATACTCATTGGCATAGAGTGAAAAGATTGTACATTGCTCTTGACATTTGTATTTGCATTGTCATAAGCAACATATCCAACAAGACCTTCAACATCTACTATTGGTGTAGCTTCAGCACCACTTAGAAATACATTGTTCCCCGAGCTAGAACTTGCTAAATGAACAGACTTAGCATGATACAATGATGGATCTTGAGTGAATTCCGAGTGTGTATCTTTAATTCTTCTCTTCATATCTCTGTTCTTAAGCTTGGGGACCACCTTTTCAAAATCCCATGAGCTATATTCTTGATCATCTTGAAGTTGATGAACATAATCAGTCCATGTCTTAGGTAGCGAGTCCAAAAACTTATCAACTAGCTGAGTTTGAGGATAAACAACCTCAAAATATGACAACTTAGTAGTCAAATGACTGAATCGAGTAATAATCTCATCAAGAGATTCTCCTTTCAGTCCATTGAAAGCTTCATATTGGCGCTTCAGAAGTTTGATACGATTTTTCTTCAAGGTTGCATCGCCCTCACAATATCTTTCAAGAGCGTCCCATAAGTCCTTTGAAGTAATGTATTACTTGAAAAAGTGTACACTATCTTAGAGGTAAGGCCATAGTAAGAGTGGACAAGGCCTTTCCCTCAATTGCGTATCTTTTTCGTTCTTCAATCGGCATATCAGCATAAGTATACCTACCGATCACTCCATTCTTCTCATAAGAAGGCCAATCAAAACCTTGAGTTATCACAAGCCACATGTCCATATTAGTGAGACGAATGTAGTCTTCAAATCGTCTCTTCCACATCCAATAGTTTTCCATACGAAATAACTTTGGAGGTGTGTTTCCACAACCAACCTCATGATCATGCATGATCATGTGGCTGATGAGTAGGGCATTTGGTGAATTTTCGGCAGCTAGTATGGTAGTCATTTCAAATCTTTTGAAATCAAATCAAACGAAATAACACAAAAGGATGTGTGGCACGAAGTCACACGAGGATCGCACGAAGTACACGTGACACGAACTAGACATGAAGTACAATTGTCACGATCTGTAGCACGAAGAGCAGTTCGTGCAAACATGGCACGAAGTGAACACGAAGTCACTGGATGACGGAAGCACGAACACGAAGTACACCTCGTGCTGACGTAAGCACGAAGTGACATGAAGAAGATCATGAAAATGGTAAATAACACGAATTTCGAATCGAATTTGCAATCAATAGCAAATCAAACGATCTTATACCTTCTGGTAATCAACCTTAGGGTTTTGATACTACTTGTAAGGTACCCTGTTGTTGCGTGGATCGCAATAAGATGTGATTCGTTATGTCAAGAGTGCGGAATCAACCTAAAATTAACAAGTAGTTAATCAACCTAAGGAGATGCACGAAGCTTATTGTTCATGTAGGAAGTCACACGAGCAACAAGTAGCTTTAATTCGTAAATTCATGAATAATTCCCTCAAAAGATCTACCTAATTTTGTAGATTAGGTTTGTATTTATACTAGATGTGTATTGGTTCATGTGGGCTTTGGCTTTAATCAAGTAATTAAGCCCGATTAGAAATAAACCAATCGACCTCGTGCTGACATCAGCACGAGGGTAATCCTATATGCTAATGACGTCAGCACGAGGATCGTCCCTTTGGTCCTTTGCTTTACTTCGTTTGGCTCGTACACAACATCCAACCATCGTTTAAGTATTCTACGATACTTATAAACCTTGGTTCTATGTTTTTGTACCTGCAAAACAATACATAACACACAAACGCAATACAAAACATAAACAAATATAATATTGAAGTTCAAACGTAATCATTAAATATCAACACAAGTTCTTATTTAAATGATTACAAACATAGTTCCTAAAAACATAAACGATAATCAAATCTATGTTGCGATTGTCACAACGAATCTGCATCTACAGAAAAATCATTTTTCAACTCCATCTCCCAAGATTGGATGTTTTTCGAAGAATTCAAATGATTTTCACCATTGCTTCCACGGAAACTCTTTTCAACCATACCACCGGGTTTTAGTTCTCTGTGGAATGCAACGTCAATTCATCAAATCGATGAGACCTACATTTGGTCTTTTAACAAGTCAAAAACCATTAGACCCAATCTCAAATGGGTTCCAAAAGTTATTTCCAAGTGATTTGATGAAAAGTGGCTTATACATACATCAATGTATAGCCCGTGCTAAAATCGTTTTCGTAATTTCTTTATTTTAGAAAAATCCAAAAATATTTTCATTTTCTTATTTTTGAAAAATCCAAAAAGATTTTCTATTTTTATCATGTTATTTACATTGTCTTTGAACTTCTCACAAAATATCAGGATGAGATGCAAGGCATCGAATGCCTTTATGTACTGTCTTCGTAGTCTCATTTTTAATGTTTGTGAGCAACTTACAATCATTTTACTCACCCTTTATATGCAAAACAATTTGTTCAAATGATGCATATATTTTGGGGGAGTTTGTTTATAAAACCAAAACTTCCAAGTGTTCAAACTCTTTTGTCATATTATTAAATACTTTGGATGATTTTTAAACCATTTTCGATCATCTCTATTGAAGTTCGGTGTTAGATTTGCACACGAGAGTTTAGGCCGCTCATCAAAACTCCATGATCTTGTCATCGCCGATGAGATCTAACCTCGGAGTTATATTCTAAATTCTAGATTGTGATGGTATATGAGTGTTATGATATTTGTGCAAATAGGACATGGGGGAGTAGTCAAAAAGTGAGAGGTTACGATAAAATGATGTGAGAAAGGGGTAAAAGAAATGAAAGCCCTCCCTAAAATTCTCAAAAAGCCGGGTCAACACGTTTCTATCGGATTTCATTTGTTGATTTCTCGATATTGAAAAAGACTTCATGGACCCAGTGAAGTAATGCACATCTTTACCTAACCACTCAAGTATTTCTTAACAAATACTTGTTTTATTCTCACGGAGATTTTCACATTTCTATTGACATTTCATTTGGAAGATGTTGATATTGAAAAAAGGGAGACACTCTGCTCCGGTCCCTGACTTCATTTGATCACTATTGAGTCTAAAGCGTTCTTGATATATATTTCATTTGACTAGGACACAATGAATCATTATATGTCTTTGTGACATTGCGTATCTTTATGATATTGCCAGAACATTCATAGTGATATCATATTTTTGATATTCCACGATGATCGAATGGAAATCCTACCAATGCTAACATCTTTTCCAACGTTGAACGTAGGTCTCACATTTTCATTTTATGAATTTGTTGAGTTAATGAGAAGTCTATGTGACCTCGGATTTATTTACCCAAAAGGTTTTGAGGATAGTAAGACATGGTTATCGAACGCCTTTGTGACACTAACCATGAATTACCTTCTTTAAATCTATCTGTTGACAAGCCATAGACCGAACCATTTAGAGATAAGCTTTGTGCATTTCTCGATGATAACGGGAATTTCTACAAATCGTAATCGTATTTTTAGGCCACACCATTAATCCTTTTGATTTTTGGTTGTGTTAACGGATCAATTATATCCGGATTTCATTTCTCTTCACACAAAACACAAAGAACACAAACACCATATAAAATTCTTTTTTCAATAACGCAACCTCAAATTCTAGTTCACCAATAGGTCCATTGGGAATTGGGAATTGGGTTGGGATAAGCTGTTTGATTGTTGTTTATTGTCTTCTACCATTTATGCTATCAATCATTATTGTATGATGAACACATTTCACATATTCATCATAAGGGGGAGAAATGATTAAATGATTGATAGATAGAGTTCAAGGTATTAGGTAGAATTTGATTGGTAGATATTGCTTTTGTTTGGTTGTTCAAAAGATTATTAGTTTAAGTGAAGGGAGTGAATAATTATTGTGATAGGTTGAAAAATTGTTTCGTGATTGAGATGTTTCAAGATGATTATTAGTTGTTGAAAGTATATGGTCAATTATGAAATGATTTATTGGATAAATGACCATTGTTTGATAAGTAAAAGAGTTTGAGATTGTATAATAATTGAGAATAAAGGAAATGTTTGAGATTGAATGGTTTGGTTAGTTAAGTTTGTTCATAGTTTGAGGGGGAGCATGAGAAAACTCACGAATTCTTAAATATGCTCCGAAATGATTTTTGTTCGAGGGGGAGCAAGAAATGTGAAGATAATTCATTTATTTGATAGAAATGCTCCAAGATAGATGTTTGTTTGAGGGGAAGCAAAATTGTTTGGTCAAAGACAAGTTAGATCAAGAATTGAAGCTTCATAGTCAAATCAAATTTCTGCGTTTCAAAACCTAGCTTCCGCAATGCCAAGAGAATTCAAGATAATTAAGCTTCCATAATCTAAAAGAATTCAAAGAATTCAAAATCTAAACCAAGCAACTCAACATCAAGTTACTTCTCCAAGCAACATCAAGTTGAAATCAACATTCGAAAGCTCATGTTGTGAAAGCTCAAAAACTACAAAAATTTCAAAGATGCTTCCAAGTTGTCAAAGTTGCAGGAGAAGATCAAACTTTAGAAAGTCATTGATGTGTGAAATCGAGTTTAATAATTTATAACAAGATCTACCACTTACTGACTACCACACACTTACGGGCAGTGTACCCGTTCGTATGTAATAAGTTAATTGGTAAGACCAGGATCGAAAACAAGGACTGAATGTTGTACTTAAGGTTGTAAAAATGTAAATCAAGAGAAAGTTTGGTTTGTGACCGAATCGTCACTTTGCGTTTAGAAAAGTTAGTTTGCGGAAATTAAAACAAATTAGTAATTCCGAAGAATTAATCGAAAATGGTTTTAGTGTAAACAATAATTAAAAAGCCATCTATGTCGAATCCGTTCCACAAGAAGTCTAGGTTGCATATGGTTTAAGCTCAAAATTCAATAATGTTGGTGATAATAATCGTGACAAGTCAAAAACACAAACTGGTGCAGTACGTTTGTAAAATCTACTTAATCACCTAATCAACTCAATTTCTTGCAACAAGTGGTACCACCAACCCTATTACAATTCCTTGAACTAACTAGTTCACTTGATTATTTAAATAACAATTTTATCTTTGTGAAAGAAACGTGGTACCACCAACCGTTAAATCCACTTAACAAAGTAATTTATATTAAACTTGTATTCTTTACTATCATACCATGACCTAGTAAAAGTTATTCATAGACAAACAACTAAAATAGTACTTGCATTCAACTAGTACCACTATCGAAGGACACAAATATCACCAAGAACACAAATTTAAGTAGAAGAAATCACTTCATTAAGATCTTGACAAAATGTTAAGTAAAACCAACTTGAATTCAAAATATTATGCAACCATAACTAATTGTTTCACTTCATCTTCATAGATGTATAAAGCTTTAGCTACTCATAATGTTAAAAGCTAAAGATTGAAATAAAAAGGGAGACATAATGTACCAAATATGAAGTAATAATCCAAATCAAGGTTACAATCGAGCTACAATCACTAAACAAGAGCCAAATTTAATCTTCAAATCTTCCAATGATGTTAGAGTGATGAAAACCCTAAGAAAACCTTGAAAAACGGCTGGAGTATAAGTGTGTGAGCTTAAGTGTCCAAGATTTTTTTTTGGGTTGAGTTGTGATTGGTATTTATACCCCAAGAGAGAGAAAATGGTGATGTCAGATCAATCTCGGAGGGACTTTCCTCGCGCCGCTAGGGATTTTCCTCGCGCCGCTAGGAGCGTTTTTGAGCAATTCTGATCAACGAACATCAAAACTCGCCCCGCTAGAACCCTAGCTAGCGCCGCTACTGGACTTGGTTCAGTGGCTCGTGCCACTAGCCAGCAAGCTAGTGCCGCTAGGTCTCCCAGGATCAGCCATTTCAGCTTCGTTCATCACCAATATTCATCCGTTAGTGCATATGGACCTTTCCTAAGTCGTTTTCTACCATTTGTGAGCGATAAACTTGCTTTAGACCTGAAATCACTAGCAATTACCATAAAGCACCACAAAACATGTATAAACGGCTATCAAACGGGTCTAAAACGTCTAAATTGTATGAGGGAAACATGTATAAATTGAGACATATCAGTCATCGTCAAGAATCTATGTTTGTTGGGAAGATTCAAGTCAAGGTTGATACAAGACTTTCAACAAATGGGCTCATCATGTTTATTTAAAGACTGAAGACGATGCATATTTACAAATCAACACCAAGGGGGAGATTGTTAGAAATATAAATATGGTGTTTAATTGTAAATTAGTTATTGTGGAAGGGGTTTTAGTGTTATGTAGATGAAATGTATAAATACCCATTCCTTAGTTATTTTGTAATAAGCCTTTTAATATTTTCCATACATCTTCTCTCTAAGTTACTTTCTCTTTCTAACTTCTCCTTCAACCTCTCATCACCCACACACACTAAAACACATATTCCACCATTAAACCTTCTATTAAGCTCAAGATTATACTTTACAGCACTGGGTTGACCAGGGTCGCAGGAAATGAAGGACTAGTGGGTGGGTGTTAGAAATATAATTTCTAGTAGTTGATTTTTATGTTTATAATGTTTTGTACTCATTTGTAATTCTCATAAGTATAGAAGGGGGACTAGTGTAAATTGTATAGGAAGTATAAAAGCCCCCTCCATAGCTTTGTATTGTAACTTTGATCACATTTCAAGTAATCCAATCTTTCCACTCTCACACATTTCTCTCTCGGCACATACACACACTAACAGACACATAACCTCCATTAACACACACTAAAACACATAGTAAAGCTCAATTACATACTTTACATTTGGTATCAGAGCAAAATCAGTTGATCTGAACGATCCAGAATCGAAATTCAAGCTGAATTTGTTCTTAATATTGGTGTTTTTGAGTTGTTCATGTATTTGTTATTTTGCCGAGATTTTAGAGTTTAATATGTTTATGGATTTGTGCGCATTCAGATTCTGAACCTTATGGTACAAATTTGAAGTTCTAATTTCCAGTAGTGAAGAAGAAAATGGAGATTTATAGTTAGCTCGGCATTTGAAGGGTTGCTAGACGAAGAAGACGACTGAAACTCGACTATTTTGTCGTTTTGTGAAATCTTGTGTTTGCAAAGGTTGTTGATTTTGATTTGTTCTTTTTGCAGAGTTTCTTGCTCGGAAAATGTAAGAATAAAACAAAGAGTGGAGATTTTGCTTTATTTGCAGATTTATTAACTCGTCAAATAATAAAAATAATTCCTCTTCGATTTCTTGGTTAAGTGTTGGAAGAAGTGTTCTGTTTGCAGAGATCTTATCTCGGCAATCAAGTGAAGTTAAGAAACTTGGTTAAGTGTTGGTGATTTGTTGATAATTGTACTAGTTGCCGAAGTACAATCTCGGTACTCAGTTAAAGTTGACCTCGATCAAAACACTTTGCTTATATACCGAGATATTTGCTCGGCATCCTTCACAACTTGACTTTTGTCAGAATCAACTTCTTTTACTTGTCGAAGTATAAGCTCGGCATTCTGAATGAATTCAATTTTAAAAACTCAAATCTTTTTGTTTTGTTCTCAAATCTTTAAGTATGGCTGCAAGAGAGGCTTTGGCTCTTGGTTCGGATGGAAGACCTCCAGTATTGGATTGATCCTCTATGGAAGAAAAGATTCCTGAATTGGATTGATCGCCCAAAGAATGCCAAGAACATCAGAAAGTCATTGAAAGAAGGTCCTGAAATTCCAAAGAAGCATGTGAACAATGAACGACTTCCAGAAGAAAGCTGGAATGCTGAGCAGAAAAATGGTGTAGAAGCTGATCAAATGTCTATTGCTTATCTCTATCAAGCACTCCCTGATGATATATATTGCAATGTAGACTCATATGAGACTGGGAAGGAGATTTGCGATGAGGTTGAGAAACAAATGGAAGGTTCTGATGTGTCTAACACAATAAGGCTGTCAACTGTTCTGAACATGTATGAAACCTTCAAACAACAAAAAGGAGAACCTCTTAATGATGTCTACATCAGATTTTGCAATATCATCAATGAACTGAGGAAAAATGATGTAAAAAGAACAAACATGGAGCTGAATATCAAGGTTATCAAGAATCTTGAAGAAGAGTGGCAAGTGTATGGAACTCAGCTGAACCAACAAGCAGACTTTGGAAATTTGACAATTCATACTTTGTTTGAGAAACTCACATTGAACAATGATCAAGTTGTAAAGGCACAAAAGATGAAAGAAGATGGTGTTCATTCTGATCCATTGGCACTTGTAGCTGAGAAGAAGTCTTCAAAAGGTTCAAGGAAATGCAGAATTGAACTTGAAACTGATTCGGAGATGATTGATTTAAGCGTTCCAGAACTAGATAAAAAGGATTTTGAGATGTACAAAGAGTTGGCTTACTTTACCAAAGCTTTCAAGAAGAAATTTTTCAAAAAGAAACCCTCCAACAATCAGCTTCGATCTTCCTTAGTTTCATCCTATGCCAAACATTCAAGTGCTCCTAAATTTGAGACTTTCAAAGAACCTATTGCAGAAAAGAAGTTTGACAATGAAAAAAGGTTTGAGAGGAAAGTCTTGGAGAAAAAGAATGGGGAGAGAAAATGCTACAATTGTGGAATTCCCGGTCATATTGCCACAGAGTGTACCAAACCCAGAAAGAATAACTCTAAGTACTACAAGTACAAACTCATGTTGGCAAAGCAAGAGGAGAGTGGAATTGCCCTTTTGGCTGAAGATGACAAGTGGCTTCACCTTACTCATGAAGAGACTGATGAATTGGCAACGAATGTGTGCTTTATGACAAAGATCAAGAAGTCAAAAGAGCTAAATGATGAAGCTGCAGATTCTACTGAAGAAGATGATGAGGTAATCTCAATTCCCAAGAAACTGTTAGGTTTTTATATGGATAAAAGTGAAGCAGCCATTCTAGAAGGGAAAAAGAAAAACAAATAAATTTCAAAAATAAACAATGATTTGAAAGAAAAAGATCAAATTTTGCTCAATTTTCAAGAAAAGTTTGATATTCTTCAAAAAGAATTTGACAATTTGAAATCTGAAAAAGCTGTAGTCACTTTTACCTTAAATTCAAAGCTTCATCTTGAGAAACAAGAACTTGAAACCAGAGTTCTTGAATTAACCAAGCTCATGACACAATTGGAAGTTGAAAAGACAAATGAGATGCTTCAAGCAAATGCTTTGGCAGAAGGCATAGAGTCATTAAATGTCAAAATTAATGAGTCTACCCCTGAGTTGAAAGGACTTGAAGATCAAATTATTAACCTAAAATATGATTGTTGTATAAAAGATTCACTTTATCAACAACTTGAAAAGACAAATGAAGAACTCAACACTGAAATCGATTTTTATCAAGAAAAGTTGTACAAGATAAATCGAGCTTATCAACAAATCTATTTGAATAGGCCAAGAAATTCAAAAACTCAATTCAACTCCCGGTTAGGGTATGTCAATCCAGAACATTTGCTCAAAGCAAAAGAAGAGGTTCCTTCACTGTACAAAGAATCCCATATGAAAAGTGGGATGACCAACCAATTTGTGAGACCAAGTCATGGTGATATTGAGGAAGATGATTTTCTAAAGAAGGGTGCAAATGTTTACTTCAATTATGAATTAATTGTTGAGTCATTTGATTTTTTAACTCGACCAGTGTGTCAAAGTCATAAGAATAAACATGAGGTGGAAGTTCTTGAAATACTTGAGTTTTTCAAGGAAAAACCTTTGGATGACTCAAATTCTTTTCCAAAACCTGAAATTGTCTGTGTGAAGTCCCTCACTCGATGGTTTAACCCACAAGTGTAGAATAACAAGTCAAGTAATCACTAGAGGTGACTAGTATTAAACTTCAAGTAAGCACTAGATTGGACTAGTATTACGATTAATATAAATGCAAGAATATATAATGTAATACGTACTTAAGCAATACAAAGATAAGCAAATAAGTAAATGGTGAGACACAATGTAATTTTCAAGTGTATTTTATTTATTGATGTTAAATAAAATACAAGTTTGTTGCGGAACAAGATATTACAAAGTAAGTATCTAAACAACCTATGAAATACAAGTGATCTAATCTTTGCTAAATAAACTCTTTGATCGAAATACTTAAAGTTGTGAAGTATGACTGTTTAGATCAAGAGTATTTGAGCAAAGGCACCAAATTGCAAAAGTATATATTTGGACGAGGAAGTGACTTGGTATTTATAGGCAAAAAGAATAAATATAATATTCTTTTTGCCGTACAAATATGATTACATGCATTTAAGGAAATTACATTAATTCCTTAAAAGCATTGATTAAAGTACAAGAATAAAGTCACATGATAGTGACTTGTCTTCTAATTAACCAACCACCCTTACATGCGTGTAAGGCTTTTAACAAAAGACAAATGGATTGTCCGGTTAAAGGCATGTAAAGGCATAAAGTCAATTCCTCGTAATCAGTGTTCAGACTTGTAAGGTCTAGAACACTCACAAGAACTCCAGTCAGGAGATCTGGTAAGTCTTCCAGTGAGCTCCGCTATTTTTCAGACTTCTTCCTTCAGACTTCAGTGAGAATGTTCTTCAGTGGAAAGATCTTGACTGGAGTGAAGTCCAGTGAACAAATCTGGTGGAATCTAGATTTCTATACAAGTAAGTTGTTCACTGGTCTTCACATAATTTCTGGACAAATCTTTAGAGGGCTCCAGTAGTTACGTCTGGAGCGAGTCCAGTAAATCTGGACCTAACAAATTCCCCCTATTTGTTTAGAAATTATGCAAGGATTTTCAAGCTTTTATCTATACAAGTTTGTGCTTGAAGAATCCTTGAAAAATTTGACTAAGTCTAATTTAAATTTCTGGAGAGCCATTTTATAGATCATCAGTGTTCCCAGTTTGTACATTTTAATTTCTAGACTTAATCTAGATAAGTACTTGTAAAAAAGATAGGAATCGTAACTTATATTTACAGACATCAACTGGAGGAAAGTTACAATTTTATCAACATTAAAATGAATACATGTACAATATTAGAGTCAGGATCTATTTCTTTTCAGCATGCCCAGCTGGGTCTTCAGTGGCCTTCCTCTTTACACCTGGAGATGAAGACGAAGTAAGAGAAGTCCTTAAGCCCAGCTCCATCTCCATCAACTCCTTCCTCATCCATTCCTTGCCAATCCTCTTCATAAAGTATTTCACATCCAGGGAGACATCTTTACCCCTAAATGAAAGCCCAATCTCTCTTAACTCTGACCACCCAAAAGCCCTGATTGAGGTGTCCTTTCTTTCATCAGTAAAGTTCCCTTCTCTGAAGAGTTTGACATGGAACTTAGAGAAGTTATCATGTACTTCCTAACAACTTCATCACTGAGGGTGCTGAACACTGAGTTTTTCTCCAGGGTTGGCCTGCTCTCTAGAGAGCTTATTCTGGTGGTCAGATTCTGAACATCACCAGTCAGACTTGGCAGAGGTTGAGCAACTTCAGTTTGAATGGCAGTCTGAACACTTCTTACCACATCCTCCTTGATACCCTAGACTGCAACTTGTATTGATTCAGAATTTCTATTTGTAGCCATGACAAGTTCATCCAGCTTCTCAAAGACTATCTTCTCATTACCAGCAAAAACGTTCATTTCTGACTTAAGATTATTGGAAATTATAGATTTGAAGTCAGAAATAACTTGAGAAGAAGCCTGAAGTGATCTCTCCAGGTCCGCCACCTTATCGAAAAGGCCTTGGACCTCGGTTGAAGAAGAAGAGGAGAGACCACTGGAAGGATTGATAATTCTGGTGATTGTTGATACTGGCAACAACCTTGTGATATTTTAAGTTGGTTGGGTGACTGCCAGTGGTTCAGAATGTTGAATTTCTGGAGTAGAGGGTGATTCAAGAATTGTTGATGTTTATTCTGGAAGGGGTGTTGGTGTATTTTCTGGGGGTGGAGGAGGCATATCAGATAGAATTGACTGGGAGACAGAGTGGATGGTGCGATCAATTTCTTCTTCTCCCAGAAAACTCATGTTCACATCAAAATCATTGTCCTCAGACAGTGGAGAATCAACCATATCCCAATCTGGGCCGGTTCCACCTGCCTGGTCCTCTACTTGTACATTCTCCACCCCAACATTCAGATAAATCTGAGCCACCTGCTCCAGATTCTCTCCTTCAACCTGCCTAACTTGTTCCCCTTCAACTTCTTCAACAATTAGGGACTCATCAGCAGCCATGATGTCCCCACTTTCAGCAGTTGCCACTAGAATGACAAGAGGTGATCCAAATCCTCTTTCTTGTTCACCACTTCCTTCTACTTGTACTGGGGAAGTGGTTACTGGGGCAGTCTCCTGACCCATTTCTCCAGAATCTTGATGAGTAGATTCTGGAAGGGCTGACACCAGAACTCCGTCTCTCCTTAGACGACGAGTTTTATTTCTTGGCCTGGTGGGGTTAGGTGGAATTTCAACAATATTCGCACCAGGTTGCTGAAGATCTGGGGTGATCTGGGAAATAGGTTTTACCCTTTCAGCATTAACTTCATCAACAATTTCCTCCTCATGATGAGGCTCACCAGCAACCTCCTCCTCCGGTGATGATGCAATTGCATCTTCTTGAATTCTGAACTGATAGGGCATCACCGATGGGATGTCGACCTCAGTAGGAGAACAGGTCAACTGGTTGAGGTCCCTCAGGTATTCACACATTGAAAAATGAGTTATATTTACATTGTACTCATTCTTCAGGGCTCTTCTGAATTTGATGGACAGAAAGCGAATATAAGGAATGAAGGCCTTCCTGCTCTTGACCCTCAGTCTGTCCACCAGATCATTAAAAAACATCTGGGCAAAGTCCACCCTGTATCCATTCCATAGGCAGTAAGCAATCTGGAGCTGTGTCTGGTTAATCTGATCCAGACCTCCAGAACTGTCACCCAAACACTCAACAAGATGAGTGAAGAAATACCTCCATGAGTCTGTCAGCCTGCTCATATATACAGTGCCCTTCCTGAGCAGCTGACCATTCTCGTCCACTGTTTTTGTGTGCCCCATCAGCCTGCACACCTCCCTGGTATTGATTCCAGATGGAATCTCAATAGGCATTTCATTCTCATCAAAATAATTCATCCTCAGGGCATCTCTGAGGGAATCAACAGTAATGGTGAAGTGTTTGGTGCCTTGCTTTAAGGTGTAGTGGATGGATTCATCACTTTCCACGTACACAGCAGTATACCAGAATTCACAAAGGTATTCATGATACATTTTGCCTGGATTTAGAGTTAGGGCACCATAGAGTGGACTACTTAAGAAGAAGGTGTTCAACCTTCCAATGATAGAAGTGGCGGTGTGATTTGTTGAGAGTCTTGCCATCCAGTTATTCATATTTATGCGGATGGCATCAGCAGAAAGAGATATGTGATGCCTTCTTGACATTATCGACAGGATTATAGTTTGCAGCAAGAAGATTTTTAGGAGATGGTTTAGGAGCCATTTTAGATATGATGAAAGTGAAAGCAGAAATTTAATAAGAGAGATGATGATGATTGGAGAGTAAATGAAGAAGGAAATAAATGAAGGAATTTGAAGATTTGGGAGTAAATGATTTTTCGAGATGAATCTGAAAGAGAAAATGGAAAATCAAAACGGTAAGTTTGAAAAAGTTCAAAACAGTTTTGATCGGTTTTGACATCCGCATTTAATGTTTCCCATCACACATAAATGTATGACGGTTGACAGCCCACAAAAAATACCCACTAACACTTTTTGTCTTCCCAAGGTAACAAAAACCATCATTTAAATTTAAAGTGTCATGCTACGTAAGCTGAACAGTAACTGTCTAGATGAAAATTTTGTAAGGTTGGCATGCACTATCCTTAAATACTAAAAAGAAATGATTTGACACACAGAGACTCATTTTAATGCATCTGGAGGTTGACTAGACACTCTAGTTTCACTGGTGGATTAGGCCAGTAGAACATGCATTAATGGTACACTGGAGGGACACTCCAGTAAGTACCCAGATTGACCATTCTGGTAATCCTCAAACACGCACGTCAACTAATATAAACAAATGAGAAGAACACATTTACAAAGCAACAGAAGTTACTTCAAACATGCATATCAACTTATCCAGTATTAATGAGAGGGACACATTTACAAGGTACTAGAAACATTTTTCAGAAAAATTTGTCCAGTGAGAAAATAAATTAATAAATTCCCCCTGAAACTTAGATATATATAAACAAAATGTGGTCTGAGTCTTTCCCCCTGGAATGGTGATCCATAAATCCATCAGTGCAAAGATAGTATCACAAAGGCGTTCGATAGCTTTACTGGTATAGATTTATAAATCTGGAATCAAAGAACCCTGCTAGTGTCACAAAGGCGTTCATAACAAGGTTCCACATTAAGGGTTCAACATTCCCAACTCACTGACAAGATTTTGAAAAGTTTTCTCATCCAAAGGTTTTGTAAAAATGTCAGCAAGTTGTTTATCAGTGGGAATAAAGTGGATTTCAACATCATTCTTCATTACATGATCGCGAATAAAATGATACCTGACATCAATATGTTTCGTCTTGGAATGCATGACTAGATTGTTTGAGATATCAATGGCACTGGTATTATCACAAAAGATAGGAGTCTTTGAATACTTAATACCATAATCAAGCAACTGGTGCTTCATCCAGAGTATCTGAGCACAACAACTGGCTGCAGACACATATTCTGCTTCAGCAGTGGATAAAGAGACTGAAGTTTGCTTCTTACTGGTCCAGCTCACCAGTTTGCCACCAAGGAAATGACATCCACCAGTAGTGGATTTCCTGTCTATCTTACAACCTGCATGATCTGAATTTGAATAACCCATTAGATCTAAGCCTGAGCCTTTGGGATACCAAAGACCCAAACTGGGAGTACCTTTAAGGTACTTCAAAATGCGCTTTACAGCCGCCAGATGAGATTCTTTTGGGTTAGACTGATATCTGGCACAAAGACATGTTGCAAACATTATATCTGGTCTACTGACAGTTAAATACATTAGTGAACCAATCATGCCTCTATAGACAGTGGTGTTCACTGGCTTCCCATCAGGGTCTGAATCTATTGTTAAAGGTGCAGAAATAGGAGTTGATTTTGAGGGTGAAGAGTTCATATCGAATTTTCTTAAAATATCTCTAACATATTTTTCTTGATTAATAAAACTACCATCACTGGTTTGTTTAATCTGGAGTCCAAGAAAAAATGTTAATTCACCCATTAAACTCATTTCAAATTTTGAAGACATGATTTTTGAAAATTTCTTGCACAAAGATTCATCAGTAGAACCAAAAATAATATCATCAACATAAACTTGTACCAACAAAAGATTACCTTTTTCATGAAGAATAAATAAGGTATTGTCAATTGCACCTCTTTTGAAACCATTTTCTGATAAGTGTTTGGTCAGAGTATCATACCAGGCTCGAGGGGCTTGTCTGAGGCCATACAGTGCCATGTCCAGACGATATACCCAATGTGGATGCCTTTCATCAATGAAGCCTGGGGGTTGCTTGATGAAAACTTCTTCTTCTAATTCTCCATTCAAAAATGCACTTTTTATGTCCATCTGGTAGACCTTGAATTTATGGTGAGCAGCAAAGGCTAAACACATTCTGATGGCTTCTAACCTTGCTACTGGTGCAAATGATTCTTCAAAGTCAAGGTCTGTCTGGACATACCCTGTGCCACCAATCTGGCCTTATTTCTGACCACATGACCATCTTCGTCAATTTTATTTCTGAAGACCCATCTGGTTCCAATTGGTTCTTTCTTGCCAACTGGAGGAGGAACCAGATTCCAAACTTTATTTCGTTCGAACTGGTGAAACTCTTCTTGCATAGCTATCACCCAGCTTGGGTTATTCATTGCCTCATCAATCTTCTTCAGTTCCATTAGTGATAAGAAGCTGACATATAAACATTGTTCACTAGAGGCACTTCTGGTCTGAACCCCTCTACTGGAGTCACCGATAATCTGGTTGATTGGGTGAGCTTTTGTCCACTTAGAGTATTGACCAGGATTGTTTCTTACAACAATATCAGTGCAAGAATTCAATTGATTTTTTGGAGTTGGATCTTGCTAGACAACTGCAGCATCTTCATCAGAATCTGTAAGATCACGATTTGCATCATGAAATTCTTCATTTAAAGGCATTTCTTGGATAACTGGCTCAAAATCAATTGAATCTGATACTGGAGGAGTAGTACGAACATCTGATCCAATAACAAGTTCAGAGGGTAGTTTAAAACTTATTGAAGGATAAAATGAAGTATTACTGGAAGGTTTTTCAAATTGCACTGGTTCCAAGTCAGGATGATTGGAAGCATCTTCAAATGAATTGACCCCTGGACCTTTTCCAGTCTCTTGTTGTTGACTCTGAAGGCTTTGCGAATGGCTGAATATTCTAAGAAATATCCCTCATCAGCTTTGGCATCAAATTTGCCTAACTGATTGGAGTCGTTCAGGATGTATACTAGACATCCAAAAACGTGAAAATAACCAATATTTGGTTTTCTATTTCTCAATATTTCATAGGATGTCTTCTTGTGTCTCTTCACATATACTGAGCGATTTTGAATATGACAAGCGGTTGCAATTGCTTCAGCCCAGTACATTTTAGGAAGACCAGATTCAGCAAGCATACTCCTGGCAGCTTCTATCGGCGTTCTGTTCTTTCTTTCTACAACTCCATTCTGTTCTGGTGTATATGCTGATGAGAAATTCTGGGAGATGCCAGTGTCAGTGCAGAATTCCTCCAGAGTTGCATTCTGGAATTCTGTTCCATTATCACTTCTTAACTGACACACTTTTCGCTTGTATTTGAGTTCAATTTGCTTGATAAGAGCGATGATTTCAGCAGCAGTTTCATTCTTTGATCTAAGAAATATTATCCAACAATATTTGGAGTATTCATCAACAACTACCAGGGTATATTTCTTACCAGCACGAGTCTGAACATTCACTGGACCGAAGAGGTCCATATGAAGCATATGAAGAGGTTCAGATATGCTAAAATTCTGTTTTGTCTTGATACTGGTGCGTTTCTGCTTCCCCATCTCACATCCTGGACATGGCCTTTCCTTTTTGAAGGGGACAGAAGGTATCCCATTTGCAAGTTGTTGTCTGGACAACTTGTTGATATTTTTGAAATTTAAATGGGACAACCTTTTATGCCATAGCCAGTTTGTGTCTTCATCAGCCTTGGTATAGAAACACTGCTCTGAAGGAGAGCTTTCCATATCCATTATGTACACATTCCCTTTTCTGGGAGCAATCAATACTACCTTCCAATCCTTATTAAATATGATGCCTTGAGAGATTTTGAATAACACCTGGTAGCTATCATCACACAACTGGCTCACACTTATGAGATTATACTTCAACCCATTTACATAAGCCACTCGTCTGAATTTTACTTGACCATTGTTCAGAACACCATATCCCTCAGTTTTTCCAGAACCATCATTTCCAAAAGTAATGGAGGGTCCGTCTCAAACTTCGAACTCCTCCAGCAGGGTCTTACATTTGGTCATTGTCCTGCCAGCAGCACTGTCAAGATACCAAATTATTATTTCTTTCGATCGCCCTGCATATCGACCAGATTATTATTTTAAAGGTTTGCGAACCCATCGACTGATAGGTTCTCTGGATCCACAAGGATGGATCCCAGCAGGTATCTGGTTGATTTCACTTTCAAAAATAGTGGGTTTCTCTGATAAACACCACTGGAGCTGATAGTTTTGAAACCTTTTTCTTTTGCTTATCAATAGGTGTGCTCGATTTTTCTTTCTTGGAAAAAGGTCTTGTATTTTGTTTAGGGCCAGATGAAGTACCCTCAAAATTGTTAATTCTTGCATTACAACTTTGAACTTGACGAGCCAGTAGTTGAAACTAACTCTCCAACCTTAACAAAATATTTT
The DNA here is from genome assembly GCF_010389155.1 of Erigeron canadensis. Taxonomy (NCBI): domain Eukaryota; kingdom Viridiplantae; phylum Streptophyta; class Magnoliopsida; order Asterales; family Asteraceae; genus Erigeron; species Erigeron canadensis. The sequence continues at coordinate 8,661,489 of NC_057764.1, forward strand.
CTTCAGATGACACCATAGCGTTTCCAGTTGACTGTACTTTTGGCTTAGGTGGAGGAACAACATTCTTCTTTTTCTGAACCTGTGGTTCTTTAGAAGATGATTGAGGCAAAGGTTTATTCTGCTTAACCTTCTTAACTGGAGCATTCATCTGTGGAGCTCCAATCTTAACCTCAGACAATTGAACGGGAGGAATAATACAAGTTTTGGGTGTTGTTGGTTCATCATAGATAGTGCTAGGTTTTAACACTTCAGGCAGTCGGTCAAGAATAGGAATTAATGCAGCAGCATTAACATCACCCCCTAGATATGCACGTTTTTGGGAGGGGTACTGGTTACGTGCAGCATCATATGGTTTCTTGGTCTCAAGCCATGACTGGATAACAAGTTTTTCTTTTGATAAAAGATTTTCCAGTTCTTCCTTTTCTTGGACAAGTTGTTCAGTAACCAAAACTTGTGCTTTGAAAGCTAGTTCAATATCTTGCAATTCTTTTAACTTAGATTGTAAGTTTGTCATTTCAGAAAAATCTGTTTCAAAATTATTTGACATTTCTAAATGAACAGTTTCCACAAACATTAAATCAGAGTTTAAAGCTTCAGCAATGTCCAATTTTAACTCAGGATCAGTTTCTTTGTCATAATCTATTACCTTTTTAATGACAATGTCCACCCATCTTCCAGATGTGACATCTTCTTTCACCAGATGCTCTTCATCAGCTAGAGCCATGTAACAACAATCTCTTTCCTCTTCATCATCGACTGATGAGTCATCAGAGGGAACCCATTCTTCTTTTGCCACCATGCATTTATTATTATCTTTTTCTGCAGACAAGAGAGCAATTTGAGCCTTAAGCTTTTTGTATTTTAATCTGTAGCTATCATCAGGCTTGTTATAAGAAGTTGATGGACCAGATTGTGAGACAAACTAATTGGACTTGCACTCTTTCATGAAATGACCTTTTCTGCCACACTTAAAGCATGTCAAATTGGTCTTATCAGTGGAAGAACTGGGTGCATTGTGTCCAGTGGGTCTGTTAGCTCTGGCTTTGAAACGGTTAAACATTTTAGCCATCATAGCCATGAGATCATCACTATTAGTTTCATCATAATCTGGAGAGATATTATTCATGACTCTAGAATCCATTAATTTAGACATCATCTTCTTCATAGAAAATACATTCTCGGAAGACATTAATGCTGCACATGGTGGTTCAGTATGACTAACCACAGGGGAACTACTGGAAGCATGATTAATAGCATCTTTTTCAGCCTTAATTCTCTAGGCTTGATTCTCTTCAGTGAATCTGAAGGCTCCATACAAAGATGACAGAGTATGGGAATGCAAGGTTTTACCTTGTCTCAAGACCACGATCATATGAGACCATTTTGAAGGAAGAATATCACAAATTTTTTCAAGAAGTATGTCCTTGTCCTTCTCTACCTCAAGCCCTCTTAACTGGTTTATGATATACATAAATCTGGTGTAGGTACCAGTTAATGATTCATTGGGTAGGGCAAAAAATGACTCGTACTTCTTATTTAAAGCCACTTTCCTGGTAACAATAGTATCATCACCACCTTCATACTGGTTCACTAGTTCATCCCACATGCTTTTGGCACTGGGATAAAGCACTAGTGCAGGAATTAGAGCTTCAGGAACGGCCCCGAGGATCATGACTTTTAAAGTAGTGTCAATATTGACAAGTCTCTTTTCCTCTTCAGACGAATGTTCCTCTCCCTTTTCCCTCCTAGATCTTGCTCCAGTTGGATCAAGAAGTGGATTGAGAGGACTTCTAGGAATATAAGGTTCTTCATTTAAAATTTTAAGCATATTCCTCTCAATACCAGTAACATGTAATAACATCCTAGCCTTCCACGTGCCAAATTCATCACCATTCCCACTGAATTTGGGAACAGGAGTATTCGAGTAGTGCACATGCACGTATGGAGAAGCAGAAATAGGAGGTGGCGGTGGTGGATTATTGTTAGCATGGTCACTGGTTTGTTTAAATTCATTTATGGGTGGAGGTCCAGTATTTAAAGGGTCCACAAGTGTAGAATAACAAGTCAAGTAATCACTAGAGATGACTAGTATTAAACGTCAAGTAAGCACTAGATTGGACTAGTATTACGATTAATATAAATGCAAGAATATATAACGTAATACGTACTTAAGCAATATAAAGATAAGCAAATAAGTAAATGGTGAGACACAATGTAATTTTCAAGTGTATTTTATTTATTGATGTTAAATAAAATACAAGGTTGTTGCGGAACAAGATACTACAAAGTAAGTATCTAAACAACCTATAAAATACAAGTGATCTAATCTTTGCTAAATAAACTCTTTGATCGAAATACTTAAAGTTGTGAAGTATGACTGTTTAGATCAAGAGTATTTGAGCAAAGGCACCAAATTGCAAAAGTATATATTTGGACGAGGAAGTGACTTGGTATTTATAGGCAAAAAGAATAAATATAATATTCTTTTTGTCGTACAAATATGATTACATGCATTTAAGGAAATTACATTAATTCCTTAAAAGCATTGATTAAAGTACAAGAATATAGTCACATGATAGTGACTTGTCTTCTAATTAACCAACCACCTTTACATGCGTGTAAGGCTTTTAACAAAAGACAAATGGATTGTCCGGTTAAAGGCATGTAAAGGCATAAAGTCAATTCCTCGTAATCAGTGTTCAGACTTGTAAGGTCTAGAACACTCACATTTCTATACAAGTAAGTTGTTGACTGGTCTTCACATAATTTCTGGACAAATCTTTAGAGGGCTCCAGTAGTTACGTCTGGAGCGAGTCCAGTAAATCTGGACCTAACAGTCTGACCTTATATACCTCGAAGTGTTTTGGAAAAAGATATCAATGAATTGAAGAAGTCTCTTGATGAAAAACATGCACTCATAGAAACTCTAAAGACTCAAAATCATTGTGACAACAAGAGAAACCCATTAACGACAAATACTTCAATCTGTGACCAACCAGGATGTTTTGTTTGTGAAATCATGAATGAACCTGAGTAGAACAATTCTGAAAACATGAAAACTTCAAATCAGTCTACTTATTCTATCTGTGAAATTTTGAATGCATCTGTTCAAACTGATCTTGAAGTTGTAAATGTTTCTGTGCAAACTAAATGTGCTCAAAATGAATGTGATGCTATTTCTGTTGATCCAAGTGATATCTATTTTGATACATCAATTCCTAAGTTTTCTAAGGACACTCAAACTTATTTCAATGAATTTAATGATGTGGTCAAAAAGTTTGAAAATGAAAAAGATCGACGAATAAAAGTGGTTGAGGAACTCAACAACGTTAAAGTGGAACTAACCTTGACAAGCTTGAAACTTCAATCATTTTTGGACAAAGAAAAAGCATCACAATCATTTAAAAGTTCAAATCCAACAGAGTTGACTGAAACAAGTGTGTAATTGGAAACAGAATCTCAGCAATTCAATAATTTTATGGATGGAAATCATAAATTTAATCCTGCTTTTGAAAAACTCTTTGAGAAAAAGGACAACAAACCTACTTTTGCTGAGATAAGGGATCTAAAACCATACTCGTCATCACCTACCCAACAAGGTAAGAAGACCAAACCATCAAAAGTCTCAAAAGTTTCTAAAGTTTTCAAGACCCCTGATACCTCAAGAACAACAAAAGTCACAAAAGTTTTTCGAGTTGTCAAGAACACTGATGACTCGAAACCAACAAAGGTAAAGAATGTGTAAGTCCCTTTGCCACCGGCTATAACAAGATTAAGTATCTAATGTATAAGTGCGGAAATTCTTATTCAAAAGCAATCAACACAATATATAAACACGAACACGAATATAAATAAACTGGAACCGTATATTACTTCAGTAAATGCAATTACAAGTAAATACCAAGTTCCTAAACACGAGAATATGACTGAAACCAAAGCTGGAAGATTAATGAGTTGCAACTCAAACTCTCTTCCTCTCTCTCCCACCTTTGAAACCTAAACCTTACATCTATATATATAGGCTTAAACATGGACCGGGCCAAAGCCTTGACTTGACCTTGACCTCGACCTGGTCAAAGGTCGAGCTTGACTTGGTCAATAGTCAAGGTTGACTTTATTATACGCGAAAACTTAACGTTTATTACAAGTACATATTCAATAGACTCAAGACAAACTTCTATAATGAGGTTGTCACCCGGAAATGCACCAACAGACTCCCCCTTGACATCAGCATTTAAAAGTTTTCATCGATCTTCAAAGTCTTCACTTGTAATGCATGGAAATAGTAACAGAAATGCCCAATCAAGCACTTCTTGACTATTGCTATCACATATGACAATCATTAGTTAAAAAATCTGCAATCAACAAATTTTCGTTAACTAATAATATTATGTCTTCTTTTGGTAAGACTTGATCTTTATGCGCTGCACACTGATCTTCAAACCGCAAAATCTCTGTATCCTTATGACAATTAGCAAATTCAATACTCAGATTGTAATTCTCCCCCTGAACAGTAACATCCAAATTAAGCTCCAAGCAATATTATCACGTCAAACATCATCACTTCAAAGTAATACAGACATCATTGCCTCCTTATGCAATTCAGATATCATCACTCCAAATATTATGCAAAATAACATTGCTCAATCTATTTAGATCTTCAAGCTTAATCGTCATACGATAAAGAAGTTGAATATCCAACAATCAGCATTGAATTTAATCAGCTCTCACAACGATAAGAAATTCTGTAACTTGAATTTCAGATATGCAACACTCACAAGATCCATGTCTTCAACCAATAGTGTCTGACTTTGTCTTGTATCTTCATGAATCCACCAATCACCTGAAGTCTTTCATATCAAATCTCCCCCTCAAGGTAAGCATCTCCAAAATACATAGAGAACCACTTAATCTGCAACCTCTTCACTAGTCACCGGATTAATCATCTCTACATCATTGGCATTAAATAAAGGTTTGATTTTCAATTACATGGCTACAAATGATTAACTTTATCACAAAAGCTTTTCGACAAAATCGCAAACACATGTTAAGCAAAGATCATGAACAGTTTACTCGGATTTTCAATCACGGTCTTCAATCTTCATCTGATTTATTTGAATCACCTAATCTTAAATCAGGCGCCTTTGATCCAAAAACTAGGTCGGACACATGTCACATAGATTCAAAACCAAAAAGATACCATGACTAAACCCTGTCGAAACACCATGATCTTCATTGCTACGAACATCCAAGAAATTTGCATAGAAAACATGAAAGCTTTAAATTTTTATCCCCCCTTTTCTCTTCAAAATTCTTAAAACAACCTATATGTTTGTTTTTTGTTACAACAATTCTCCCATTCTCATCTTAGTCCCATAGTTGTTCACATATGCAATCCAGAGATAACACAATAGCTCATTGCCATAACAAAATGGTGACACAACTGTTCACATATACAATCAAGAGATAACCCAGTAGCTCCTTGTTAGAACAACTTTTTTGGCCTGGTCTTTAATTCCTTCTAAGATTTCTCATAATCTTCTATAAAGGATAGAACTTTAGCCATCATTGATTCAAGTTGTCTAAATTTAGAACCTAAAGTTGATCAAGTTTTCAAGTCTATTGCTTTATTACAGAATTCGAACCAAAACTCAAAGAGTTTACAAGTTCAATATTCCAACAAGCTTAGACCAAAACTAAATCAAATTTACAAGTTCTTGACAATTCGAAAAGTGATAAATTAGAATCCAAAGTTGATCAAGTTTACAAGTCCAAAACTGTCGATTCACAAATATCAAACCTAAACTCAAAAGAGTTTACAAGTTCAATATTCAGACAAGTTCGGAACCTAAACATAATCAAGATTGCAAATCCTAAAAACAAACAAGATTAAGTATCTAATGTATAAGTGCAGAAATTCTTATACAAAAGCAATCAACACAATATATAAACACGAACACGAATATAAATAAATTGGAACCGTATATTACTTCAGTAAATGCAATTACAAGTAAATACCAAGTTCCTAAACACGAGAATATGACTGAAACCAAAGCTAGAAGATTAATGAGTTGCAACTCAAACTCTCTCCCTCTCTCTCCCACCTTTGAAACCTAAACCTTACATCTATATATATAGGCTTAAACATGGACCGGGCCAAAGCCTTGACTTGACCTTGACCTCGACCTGGTCAAAGGTCGAGCTTGACTTGGTCAACAGTCAAGGTTGACTTTATTATACGTGAAAATTTAACATTTATTACAAGTACATATTCAATAGACTCAAGACAAACTTCTATAATGATGTTGTCACCCGGAAATGCACCAACAGAATGAAAACAAGTCATCAAGTGATGAGAAGAATCACAAGTATTCGAAGATTGTGAAGAATGAATTATTAGGTAATAAACAACCAAAAGTTAGTAAAACTTCTAGTACTCCTAGGAAGCCTCAAACAACCTTTAAGTCCACTTTGAAGGTGGTCAGAGACAAAACCACTGGGATTACTAAATCCAAAGATCAGTATGGTTGGTTATCACTTAATAATATTCAGAAAAGTCATGTGAGTAGTGGAACCATCAAGAAGAATCCTGGCAAGAACTCCAAGAAAAACTTGATTTCTAATTCAAATAATGTTCATGTTTCAGGTGACTTGTGTGTAACCAGTAGCAGTAAATGGATTCCAAAAGATAGATGTAGATGCAAATTCCTTATGACAATCGCAACATAGATTTGACTATCGTTTATGTTTTAGGAGCTATGTTTGTAATCATTTAAATAAGAACTTGTGTTGATAATTAATGATTACAGTTGAACTTCAATATTATATCTGTTTATGTTTTGTATTGTGTTTGTGTGTTATATATTGTTTTGCAGGTACAAGAACATAGAATCAAGGTTTATAAGTGTCGTAGAACACTTGAACGATGATTGGATGTTATGTACAAGCCAAACGAAGCTAAACAAAGAGCCAAAGGGTCGTCCCTCATGCTGACGTCATCAGTATAAAGGAACAACCTCGTGCTGACGTCAGCACGAGGCAGGTTGATTGGTTTATTGTTTCGGGCCTAATCTTCGATTAAGGCCTAAGCCCACACGATTTAATACATAACTAGTATAAATACAAGACCTAATCTACGGAATTAGGTTAATCGTTTTAATCGTTTGAATCGTTTGAATCGTTTGGTAAATCTTAGAAGATATTCACGAAATTATGAATTAAGGTTAATTGTTCCTTCGTGTGATCTCCTACATGAACCACAAGCCTTGTGCATCTCATTGGGTTGGTTAATTGCTCATTAATCGACGGAAGGCAATAACAATCTAGTTACCTCAAGAGGATTCCGCACTCTTGACATAACGAATCACGTCTTATTACGATCCACGCAACAATAGGGTACCTTACAAGTGGTATCAGAGCCAGGTTGATTACCAGAAGGTTTAAGATCGTTTGATTGGCTATTGATTGCAAATTCGTTCGAAATTCGTGTTATTTACCATTTTCGTGATCTTCTTCGTGTCACTTCGTGCTTACGTCAGCACGAGGTGTACTTCGTGTTCGTGCTTACATCATCCAGTGACTTTGTGTTCACTTCGTGCCACGTCTGCACGAACTGCTCTTCGTGCCACGTCAACACGAACTACCCTTCGTCACTTAGGTCGTGACGCGTGTACTTCGTGCTTCACTTCGTGTGACGTGTACTTCGTGTAAGTCATATAGCTTCGTGCCACGTGACTTTGTTTGACTTCGTGCCACGTGTACTTCGTGTCATGTGTACTTCGTGCCACACGAACTAAGTGTTATTTCGTTTGATTTGATTTCAAAAGATTCGAAATGACTACTATTCCAGCTGTTGCAAATTCACCAAATGCCCTACTTATTAGCCAGATGATCATGCACGATCATGAGGTTGGTCGTGGAAACACACCTCCAAAGTTGTTCCGTATGGAAAACTATTGGATATGGAAGAAACATTTTGAAGACTACATTCGTCTCACTGACATGGACATGTGGCTTGTGATTACTCAAGGTTTTGATTGGCCTTCGAATGAGAAAAAATGGAGTGATCGGTAGGTATACTTATGCTGATATGCCAATTGAAGAACGAAAAAGGTATGCAATTGAGGGAAAGGCCTTGTCCACTCTTACGATGGCCTTACCTCAAGATAGTGTACACTTGTTCAAAAAATACACTACTTCAAATGTAACAACCCTCAAATTTAGATTAGGATAATTTACTTGGACTTATCTAGGTCTTTATCCCTAGAGATTTATTAAGAGAATTGACCTTTTAGACATTCAAGGCATAGTGATAGTTGCCCTTTCATTCAATAAAACACCATAGATGACTAGCTATCTTAGAAATGCCATAAACAATAACCATAATCATTCAATACAATCCCAAAGTATAAATTAGTTCTAATCGAACTTGGTGAAATGTCAATGAACCAAAAATCTTATTTCGAGAAGTTGGGATTATATAAATAAGATTGCAAAGTTCATAAGCTGTGATAACAACCGAAAATCCTTATAAATGTCCAACAATTTAAATACCAAGCTAATTAAAGTTTAAACGGACATAAAAATATAATAACCCTCTCTAAATAATAAATTTAAACTATTATGCACATAAAAGTGAGCTTGAATAATAATAAGTAAATATAAACGTCTATTGTAAATACAAGTTTATAAATAATGAGTTAAGCTATAAAAAATAAAGGGACAACAAATATATACATACATACATACACGGCCATACACATACATGCACATAACTAGCTTTGAAAGCACCAATATCAACTAACAAGTCAAGGATTACATGCATGTACCTACACTAAATAAACCTACATTACATACAAATATACATACACTTATATTATATCCCAAAAATTCAAAATCCCCTCCCATTTTACCCTAACAAAACCGGCCCCCATCTCCCCAAAACCATTCACCCAATCAAAATACATGTCTTGACTTTACACTCCCCATTCACAAACCCTTTACACACTTTTCATTTCTCTCCACTTCCCAAAACTTTCACACACACTCAAACACATTTATCTCTCAAAATTTCTGCATTTCCCCTTCCTTTTCATCCTCCATTTTCGGCCAAGGACAAGGAAAAAGGGACAAGAAAAATCAATCTAAAGTTATAGTAATAATAAGGGTTTTTAAAGGATTAAACAAGGGTTGATTCAGGATACTTTTAAAGGTTATTTTAAGCTTGGAATAAGGGTTATATAGAGCATAAAGGCCACGAAATTTTCAGCCCAAATTCATCTCCAAAACCGAGTGCAAGAAGGGTATAAATCTTCATCTCTTTGTTTAATCTATCTTGTTTTTGTATATACTAAAAGATCTTTATCAAAGACCATGTTTTTCTTTGATTTTCTTCTTGAAAATACACTTGATGAAGGCAAGTTGATAGAATCTTCTTCCTCATGCTCATGCATGTTGAAATCTAGAAGAAAAATTCAAGGATTCAACTAGTTTCAGATCCAAAGGTGTTGTCATAGATTAAATAGATTTTAAAGTGATTTTTCCTTTGAAATATGGTCATATTTTTTATATATTTTGATGAATATATTTCTGGAGTTTTTCATAAAAATATGTTTTTTTAAGTTGTTGAATTGAAGATGGATAAAGATTTGTTGTTAAAATGATGAGATGATTACATGCATGCTTAGATTTGCACTAGTTTAACTTGTTTTGATTTGGGATTTGAGATGGGTCTTTAATTGATGATTTCATATATATATTTTGATGTTAAAATACATGTTAATAAACTGGGATTTATGAAGTTAGTACAAGAAATAAGGATTTTATAAGAATTCAAGACAAAACAATGCATAAAAATCACTAACCGAAATCACAAGAACACAAATATAAATTCATCACTTTCATCACATGATTTGTCCATAAAATATGAAATCAAATCTGGAGAAAACACTAATGAAAGATTAAGAGATGAATTAGGATGAACAAAATGTATTGGGTTTGCCAAAATAAGTATTAGGTGAAGCCATAAAGTAAAGGCATGCATTGGGCTAACAAAGTAAGCTGACAGAATCCATCTTCTGTCTTGTAATGAATAAACTAAACATGTGAGGGCATTTTCAAGAAAAACATTCAGAATAAAATTTGTAGACAAATGAGTTAAGATTAACCTCCAACTAGAATTACTCAAAAATACTAAACCAAACGAAAAATATGATTTTTCTACTGAAACTGGTCAAACTGTTATTTTGTCAGAATATTTTATACACTTTAACAATTTTTATCTCCTAATCCATAAGTTTCCAGGAGGTCATACTTGGTGGAAATTAATTTCAATGTGTCTTGAAGTTAAAATAAAATCATGGGATTTTTCTAACAACCAGAACATCAAGAACTTTTATAAAACTTCTGATGTCGCAAGCAGTGCCCATTCGGGACAGTTTGTGTTTGGATAATTTTTAAGGACACCAAACATTATCTAAAAATTCACCAAAATACTAGATACATATAAGTCACTGTGTAAAAATCATGAAGGTCCAAAGGATTCGGCTTGACCCCAAAATAGTAGCCAACATTTCATAATAATGTGAAGTAAAAACAGAAAATTTTGGAAGAAGCTAATCATTAGTGTAATGGGTTAAATGATGCACTAAGGAGTTAATGGGCTAGCCCGGCCCAACTAATGAGCCCATAAGGAATATAAATCAGTAGGCCCACTTGGCCCAATAACCAATATGATCCAGTAAGCACATAACCCAAATAAGGGTAAGCCCAATAAATAAATTAAGCCCAAGTCACTTAAAAACCCATCACACTTTGGCCCAATTGATAATGACCCATAACACTTAAATGAATTTCATAAACCCAAGTAATCATACGGCATATCGAGAAAAATGTGAGTTAAAGGATAAGCGTAAACATTGTAACGCGAAGTATAACTAAGCAGAATGAACATAAGTAATTACGTTAATCAATCTATAAATTGATATCACAAATGCTAATTCATCCTAAAATCGGTTACACATCAAATGATGAATAAGGTTAATATAAACTAATATGACATTAGCATATGATAACCTAAGATGCCAAACGAAACCACAAATAAAGACAAGTTACTGAAATTCTAACAACTTATAACTACATGTATACTGAAAGTGACCTTTTACACCATCAATCTCTATGATTAAAAAGATGTGAATATTAGCAATACACTTGGATTCCATAATTGGTGACAACTTAATAAAAGTGGCATTTCTAAGCAATGGCTTAAGATAGAAACTTATGTATATTAATCCTATTGTAGGGATAGGCTTGGGTTTGATGTACGAATGAGGAGCATAAGGAATATATAATCAAGGAAGCCATAGATGGGAAGTACCCATTTTGGATATATGGAATATAATGTGTGGCATATCAAGGTGAGTCATAGCCCCTTTTCAAACTATTTTATGTGTTTAACTATCGGGGTGAAAAACATGATATATAAATTAAATTGCTTTTATATATATATATATGAAACGATTTTTGATATAATGATTATGAAATGAATTTGTTTCGTATGTTCAAGATGATAAATGTTTTATGATGAGCTTGAGTTCTGTCAACCCGTTTTCTTTCGGTACACTACTATTTACTCCGAAAGTGGAGGCCTGTAGTTAGAGAGTTGCGCAACTAGGTTTCGTCCACCCATCCATAAGTGTAACGGTGGAAGGTTGGTTGCCTTTGTGACGACCTTCACTTCCAGTCCGACCATAGTGGTGCTCTAGCTACCTTAAATTTAAATGGTCGTCTCCATGGCACGACCCTATTATTATTAATACGGCACTTGATTGACAGCTTGTGCTATAAAATGAATTATATATATATATATATATATATATTGTTGGACTTGATAAAATGGTAGTAGTAGTGGCTCAAGCATTTACTCATCAAAATTATGTAAATTATGCCTTTGTGGCTAAATGAAAATGATATTGAATTATGCCCTTGTGACTAAGTGAAATTGATATTAATATTGTTGATAATTGGAAATTGTTTGAATATACGGATTGGGTATCGTCCCTCATATGATATCTTGGAAGACGTTGAAATTTGGTGATATTGAAATGATTTTGGTAACCGAATGATTTTGGTATGATATACGATTAATCAATTTATATACTTTTTCTCTCATGATGATTTGACAAATGAGAACCTGAACTTTTACTATGGATTTTTTTGTCAAGTCTTAATATGACATTATGGTATTTGAAAACTTGATAACATGATATGAAAATTTTGTCGATCATATGGTTTGGATATTTTGAAATGTAATAGTAATCGGTTTTCTAAGTATTAAAACGGTGATGTACAAAGATTTATATAAAAACCTATGCACTCACCAACTATGTTTTCGTAGTTGACACTTTTTCTTCATGCTTTTCAAGAAATAAGCTTAAGCATTGAGGATTTATATGCTTCATGATTATTTGCATTGCACTTTGGAGTCAAAGATCAAACCTTGTGATAGGCAATGGAATCCACCTTGATCATTGTAGTTTACTATTTCATGTGCTTCTTATTTGGTTCGTGGACTTAATATCCAAGTATGGTGGACGCATTTGTACTTTGAAATTGGTTCACATGTTTGTACATTTTAAATTATTTTGATTAAATAAAGCTATGGTGAATGTTATTTATAATCCTTTGTTTTAAATACTCGACTTTCTGTACATCTCATTGTTCCGCCTTAGTTGGGGTGTTACATCAAAGGATTTATGGGACGCTCTTGAAAGATATTGTGAGGGCGATGTAACCTTAAAGAAGAATCGTATCAAATTTCTGAAGCGCTAGTATGAAGTTTTCAATAGACTGAAAGGAGAATCTCTTGACGAGATTATTATTTGATTCAGTCATTTGACTACTGAGTTGTCATATTTTGAGGTTGTTTATCCTCAAACTGAGCTAGTCGATAAGTTTTTGGACTCACTGCCTAAGACATGGACTGATTATGTTCATTAACTTCAAGATGATCAGGAATACAGTACATGGGACTTTGAAAAGGAAGTTTCCAAGCTGAAGAACAGAGACATGAAGAGAAGAATTAAAGATACTCACTCGGATTTCACTCAAGATCCATCATTGTATCATGCTAAGTCTGTTCATTTAGCAAGTTCTAGCTCGGGGAACAATGCATTTCTAAGTGGTGCAGAAGCTACACCAATAGTAGATGTTGAAGGTATTGTTGGATATGTTGCTTATGACAATGCACATACGAATGTCAAGAGCAATGTACAATCTTTTCACTCTATGCTAATGAGTATGAGTTCTGTAGAAGGTAGAAAGAGTGTTTACTTAGCCTTTTGTAATGCTCATGAAGCGTTTATCGGAGGAAAGATTACTGATCCTGCGGTAATTGATGAGGATTACAATCAGATATATCCTGATGATTTGGAAGAAATGGATCTACAATGGCAGCTAGCTATGCTCACTATTAAGGTCAGAAGATTCACTCAGAGAACTGGGAGACCTATAGGTAATGCAATAAAGGCTTTGACAAATCCAAGGTGAAATGTTATAACTGCGATGGATTTGGTCACTTTGCAAGAGAGTGTCAACGACCTAAGAGGATTGATAATACCGTTGCTAGTCGTAAAAATCACAATCAAGGCGGTATTACTCCAAGTAATCAGAAAACTCAAGCAATGATTACATATCCTGCTACTCCACAACAGCCAGTTTTGTCACCATTTTCGGAGTCAAAGGCCGTTGTTGTTCAGCATCCGGATGGTACTTATCAATGGGATACACAATCTGATGATACCTCGAATCATGCTTACATGGTAGAATTATATGATGAGGTAGCCGCAACAATTGATTATGCTGTATACTCAAGTGAAGAAAGTGCATCTGAGATAGTTAAGCAAAATGTACGTAATGTTGCTGAGACTGTAAAATCTGAGAGTGAACCTATGACAGCAGTGAAAGCATCTGAAGAAAAGGAAGTGTCATCGAGTCCTACTGATGACATTTATATGAAGAGCATTGAAGAACAAATGAAGAACTTCGTGATACCTGAAGGTATGACAACTGAAGACTTTGTTGCATACATGGCAGATTGCAAGGCTGCAGATCAGAAGGTATCTTGTTCTTTGTTTTTTATAGTTGACGTTTATAAAATGGTATCAGATTTGAAACTTGAGGTATTAAAAGTAAAAGAAAATTTAACTAGTTTATTTACTGAAAATGTTATTCTTAAGAAGGAAAGTAACGTGACTAAAGATTTTGATTTACTTCTACAAAGAGATCACCAACAAACGAAATTAGATTTTAAACTAGATGAAAGTAGTATACTACACATTGAAAGACTGTGATACAGTTTTCTATGATAAAGAAGTATCTATAAATAGGATTGAACCTAAATCAAAAATTGATAAAGTTTGGTGTGTGGAAAATAAAGAAGAATGGTTAGCTGAACAAATTCCATATAAGGATAGACATTATGCTCCTTTTAAACCAGCAAGAACTATGGAAGAAGCAATACAGACGCTTGATACCATAAATGAAATGAAGGAGTATGGTATACCAATCCCTGAAATAGAATATGGTCAATCTAGAAAACAACAAGCAAAGAAGTGTTATACTTGTCGTGAGAAAGGTCATATAGCTATTGAATGTCCAAATAGGAAGGTCAAGAATATAAAAGAGATTATTATGAGGGGTATGCAAAAAGACATTCTGATTATAAAGATGCACATAATTATGTTAAGTTACTTAAAAACGTGTCATATGGTGAGTCTACTGTTACAGATCAAAGGATTAATTTCAATAGATCTAAGACTCCAAAACGATAGGGACCTTCACAAAATACTACTTCTAGTAGTGTAAGTCTGAGTCGTTCTCGTACACCTCAAAGGAGTTATTCACCTAGGAAGATGGCTCACCAAAATCGATCTCCTCCTTCTAGAATTAATAGTTCGTCTAAATTCTATGATCGATTAGGGAGTCAACCTAGATTTGGTACTCACTCACCAAGGAATTTACCTCCTAAGACTCGTTTCACTTCACCTAAGAAACAGTCAATGACACCATCTTCATCCAAGGCTCCTTTACAAAGCGATGGATATTGGACCGAATTGATCATTAGAGATGAATTTGGAAAACCTAAACCTAGCTCAAAAGGTTTAGGTTCCCTTCAGAAACTAACCATCTTATTGTCTGATGTGCTGGGAGAACCAAGGAAGCCTTTCAGTCTTTGGTATGTTGACAGTAGATGCTCTCGGCATATGACAGGGGACAAGAATGTGTTGTCCAATTATGAAGATGTAAATGGTTCGTATGTTAGTTTCGCAGGTCCCAAGGGCGGCAACATCTCGGGCCAATGTGATGTTGTCAATGGGAAGATTACGCTGGAGAAAGTCAATTATGTGGAACAGTTAGCACATAATTTATTAAGTGTTTCTCAGATTTGTGACAATGGAAACAATGTCCATTTTACTAAGAAAGAAGCACTTATATTGAAACCAGGATATGTTATTCCTGAAGACTGGATCCTGCTAAAAGCTCCTAGGAAGAGAGACATCTATGGCCTTGTGTTAGGTGTTGATGATCCTAAGGAGTCTGTTTGCTAATTAACAAAAGCAAACGAATCTGAATCTTTGTTATTGCATAGAAGAATGGGACATATTAATTTCCGAAAGATGAATGACATTGTCAAACATGGTTTGGTTGAAGGCGTTCCCATGAAATGGTTTGGAATGGAAGACAAATGTGTACCTTGTCTGAAAGGTAAACAACAAAAGTTTGCACATAAACCGAAACAAGAAAACTTTATTGCCAATCATTTCGAGTTACTTCACATGGATTTTTTGGTCCAGTGAATGTAAGAAGTATCGGAGGGATGTATTACTGTTTGGTGGTTACTGATGATTACTCGAGATTCTCGTGGGTATTCTTTCTTAAATCGAAAGATGAAACTCCGTAGATTTTGATAAATTTCTTTGTTGAAACTGAAAATATTTATGGAGTTCGTGTTAAGAGAATCAGGAGTGACAACGGAACTGAATCCAAGAATATTGTGATGGATTTCTTTTCTTTGTCAAAGGGAATCCAACATCAATACAGTTCTCCGTATGAACCACAACAGAATGGAGTTGCTGAAAGAAAGAATAGGACTCTAATCGAGACAGCCAGAACTATGCTTGCAGATTCAAGGCTTCCTACTATGTTTTGGGCGGAGGCAGTGAATACAGCTTGTCATATTTTAAATAGGGTTACTATAGTTAAGCGTCATAATAAGACATGTTATGAGCTTCTACATAAGAAGAAACCGAATTTACAGAATGTTGAACCATTTGGTGTACCGTGTACTTTCTTGAAATATCTACCTAGTCAAAGTTTGATTCAAAGGTTGAAGAGGGATTTTTCATGGGTTATAAACCGGGAACATCAATTCGACGCGTTTACAATAAACAGACCGACAAAGTTGATTTGGGAACAAATGTCAAGATTGTCAGTCATAAGCCCGCTATTCATTCTGGAACTGGCAAAAACTTCGATTACGATAGTGTGTTTAGTTCACTACACGGTCCTGATTCTTATTCAGATCCTGAGACAGTTGATGATGTGATTATTTGAAGAGATCACATGGATAATACTCCTACATCTCCGCCTACTCGAAATGTCGATACTACTCCAACTAAAGTTCAGTTTACTACTGATATTGATGAAAGTGGTAAGGACAAGAATAAATCAACAGATTCAGATGATAATGAACCGGAGAACACCATCCAACTTATTCTGTCGAAGGTTACACTGCCTGATGATGATCATATTTCTTAAGAATCGGAAGATGATTTTAGCTCTCCTGAGTTTCAGATTAGAAAAAATTTAGGAGAAAATCTGAATGTTGATTCGGTTCCTCAATATCGAGTTAATAAGGATCATCCAGTTGAAAATATTCTTGGTAATGCTACAGAACCTGTTCGAACTAGAAATCAGTTGAATAAGGATCTGACTAGTTTGTTTTGTGAAGTGAAAGACACTGGATTGATAACTGAGTGTTTATATTTTGGTTTCATTTCACAAGTAGAACCTAAGAATGTTAAGGCAGTACTTCAAGATCCATGTTGGGTTGAAGCTATGCAAGAAAAATTAGCTCAATTTGAAAAACTTAGAGTTTGGGAGTTAGTAGATGTGCCTAGAGGTAAAGAACCGATTGGAACTCGTTGGGTATATAAATGCAAACGAGATGACAAAGGGATCGTTACTAGAAATAAAGCACGTTTGGTTGTTCAGGGGTTTGCACAACGAGAAGGATATGACTATAATGAAACTTTTGCACCAGTTGCTAGGATTGAAGCTATAAGGTTATTTTTAGCCTATGCAAGTTTCAAAGGTATAAAGGTGTATCAGTTAGACGTTAAGAGTGCCTTCTTATACGGTGAAGTTAAAGAAGAAGTGTATGTTCACCAACCACCGGGGTTTGAAGATCCGAATTATCCAAGAAGAGCATATCGTTTGGATAAGGCTCTTTATGGATTGCATCAAGCACCTAGAGTGTGGTATGAAAAGTTGTCGACACATTTGTTGACAAATGGATTTACAAGAGGATTGATAAACAGCACATTGTTTATCAAGTGGAAGAAGCGAGATTATCTAATTGTACAAGTTTACGTGGATGATATCATTTTTGGTTCATCTAATATAAAGATGTGCAAAGAGTTTGAAATGAGCATGAAAAATGAATTTGAAATGAGTGCTATGGGGGAACTTCAATTTTTCTCGGACTGCAAGTCGATCAAAGGAAGGATGGATTCTTTATTCACCAGTCGATGACATCTTGGAGAGGTTTCACATGTTAGAGTCCAAGACATATGTTACTCCTATTCAGCAAAATCATGGTTTAGGGGTTCTTGATCCGAAAGATGAACTTGTGGATGCAACTTATTATCATGCTATTATTGGCTCATTGATGTATCTGACTTCTTCGCGTCCAGATATAATGTTCGCTGTTTGTCTTTGCGCTATATTTCAAGCTAGTCCGAAAGAGTCACATTTGATTGCAGCAAAACGTATTGTACGTTATCTTAAGGGAAACCAAGGGCTTGGTCTATGGTATCCAATGTGCGGAACGTTTGATTTTGTTGCATATACTGATTCGAACTTTGGCGGTTGTGACAATGACCAAAAGTCTACGTGTTAGGTCAAAAATCGACCAAGTATGATTTGTTCAAAATAGTTGAAGTTCAGTGAAGAAAGCTTGCTCAGGATTCTGAAGACATTCAGAATAAAGCTCACTGAAGCTTCACTTCAGATTCAGAATCAACCAACACTGAAGACGTTCAAACTGAAGTCGAAGACCGAAAACTGAAGAAGAAGATCATCTCAGAAGTAGAGCTCAGAGAAGATCTTACCTGATTGAAGAAGTATTTACAACACTTTTTCACTGATTACGAGGAAAGTCTTTTTGCAGCTTTAACTACCTTTACCCGGTTAATTACCTTATACCTGGGATTGGGAAAGTTTTAGCAAAAGGTTGGAAATAAAGTATGTCAAGTCACATCAAAGAAACTTACATACTTTACCTTAAAGAAGCATGTTATGGATTTGTCCTACAAATCCATAAATGCATCCAACCATATTTGTACGGCATATTGCCATGTCATCAAGATATGTTTGCCTATAAATATAAGACTTCTCACACTTGCTAAAATGCTTGGAACTTTGGCAATTGCAACATGTGATATTACTCTAAGTATTCTTACGAGTAATTCCTTGTCGCATAGATCATTTATATTTCTAGAGTTGTTTAGATATCTTCACAAGTGTGATTATCTTTGTTCCGCAACAACTCTTGTATTTTGTATATAAAAATAAATAAAATACATTGAAAAATACATCTCGACTCATTGCCATAATACTTGAATATAATAGTATTTATATAGTTTCAAGCACTTGTTCTTTATTGTTCATATCCATATCTGGATCGTGGTTCATAACTAGTCTTTATCTAGATTCGAACCACTTGCCAGTCGGGTTACTTGATATACTTGTGTTTATTGTTAACCTATTTTATATCTTGTTATATCTTGTTCTCGTTGTACATCTAATGTAGGTGGACCCACATTTGGTATCAGAGCCTCCCAGGTTAAATCATTAAATTGTTATACCTGTTTTGATCCTACAAGATGTCTGGAACCGAACAAACTCAACAAAATCAAAATGGTAACCCAAATGTCAACCAAAATGCAACTCCACCACCACCACCACCACCAGCTCAACCCAGTGTTCATGTTCACTTTCCAAACAATCCGATACCTAAATTTAATGGAAATAGTGACACATTCGTTACTTGGAAAGCATGTATGCTCAAGTACATCGCTGGAGTTGAAAGACACTTGACCACCATTCTTGTAGAAGGTCCTTATGTTCCCATGAATGCATCAACTGTTGTTTTTAACCAAGATGGGACCCCTAGGTTAACACCCAAGGAGAAAGATCATTGGTCAGAGGAAGACCATCGTTTGGCTGACCTAGATTCCAAATTACAAAATATTATTCTCTTTGCTGTCCCAGAAAGTTTAAAACCCACTCTTGTTGTACCTGATAATTCTAAGTTAATGTGGGAAGAGTTGTTAACACAGTTTGAAGGAACAAAGGAAACAATCACCACAAGAAAAGTTTCTTTGAATAAAAAGTATGAAGCATTTTTTGCATTACCAAATGAATCTTTAACTAAAACATATCTTAGATTTACAAATTTGGTCAATCAATTAAAAGCTCTTGGTGTTACAAAGGACAAAGAAATTTTACTTGAAAAGTTTTGTGATATATTACCTTCTAAATGGGAGAATTTGATCATGGTATTAAGACAAGGTAAAACTCTTCACAGTCACACTCTGGCCTCCTTGTATGGTGCCTTTAGATACACTGAGCAGAATAAAGCTGAGAGAGCTGTGGTTGAGCAAGATGCAAAGATTCATACTTCAACTAGCTCTGCATTGGTTCATTATTCTGAACCACAAGATACTGCCCTACTGTCTTCTGAGAGTGATCAGTCTGACTCTGTGAAGAAGATGGTAGCTGAGTTAATGAAAGCTGGTATTTCTGAATATGCATCACATGAATGTGATGAGGATGATGATGATGACCTTGTTGCTATGATTGCCAAAACTTTTAATCGTTTTAAATTTAAATCAAAGAGAAATGGCAAACAATTTTCTTTAAATAATATTGTCGATAAGTCCAATTTAGAATGTTTTAAATGTGGAAAGAAAGGACATTTTATGAAGGAATGTAGATCATCTCAACCCTCCTCATCACACACTGCCCCTAACCATTCTATTTTTCAGAAGCCTGATGATGGATACAAAGCTAAGTACAAAAAGCTGAAAGCCCACATGGCGATAATGGCTCAGGAAGAATCCAATAAGAATAGCTGCATGGTGGAAGACACTGAAAAATGGGAGGATTCTGACATGTCATCTGATGATGAAGAAGAGGTAAGGGATATGTGTTTTATGGCTCGTGAAGATCATGGTCATGTTGTCAAGTCTGATGTTGAATCTGGTCGTTGGGTGGATATCATCATAAAGAAGGTTAGTACATTTGGCTTTGAGAAGGATGAAGAACAAAAACTAGATCTTTTGGTTCTTATAGAGGCCGATATAGCTTCTGTTGAAACTGTGCGTTCAGAGAGTATAAAAATGTTTGAAAGAAATTCTTCTGGACTGAACGCCAGTCAGGCCAGATTAAAAGAACTGAAAGATGTTCAATTGGCCTTGAAAAGTTATCAATCTCTGGTTTCCAAACTTGAATTGGAAAAGGAAGAATTAAAAATTATTTTGGAAACAGAACAGAAAATAATTAAATCTTGGATGAAATCACCTTTTCCTAAAGCTGCCATTAAGAAAACATTTGAAAATCAAAGAATCGCTTATGGCACTGGTGATCTTCATCTTGCATCCGTAATAACTGATTTGGATGCACTTCCTAAAGAAATGAGACCAGAGATCATTTTTAAAGATCTTGGAAAATCAAAAGTGATAACTGATCAAAACCAGGAACAACCTGAGGGCAAATCTGAAGCATGTCAGACCTGTGCTTCAGACAAGAAAGCTAAACCCAAGAAGCCTTCCCCTCAGTCTTCAAATAAGGTTCCTAAGAACCTTCAGAAGAAGAAAAATGTGATCCCGTGCTGAGCCTTCTACCTCAGATTCTGGTAGAGCTCAGGTGTCTAATTCAGAGTCTATTTTGTTAAGGATTGAAAGTCAATTTCAAAATTTGGCTAGGCAAGTGCAGAGTTGTAATGCACGTTTAAAAAATGTTGAAAGCACTCCCTAAAATCCTAAACAAAATCTAAAACCTTTTTCAAAGAAAATCAAGCAAGAAAAGCAAAAATCTGAGAAGAAAAAGGCTTTTGAAGTCATTAAACCAACTGTTTTTGTGTCATCTGAAATTATGACTGAACTTCCCTTTGATCCTTCTGTCCCTTACGTACCAAAGAAATCTGAGGCTGCTCAGGGAGAGCCCAGTGGACCCATCAAGTGATGGGTTCCCATAAAGAACTAATCTTTGTGTATGTGTAGGGTGACCGCAAAAAGAATACTTGGTTTCTTGACAGTGCTGCTGGCAGAACCATGACTGGTCACAAAACCCTGCTAGAGGATTATAGGGTGCAAGAGGGGCCCTCAATAACTTTTGGTAATGATGAAAAACGGACAAACTGAGGGATATGGTGTTGTGAACAATGGACAAGTCAAATTCACTAAAGTTGCATATGTGAATGGTTTGAAATATAACCTGATCAGTGTCAGCCAACTTTATGATGATGGCTTTAAGGTTTTATTTGATATTTCACAAGGCACCATATTCAACAGAGATTGGAAGGTAGTAATGATTGCTCCAAGGAAGGGAAACATTTATGTTGTAGACATGAATAGTGCTACTTCTGAACAATGTTTCTATACAAGGGCAGATGAGGACACCAACTGGTTGTGGCACAAAAGGTTATCCCATCTCAATTTCAAAAATATTAATAAGTTGTCAAGAAAACAACTTGCTGATGGGATACCAGCCATGTCTTTTAATAAAGACAAGCCATGTCCAGGGTGTGAAATGGGAAAGAAGAAGAGAGCATCCTTCAAGACCAAGCAAACTTTCAGCATCACTGAACCACTTCATATGCTTCATATGGATCTTTTTGGTCCTGTGAATGTTCAGACAAGAGCGGGGAAGAAGTACACTCTGGTTGTAGTCGATGAATATTCAAGATACAGTTGGGTAATCTTCCTCAGAAACAAAAGTGAAGCTGCTGCTGAAATCATTGCCCTCATCAAACAGATGGAACTCAAGCACAAGCGAAAAGTACGTCAGCTCAGAAGTGACAATGGCACTGAATTCAGAAATTCCACTCTGGAAACCTTCTGCACTGACACTGGCATATCTCAGAACTTTTCCTCAGCACACACACCAGAGCAAAATGGTGTTGTAGAAAAAAAGAATCGTACGCTGATAGAAGCTGCCAGAAGTATGTTGAATGAATCAGGTCTTCCAAAATGTTTTTGGGTTGAAGCTATTGCAACTGCCTGCTACACCCAAAATCGTTCCATCTATGTCAAAAGACATAAGAAGACTGCCTATGAAGTGCTCAGGAATAGAAAGCCCAATATTGGATATTTCCATGTTTTTGGATGTCCAGTATACATTCTGAATAATTCCAGCAAATTGGGCAAATTTGATGTCAAAGCTGATGAAGGTTACTTCTTAGGATATTCAACGATTCGCAAGGCCTTTAGAGTCTATAACAAAAGACTTGAAAAGGTTGATGAGTCAATTCATGTTACCTTTGATGAATCAAATTCTGCAATCTTTAATAAACCAATCTCTGAACCACCTTCAGAAGGTCCTATCAGTTTTGGTGAATATGATCACAATGAAAAATCTGATCAGTCACCTGAACATGTTTCTGATCATTCCAGTTCAGAACCTGTTACAAGTCAGCAAAGTAATATTCCATTTTATCCTTCAGTCACATTCAAACTACCCTCTGAATTGACTATTGGATCAGATGTGCGTGCTGCTTCTCAGATATCAGTATCCCCTGAAATACATCATAATGAAGAATTTCATGATGCAAATCGTGATTTACAAGATGATGAAGATGATGAAATTGAAATAGTCTATTCTGAACCATCTTCTGAAGTAAGCCAGAGGAGTTCTTGCACTGATATCATTATTCATCCTGGTCATTACTCTAAATGGACTCACTCACATCCAATTGATCAAGTGATTGGCGATCCAAGTAGAGAGGTTCAGGCCAGAAGAGCCACAAGCGATCAATGCTTCTATGTCAGCTTCTTATCACTGATAGAACCAAAGAAGATTGACGAGGCTATGAAAGATCCAAGTTGGGTTGACGCCATACAAGAAGAGCTTAACCAATTTGAAAGGAACAATGTTTGGGAGCTTGTTCCATGTCCCCCAAATCTGAAGAAAGAAACAATTGGGACAAGATGGGTTTTTCGAAACAAAGTTGATGAAGATGGTCATGTAATCAGAAACAAGGCCAGACTTGTTGCCAAGGGTTATGCCCATGAAGAAGGTGTTGATTTTGATGAGACTTTTGCACCAGTGGCCAGACTTGAAGCTATCAGAATTTTCCTAGCATTCGCAGCTCATCATGAGTTCAAAGTCTACCAAATGAATGTCAAAAGTGCTTTTCTGAATGGAGAGCTAGAAGAAGTTGTGTATGTGTATCAACCACCAGGATTTGAAAGCAAAGAAAAACCTCATTGGGTGTATAGACTGAACAAAGCTTTATATGGGCTGAGACAAGCACCTAGAGCTTGGTATGATACTCTAACTCGACATCTTTTAGATAATGGTTTTCATAGAGGTGCAATAGATAACACTTTATTCATCTTGCATGAGAAAAGTGATATCTTGCTTGTACAAGTATATGTTGATGATATTGTGTTTGGTTCTACAAATGAAAAATTGTGTGACAAGTATTCAAAAATAATGTCTTCTAAGTATGAAATGAGTATGATAGGTGAACTGACATATTTTTTGGGTCTTCAAGTAAAACAAACCAGTGATGGTATTTTTATAAATCAAGAAAAATATGTCAGAGATTTGTTAAAGAAATATCAGTTTGATTCTGTTTCATCTAAAGATACTCCAATTTCTGCGCCATTAACTTTGGACTCAGATCCTAATGGAAAACCTATTGATCCCACAAAATATCGTGGTATGGTGGGATCATTTCTGCGCCATGTCTTTGTGCACGATTTCAATCTGATCCCAGAGAAACACACCATAATGCAGTAAAAAGGATTTTTTGATACCTGAAAGGTGTCCCCAGACTAGGTCTTTGGTATCCCAAAGGCTCAAGTCTAGATCTCATGGGCTATTCAGATTCTGATCATGCATGTTGTAAGATAGATAGGAAAAGTACCACAGGTGGGTGTCATTTCCTTGGTGGCAAATTGGTTAGTTGGACAAGCAAGAAGCAGACTGCAGTATCATTATCCACTGCTGAAGCTGAGTACATTTCTGCAGCAAGTTGTTGTGCTCAGATCTTATGGATGAAGAACCAACTAACTAATTATGTTGTTATGTATACCAAAACGCTAATATTTTGTGATAACACAAGTGCCATCGCAATATCTCACAATCCTGTTATGCACTCTAAAACCAAGCATATTGATCTCAGGTACCATTTTATTCGTGATCATATTTTAAAAGGTGATATTGAAATTCATATCATTCACACTGACAAACAACTAGCTGATGTGTTTACAAAACCTTTAGATGTCAAAACTTTTAAACATCTCATCAGCGAGTTAGGAATGCTAAATCCTGTGTAGCATTTCATAGGAAATAGACAAAAGTATTTTTACTAGTAAAGGAAATTTTTCTCTGAGGGGGAATTTTTGCCTCAGAAAATATTTTGTCTGAAATGGTTCAGAAACTGAAGGACTTCAGAATTTTAGAAAATGAGAAGATTCAGATTGCACTCCCTTTATCTCTCTCAGAATTTAAATAAATTACTCCTGAAAAATGATCATTGCTTTGGCATTAAAAACGGTTGAATATTTTTCGAAAAAGTGGGGTCATGGCCGTTGTTGCATTAAATGCGGACGTGTAACCAAAAATTATTTCGGATTTCAAACCCGATCAAAATCACTTTCAATAAAATATCATTATATTTTATTGGGTTTGAATTTCAAAATCATTTTATTTATTTTCTTTGGAAAATCTTTTCATATTCCTTTGAAAATATAAAACCTTTTTCCCAAAATCATTCTATCATTTATTTCTTTGTCATTTACTCCCAATCATATTTCTCTCTCAACATTCATTCATCTTTCCATCAAACTATCAAACCCTAAATTCCTTAATACATTTTCATCTCATTTTTCATTTCATCAAATCATATTCAAATGGCTTCCTCATCCATTAAAGAACCCAAAACCTTAATAGCTTTTCAATATTCTCCCCCAAAATCTGCAGTTAAACCCAGTTCTCAATGGCCAAAGGATTTCGAATCTAAAATCATACGGTTCAACATGAACAATTATAAGGCGGCATTGAACGTCAAAACTGACGGGTTGATGGGCAGATTAAACACATTCCTTCAACGTTGCCCTATTTCTTATGCCCTTATTGCCGATCCAGAGCAGTTGTACCATGGATACCTATTAGAATTTTGGTACACTGTTGAAGTTGCCAAAGATGATAAGTCAATAGCCTTCAAATTGAAAGAAGGGACGATGAAGTGCGTGTTGACACTTGATGGTTTCCGGGAGGCACTCCGGTTGAATTATTTGCCTCCTAACACTCCCTATGAAAAAAGAAGAAAGGGAGTGAATTTTAGAGAAGTATTGTTGGTTACTGGCCATAACCAGATTTTAGATAATGATGGCAACTTGAAGACATCCGGCCACATTTTTATTGCCGGATTCAAAAACTGTTGGAGATATTTTTGGACACAAATTGTAGAGTGTCTTGGTGGCAATAGTGGCGGATTGGATCAGATTTCCTTGATCCAAGTTGAGATGGGTTATTATTTGTGGCATGGTGTAAAGGTGGATTTTGCCGAGATGCTTATTGCTCAGTTGTTGACAAAGCTGAAGGGGAAGAAGAGCATTCATATTGCCTTCCCAAGATTTTTTAGTTTGTGTTTTCTGGCAATTCTGGGAGAAGGATATTCTGACATCCTTCAGGAGAGCTCTCAGACTGAATTCTGCAAAGATCTCTCCAAACTGTCTGAGGACGAACCTGAACTCTCCCCTGCAATGCTTCAGGTACTTGGTAACAATGTTAAAACTGACGCAGCACGACCAGCTGGCTCAGAAAGATCACTGGGCGGGTCACAAAAGAATGTGAGACCCACCAGTCGATCTAGTGGCAAAATGTTACACTTGTTTAAACGCAAAACAAGTTCTACCCAGCCACCTTCGTCTTCCACTGACCAACCTGAGGATCTCCCAAAAGACTCCTCAGGATCTCCAAAGGGTTTTTTAAAATTGCGTCCTTTTAGGCCATCCTTACAAACCCAAGGATATTAGTACCCAAGCTCAGCCTTCTGAGACCTCAAAACAGGTTTCAGAAGAAGGTCAAATGGGAAAACTGCAAGCAACCATCTCCAAAACTTCTTTAGGAGGAGATGGTGAAGATATTAGTGTGTCAGCCCAAAACACGTTAGAAGTTGAGTCTGCACGTGCACCCCCTGTAACTTCACAAATCTTACACTCTGTGCATGCACAAACTTTTGATATTTCTCAGGTGATACCCAGAGAGATGGAGGTTTCAACTTCTGCGGCCAATGAAGAGACTCTTGGATCCAGCACAAAGGTTACTGAGGCACAACCGGTATCGACTGAAGTAGTTCCAATTCTAACCAGTGACGATGCAACTGCTGAAGCAGCTGCTGAACTGGGTGCTGGCTTGGATTCTGGGAATCAAGACCAGAGCATATCTGACCAGATAGTAAATATCTGGGATGACGATGAGCTTCCTGAGGGAAACCTCGAGGACTTTGAGTTTGATGAGGATTTATTGAGGGAGAATCAATCGGATTCTGAGCCAACCCTCAACCTTGTTAACGAACCAATGCCACCACCTCTTTTGGAAGAACAACAACAACAACAACAAAAACAAAAACAAAACATCATTGATCTTGATCCACCTTACCAAAGACCACCAATTTCACACCAACACCCTTTATTTCCTGATGGATCAACCCCCGCCTATGTCACCTCAGCCGTTTTACAACCACCACTTCAACACCTTCACCCTCAAATTCATCAAATCCCACCAAGGAGAAATTATGACCTGCTAGAGGATCAAGAAAAAGAATTGGACTCTGATACAGAATCTCAGGGTCCTTCTGATGTACTTCTGGAAAAGGCTCTGGCAAGGATTCGAACTTCTTCGTTGCTTCAGCTTCCACTTCATCTACTCCACATCTCAGTATGGAAGCTCAGTTGGAGAAATCACAAACCGAAGTCCACAACCTACATATTTAGGTTGAGGGCTTATTTAAATCTCTGACTGCCAACACCAAGTCTCTGGCCGATCTGAAGGGTGCCCAGGATGTTATGGGCACTGAATTTACTAAAGTTGCAGTTAATGAGGGCTTGGTGGTTGGGAAGTTGTAAGAATTGGTTGTGGCATGCAATGGATTGAGTAGGGCAATTGGTGAAGCCTTCAAGCTGACCAAGAGGGATGTGCAGACTTCAGTTGTTGCGAATCTGTAATCCTGGGTACTTATGATTCAAAACTCTTTCTTGGCAGTTGAAAAATAAGTTGGTGAGTTGGGGAAGAAGCCAAGTGTTGATGAGAAGTCTCTCGGTGATTCTGTTGGTGAAAAGGTTTCTGAGACAATGAAGTCTGTATTCTCTAAAGATCTTATTTCTCGTATTTCAGTGTCAGTGGCAGAAAAGGTTGAAGAGAAGGTCAGGTCGATGGTTTCTGAGGTCTCCAAGGCAACAAATGACAAGGTTGACAAAGCTGTTAATGAAATGAAAAATTCTGTGTCAACTCTTGATCAACAAGTTCAGGACCAGTCGAAGCAACTGGATGAAATCCTGGCCTTGCTCAAAAAGCAGTCATAAGTTGTTGCTCCTCCCCCCTCTGGTGCATTATCTGAAGAGGAAAGGGGATTACTGAAGGAGGTCTTTGAGCATGAAAAGCTAAATCTGAACTCCTCTTTCAGATTGAGATCTCAGTTTGCCTCGATGGCAAAGGGTTTTTCGGATAGTGTTTTGCAGCAGAGTTGGGAACCTCTTAAAGGCATGCAAAAGGCCATTGAATTGTATGCACAACTGCCTGTTGAGGTCCCCAAAGGGGGAAGTGAATTGCCGATTGGTTTGCTGTCCAGTGCACAAGAAATGAAGGAAGCAACCTTGAAACAATCTGAGGGGGAATAACAACTGAAGAAACAATCTAAACCCCAACCATCTGAACAAGCTAGAAAAGACAAAGGTAAAGCTCAGATGGTTGAGGAACCAAAGAAGAAGGGTGCTAAGGATTCTGGTTTTGTGGTAGGTGAGAACGTTGATGAACATGGTTATCCTATGCCAGATTTGAATGTTGATCAGAAAAAGTTGGAAGCCCTTCAAAGACAAGTCTCCAACCAGTTTATTATGTGGAGAGAAACAAAAGAAAAGGAAAGGGCCCAACACTTGGCAATGGGTACCATTGATATGATGGATGCTGCAGCTCTTGATCTCACTGTGGAACGATATCAGAAGATCAAACATGATGCAAGAGTGCAGAAGGCCTTGGAAGAAATGGCCGAGTATGAATATAGGGTGAAGTATTCTCCCTTAGAACAAAAGCTGGACCATCTCACCTTCAAATTATCTATTGAAGATCTGGTGAAGAATAGGAAGAAGGAGATGGAGATCAAAAGAAAAGAAATTATGGCTAGCGTTCTGAAGGTTGAGAAGGAAATTTGTAGGCCGCCTCAGAAGCCCAAACAAACTGGCCCAAGGTCTACAAGAAAACATGCTCGAGATTCTGACCTCTCTACATTCATACCTATTTCTAAAGAAGTTGCTCAGGTGAAGGATAAACATGAAAAGGATCAGTATGATTATTATATGAAACACAGGTGCCATCCTGCAGAGATCCTTGACGTGCAAATTCTGAAGGAAGATGGTCTGAAATTGTTCAGTCTGATTGTGAAGAGAGAAGGTAGAGCAGAAGAAGAATATGAGCAAGTTTCAGTGCACAAGTTGGGGTATTCTGAGCACAAGGAGATGATCACTGTTCTGAAAGAAAAACCGAAGTCTCATCTAACTGGCGCCTGAATGCTGAAGATCCAATAGAAAATGAAGGCGAAATTTGAGATGGAGGAAAGATTATTTGGGAATATCAGTTCTCCAAAAAGAAAGGCTACTGACGCACCTTTTGGCTCAAGGCCTGCGAAGAAGTAGTCATATCTTTTTGTAAATATTTGTACTTGTAAATATTTTCCATTTTCTTTTCTGTACTTGTAACTGAACAATCATCTCAGTATCTTTTATATAGTTGCAAGTTAAATCATATTATTAGGAAATAGTTTAAGTTAGAAAAACAAACAAGAAAATTTTCTTAAGGCATCATGATATATGAGATGTCCTTAGAAATATTTTTACAACTTAAAAAAAAACTTGTATTTTTAGACTTACAAACCTATATAGATAGAAGTCTAAAATACATAAACTATTTTAGAACAAATAGGGGGAATTTGTTAGGTTGAAAATCGACCAAGTATGATTTGTTCAAAATAGTTGAAGTTCAGTGAAGAAAGCTTGCTCAGGATTCTGAAGACATTCAGAAGAAAGCTCACTGAAGCTTCACTTCAGATTCAGAATCAACCAACACTGAAGATGTTCAGACTGAAGTCAAAGACCGAAGACTGAAGAAGAAGATCATCTCAGAAGCAGAACTTACCCGATTGAAGAATCTAAAGAGGCTCAGTGAAAAAGTATATACAACACTTTTTCACTGATTACGAGGAAAGTCTTTTTGCAGCTTTAACTACCTTTACCCGGTTAATTACCTTATACCTGGGATTGGGAAAGTTTTAGCAAAAAGTTGAAAATAAAGTATGTCAAGTCACATCAAAGAAACTTACATACTTTACCTTAAAGAAGCATGTTATGGATTTGTCCTACAAATCCATAAATGCATCCAACCATATTTGTACGACATATTGCCATGTCATCAAGACATGTTTGCCTATAAATATAAGACTTCTCACACTTGCTAAAATGCTTGGAACTTTGGCAATTGCAACGTGTGATATTACTCTAAGTATTCTTACGAATAATTCCTTGTCGCATAGATCATTTGTATTTCTAGAGTTGTTTAGATATCTTCACAAGTGTGATTATCTTTGTTCCGCAACAACTCTTGTATTTTCTTTATAGAAATAAATAAAATACATTGAAAAATACATCTCGACTCATTGCCATAATACTTGAATATAATTAGTATTTATATAGTTTCAAGCACTTGTTCTTTATTGTTCATATCCATATCTGGATCGTGGTTCAAAACTAGTCTTTATCTAGATTCGAACCACTTGCCAGTCGGGTTACTTGATATACTTGTGTTTATTGTTAACCTAAAGTATATGTTGTTATAGCTTCTTCTCGTTGTACATCTAATGTAGGTGGACCCACACTACGACTGGAGGTTGTCAGTTGTTAGGAGGAAGATTAGTATTGTGGCAGTGCAAGAAGCAGACATGTGTTGCTCAATCTTCATGTGAGGCAGAGTATATGGCTGCTGGTAGGTGTTGTTCCCAGGTATTGTGGCTTCAGCAACAACTTCGTGACTACGGTATGGATTTGCTTGATACTCCTATTAGAATAGACAATAAGTCAGCTATAGACATTACAAATAACCTTGTCATGCATAAGGTCACCAAGCATATTGATATTAGACATCATTTCTTGTGTAATTGTGCCCAAAAGAAGTTAATTCATTTGGAAAAGGTTATAACCGATGATAATTTACCTGATCTGTATACCAAAGCATTTGATAAGACTCGGTTTGAGAAGTTAATTCTTCTCAATGGGATGAAGAATGCTGAGTCATATTAAATCTCTCAAAGAACTAATTTTTGAAGTTTGTGTCTGAAAATAGCTAGAGTCATAAAAATACAAAAAAAAGTTCCTAGTGTCATAAAAACCATAAAAATGTGGAAAATCTGAAAATGACAAAAATATGAAAAGATTTAAGTTAATGCTGTGAGACGATTAGAAGTAAGGATACTTAGCTTTTAAGTCTGCTTAATCATAATATAAATGCTTAGTTCAGTGATTACAATTTGGGATATATTGGTAGACACAAAGTAGCAAGGTTTCCTTAATCTGAACTTAATTTATACAATGTTCTTGTGGGAAACATATTCAGATATATGGCTGAGAATGCTTGCTTTTCAGTAATGAATTGATCTAGTCCTTAAATTTTGTGAAAGATCTAACATTATTATAGGATTTATTCAATGTATAGGCAAAAACCTCTACAACTCATGAGCATGAAAGTTAAATGTGATATTGTTTATGCAAATGAAATGAATGTAAATTAAGGGGCTAATGTGGTCTTTGAGATTCGGACAAGTATGTCCTAGGGGTGTCTTTGTATACCTAGCCTACCTAAAGCTTCGAACTTGGGATAGGTTGTTAGAAAGTTCGCTACATGGGTCTCATAGAAAATCACGGGTTCCTTATAAATAATGAAATGCAAAAGCAAATAAGTTAAATCACAAAGTAATTAAATTTTGTTATCTATAAAGTGTCTCATGATTTGTTTAAGGATGTTTTTGAATATATATTGAATATTTGTTATCTTAGTGCTTGTATCGATTACGGAAGTATATCTGAATGTGGGTCACATAAGTTCGCAAACTATTCAATGGCATATTAGGCTACTCGGGTTACATGGTGATTGTCCTTGGCCAGGGTATGTCGAAAGTGTCATAACTCAAAGGAAACTGGAAGTACCGAGTGTTTAAGAGGACAAATATACCGGTAATCGTGGTTGGGTCACTGTTCATAACTAATAATAAGAGAATTATTTCTCACTTGCAGACTTATGTAAATGCTAATAGGATCTAATCTGCAGAAACTTAAGATTTCTTGTAAATAAATAAAGTAGTTTAGTTTTTATTTTCGTTATTTTTATTTTTATTTATTTATTTATTTATTTTGTACTAATAAATGTCAGTTTGTGTGTCAAACTAGTTCTTATTGCACGAGAGATTTGATAAGCATCTAATGATTCTTAAGTAAATTATATAAGTCTTGTTGCTTACGGTATAAATGTTTAAAAGATGGATTTTCTAATTAATACATAAGTTGTTTAATTTAGAAAATGAAATGATTTTGAAAATTGAAAAGTCAAAATATTTTTAAATGTGTTTCAAGTAAATTTTTGAAATTTCAATTGTTTTTAGTTGATAAGTATGCTTGATAAAGATTGGACTTGCCTTAGATCTTGTAATGATTTCTAGGTTAAGATTTTAGTTGTTTTGCATATTTATAATTATATATATATGGCTACCATAGCAAAGAGAAAAAAATAAGTTAATTAAAGTGATCTTAACCATCCAAATTCATAATTAACTCTAATCTTGACCCTTTAAACTCAAAGTCAAAATTATTTGAAATTGAAATGAAAAAGTCAAAGGTTAAATAACAAAAGTGAAATATACGTATATGTATGCCATCTATCTACACATCTAAAAAAACATTTACTGCCCAACATTGCCATATATTACCAATTTACCATATATATACAAACGACTGCTATTTCAATTTTGTTTAATGTACAAAACAATCAAAATATGTAATTAATAAGAAATCCTTATAAATGTTAAGGAGATTTTACCCTACTATTTTAAATCCTGCTAAACTTTTTTTTTTCTCATTTCAATACATTACAATTTTCAAACAAGAAGATGAAAAAAGTAATATGTTTACATTCATACCTCTCTATAATTATTCATATAATTCATCTATCTCAATATCCTTTTCATGTTCCTATTAATATTTCACTATATGCAAAATGTGTATATAAATTCTATTTTTGTATGTATTATTAGATTATATCATTACATGATGTAACATAAAAGTCATTTTTTATAGGATTTTGATGCCACAAACATTTATTTCAATTTCAAAGTTATAAGGATGATGCTCTTCAACAGGAAAAATGAAATTATTTAGGCTGTTGAAGAAGAATATAAAAGACTTTGAAAAATTTTACCTGATTTTACCGGAACAAGGGACGAATGGTTAAACAAATTTTCTAGCAAAACTGAAACTCATCAATTGGGTTGAGATGGTCAAAATTTGTTTAACACGTATTCGGATATTTTAAAGAGATGACTTTTTATTTAAGAGAAATTAAATTAAACCCAAACCCAACTTGAAAATGCACTACGCTTTTTTAATTAACGTACATGATAGGGTACTTACTTTTTTAGATGTTTTGTTTCTAGACAGATCTTCCACAGTGACATGATTATACCATGCCCTTTGTATTCGTGTTTTCAAGTCTCATATATATGCTAAAATTTAGATGGTTATGGTTTTATTATTATTTATTTAGGATAAGCATGGCAAGCAATGAGGTTCCTAAATGAGATGATTTGCAAAAAGTTTACATTGATATGGAAAGTATACAATATACCTGAGTAATCTCTGGAATAATGTCAGTTTTTGCATACTACAATTCGCCATTGAATGGAAGATGGTCGTGTTAGTTTCACAAGTTTCAGTGCATATTATTTCTACAGTGTATATATATATTTATGTTTGAGTCGGGTCGGGTTTTATCGTAAACAAAGATAATTATATAACTATAAGTGGACAACAAGAAAAAAAGATGCAAGCTTCAACCGAATTGCATAGAGAGGAAACTAGCATGTTAATGTTCGTACGTTTTTCTAAGAATGACCACAATTGTATCTTATATAATTTTGTTAACTACTTGAGCATAAAGTTATTATAATGCTTAGGTTTTACAAATTAATGGGCAACTGTTGACCCATTACATCCATTTGAGGATATTTTTGTATTTGATCCATCTGAAGATATATAGAGATCAAACAAAATCTATCATATTGGTATGTATAACTTTTATGATATCTAATGAGAACCAAGTTCAAAACTTCAAATAAAACATACTAAATCAATAAGATTCAGCGTAATAAAATTTATATAAAAACGGGTTGATTAGTTATATATAATTTTTATTCAGATATCAGGAACCATCCATAAGTTCATATGGTTATTTGCACTTTTGGTATATACAAAATAAACATGTTTCATTCTATATTTATTGTTTTTAACCAGGTCAACGACCGGGTATAGATCTAGTTTTTGTTGATCTTGATGCATTGATGAAGTTTGTTGAGTGTGCAGGTTGCAGAGTTCATTTTATATGTATTGAGACAGACAACAATCTATGCACGAACTGTGCTACAAGGATGGATTGTAATGCATCCTTGTATTTATAAACCTAAGACTGAGTGTGATAGGTTATAATTGTATTATCAAGATCACAACCTAAGATGTAATGTGATAGGTTGTTGATATGATATTTTGATGTATTGTAATGCATTATACATTAAATATGTTTTGATGTAAGTTTGCATTTGTTTAAAGTTAAACATCAATGAAGAAATGATCAATTTTATGTCAAGATAATAATGTAAGATTTATTTGATACATTATTGTGATGACAAGTTAGTACGGATGATTTATAATTGCATATTCAAGTAGATACAGGTTTTTAGTAGCGAGTATCTACAGGTTTATGTTTCTGGAATTTTTGTAGTTTTCCTTAATAAGTTGTCTGGAAAATTTACAAAATTTGGCTAAGGAAAGCAGTTCATGTGTTTTAAAAACTGAAAATTCGACTTCGTTCATGCTGATGTCAGCATGCCTCGCGCTGACATCATCACGAAGCCCACGAACTAAGTGTTCGGCCCGGCCCACGAAGCTCCGAATATAAATATGGGTTTTAACCTTTCATTAATTATCTTTAATTGAAAATTAACCCTAAATAACCACACGAACTTCGTCTTCCTCGTGCGCACTATTCATTCATTCCCTTTTCGATCGATGTCATCTACTTTTCGTATTTTTTCATCTAGGATTGTTGGTATATTTCCAATCTAGGATAGATTATTGATGTTTTGACTATGAAAATTAACGATTACAAGTCGTTATAATGCCCAATGTTTGAATCTTACTTCGCGTGAACGGTAACTAGGACGAACCAAGGATTGAATCTTTGATTTTTGATGATTTGGACTAAAATTGGACATAAAATTGGATTAATTGATGTTTGTACACTTTAAATCTAATAAAAGTTCACATTAACATGTTTAAAATCAAGATTAATCGAAGAATCTATGGCTTGTTTACTATTCACACGAAGCAGATGAAGAACACAAAGAACATCCACTTTGTGTTCATCTAAATCGAATTTGTTTCGATTGTTGATTTTCTGGGCATTTAATAAATGATGTGCATGAAAACAATTCCATGTTGATGATTTAACTTCATTAAATCGTCGAATGGAGGTGTTTTGTGCCTCGTGTTTTTGGGTTCACGAAGAACACTTCGTGCTGACGTCACACGAAGAGGTTTAGCCTCGTGATGACGTCACATGACGGTGGTCGTGACACTTAGGAAATTTCTGATATCTTTTTCTAACTTTTCGTTTTCTTGTCGTTTTTATCTGTTTTTGTGCAGGTATGGCAGGACAAGGTAATAATGCTCGCGTGTTCGTCAAGGAGCACAATGCTGCACTCGATCTTAGCATTACGCAGACGGGGTGCACACCAGAGTTTCACGGTGTCCTACAGTTTCTTGCACGTTCTCGTGTACATTTTGCAGTGACAGAGAACTCTCCGTTGGTGATAAGTCTCATTCGGGAGTTTTGGAACTCAGCCCATTCAGTGCAGATGGGTGATCATATGTACATTCGCACTACTGTTGGAGGACGTTCATTCTCGTTCTCGGCTGGAGACTTACGGACGATATTACACTTAAGTGATGTCGAGATAGAGCAAGGTTCGACTGATTTTTCAGAGGAATTTTGTGACGGTGCTCTACGTCGTATGGGTTATACTGGTGCTATTTCTCACCCATACTTCAGGAATCATCTTCGTGGCAAATGGAAGTTGCTAGCTTACTATTTGTTGAGGTCCATTAGTCATCGGAGTACAGGCTA
The DNA here is from genome assembly GCF_010389155.1 of Erigeron canadensis. Classification (NCBI taxonomy): domain Eukaryota; kingdom Viridiplantae; phylum Streptophyta; class Magnoliopsida; order Asterales; family Asteraceae; genus Erigeron; species Erigeron canadensis. Next base: position 8,697,714 of record NC_057764.1, read on the forward strand.
TGACCAGATGAATATCCAGAACGCTTCTCAGATGGTTGCCTTGGTGCTGAACAAGCCGTACAGCTTTTTTCAGTACATTTTTGATAATTTAGAGAAGCAGTTGAGATCATTTAGTACAGACAATAAATTCTTTCTGTTTCCAACATTTGTGATGATAATCATTCGTCACTTTGCAGCTGAATTGCCATTTGACGGTTCTACATTCAATTTAGGTCGTCTTACTTATAAGGCATTTGTTGAAAGTATGAAGCACTTATCGGGTAGAGATCATCCGATACATGTTGATAATCCACCATTGTTCATACATTTGATCAATCCTAACTGTGTTTCACCTAGACAAGGTTGGGAAGATGAAGAACGCGTTGCTGCTGCTGCTGGTGATGATCAGGCTCAAGATAATCCTCAAGAAGAGCGAGCTGATCAGTTTGAGGGACTGAATGAAGTTCCTTTATATGCTGGAGATCTAGAGCATGATTCAGATATAGATGCTCTTATGGAGGATATTGATGATCCTGCAAATCTTGTTCCACCAACCACTGGAGTTTCTACTTCTACCTCTGCTCCAGTTGGTGATGATGTTGGTCCTTCTGAGCTACCAGTTATTGTTAATGCTGGTGATGACTCAGAAGAGGATGAAGAAGAGGCAGAGAGATTACCGAAGCGAAGAAGAAGACAAGGAAAAGGTGTTGACGCTGTAGAGAGACTTCCAACTTCTCAGCGATCTCAGGCTGAAGTTGATAGAGAATTTGATGCATATGAAGCTACTATGGAGAGGTCTCAAGCTACTCCATCAGTTTCTGCTTTAAGAGCTTTAGTTTCTGATGTTTTTGTTTCTGTGTCTACTACTTCTGCTAGTGTTGTTGTTGGGGAGAGAAGGTTGAGACCAAAGTTTATTATTAGAGGAATTGGTTCTCGCGCACAAGTTGTCACTGAGGCTACAACTGTTACGATTCCTACTGCTCCAGAATCTATAGTTCGTCAAGTGCCAGAGCCGATAGTAGCTGCTAGGCCTTCGTCTACTCCTATTCAGGCTATAGTTCCTGTTTCTACTATCATGGGACATCTATTGGCTCCTTTACAACTACCTCAGATGCCTTCCACAGGAACTTTTAGTGCTCGTATGCCTTCATTTGAAGCTACGATGCCACCTCATGCCTCTACATCTGATGTTGCTTCTACGTCACGTCCAGTTGCTCCTGTTCAAGTGCAGCCGAGTCGTTTGTTTTCTGAAAAGAAGATGTTAGAGATGAGATTCACAGCTTTGGAGAAGCAGCTAAAGCTCCAAGCTGCCAAGCATCAAGAAGAGATGGACTTAATGACAACACTTGTTCATTCTCTTGGTTCTAGACTTGACCAATTCTTGGCTCAAGGGGGAGATAAAGATGGTTGTAAGGATGATGAGCTTGCTAAGAAGACAAGAGATGATGATCATGAAGATCAAGATCCAGCTCAAGGTCCAAACCAAGGACAACCAACAGTTGCTGAACCAGAGAATAGAGATCAAGGTCAAGATGTTGCTGGTGATGCTGTGGATACAGAGACTGTAGATATTCTGGGGTAGTCGTCAAGACAAATTGAGTCGGAGATTGCTGGTACAACTGGTGCTAGTACTTCTAGGACTCAAGATAAAGGTAAAGCTGTGACGGCCGCTCCAGATGCAGATCCTGATGATCCAAATGATGATGATGAGGAAGATTCTAATTCAGGTAACTCCGATTCTAATTCTAATAGAATAGAAAGGGAGATTCGAGAAAAGCTACTGAATGATCCTCATAATCATAAAGAAAAAGAAAATTTTAGCAAAGGAAAATCTACTCAGGATAGTGAGTCAACTAAGACTGATTCTACTACCAATGCTTCTATAGAGTCAGATTTGCACCCTTTAATTGTGCATAGACTAGAAAAGAGATTGGGTTATGATCCACAAGCTCATATGAGAGCTAGAGCAGCGATTATGGATTATGATGATTATTATGATCCAGGATCACTTAGGGATCAAATGAAAGAAAGGTCAGGGTTAACTCATACATCTTCAGAGTCAGAGTCAGATTCGGATTCAGATTCTGATTACGAACCTTAGTGCTAATGATTTTTGTTTTTGTAATGATTATAAGATAAATATGAATGTATTTGTTACATTATATTTATGATATAATATTATTGTTGTAAGTTAAAATAGATAAAGATTATAAGATAAATATTAATGTAATTGTTGCATTATATTTATGATATAATATTATTTATTTTAATTTCTTTCATGTATTTATACTATTTTATTATGTCTTGACTTATGGATTTATGTTCTTTATCTTTGTATATGTAAATTGTTTGAATTGCAGATAAGCTTCAAATGATAGGTGCATTGGACGATCTTGATGTTGAAGATGATTTATAAAGTATCAATGGTGAAGATATGATAGAAGGAGAGTTGATTACTTCAGAAGCTGATAGAAAAAGGTTGCTTGATATACCTTATGACTTTGATCGTGTCTTTAATGAAGATGAAGTCATTCAAGTTGAACCAATAGCTGAAGTAGAACATCTCAATCTTAATCCAATTAGAGACAGTCCAGATGAACCTAGGAATGCAACAAATTTGAGGTTTGATGTATCTGCAAACATTATTGATGAAGGACATGACAATATTTTTGAGTTATAATAGAATTTTGATGCTACACGAGAGATTGATCTTAGAAGATTCAATATACCTCCGGTGCAGCAAGACCCTGAGTTTATAATTGATAGAAGGGTTCCAGTGGTTGTAACTCATGCTAGTTTTCATGTGGGTGGAAATTTGAAACCATCAATGTTTTGGGAATTTATCTCAGACAAGGATGTATCCAAGTACTTCTCAATGATACAAAGTTGGTTCTATGATCACATAATCAAATTGTTTATTATCAAGAGAAAGGAGGGATGCCAGTACATGTCGATGAGTCAAAGACACTTCCACTCTCTCAGTGATTCTGACATGATAGATTTGGGAAGACGATGGTTCGTTAATCTTCAGAGCAATGGACTTGCAGATTTCTACTGGAATAGATTCAGAAATGAAAGAATTAGAAATTTTAGTGACAGAGGTCTGAAGCCAGAAGAGAGGATGATTAAGCCAACACCTTTGAAGAAGATTAAGAATCAAGATGGCACATTTGGTTTTGAACAGCGAAGGATTAAATGTGTTAAGAAGGTTCCCGCTATCAGATGGGATCAAGATATGCTGACAGAGATGACGTTTTGGCAAATAGATATCAAGTCAGGCGAAGCACAGATGTTTGTTGATGATTCACAGGAACAAATGTTGCTACGCATGTATGATCCAATGCAGGTTATCAACTTGTCAAGAAAGGCTTTTGGATACACCTTGTTCAGCAGTGGAATTTTGGAGAGTTGAAGAAAGGCGCTATCGCAACATTCTCGCACATTGTTTGCAAGAGAGAATTCATGCGAATAGCACGAGACTTTTGTTCAATGGATAGCTTTGAAGTTCAAGTTCCAAGACTTTAAAAAAATCTAGTTGCAATCGTAAAGGGGGAGTCTATAGATGCAGATTCGTTGTGACAATTGCAACATAGATTTGATTATCGTTTATGTTTTAGGAACTATGTTTGTAATCATTTAAATAAGAACTTGTGTTGATATTTAATGATTACAGTTGAACTTCAATATTATATCTGTTTATGTTTTGTATTGTGTTTGTGTGTTATATATTGCTTTGTAGGTACAAGAACATAGAATCAAGGTTTATAAGTGTCGTAGAACACTTGAACGATGATTGGTTGTTATGTACGAGCCAAGCGAAGCTAAACAAAGAGCCAAAGGGTCGTCCCTCGTGCTGACGTCATCAGTATGAAGGAACAACCTCGTGCTGACGTCAGCACGAGGCAGGTTGATTGGTTTATTGTTTCGGGCCAAATCTTCGATTAAGGCCAAAGCCCACACGATCCAATACATAACTAGTATAAATACAATACCTAATCTACAAAATTAGGTTAATCGTTTTAATCGTTTGAATTGTTTAAATTGTTTGGTAAGTCTTAGAAGATATTCACGAAATTACGAATTAAGGTTAATTGTTCCTTCGTGTGATCTCCTACACGAACCACAAGCCTTGTGCATCTCCTTGGCTTGGTTAATTGCACATTAATCGATGGAAGGCAATAGCAATCTAGTTATCTCAAAAGGATTCCTCACTCTTGACATAACGAATCACAGCTTATTACGATCCACGCAACAATAGGGTACCTTACAATAGATTTTTACATGCTTCTAGAAAAATCAAGCTTGATGGCATTACAACTCAAATCAAATAAGTGTAGATAGTTCATAGATCAAAATTCAGTAGATAGGGATAATACATCTAGAACTACTCCCGCTTGTATCAAAACATGTGCTTAATCTTTGTGTATTTCTGTAATTTGTTTGTCAAAAAATGAAAGTAGTCAAAATATGAAAGTAGTCTACAAGATATGAAAGTAGTCTACAAAAAAAGTCAAGTAGTCTACAAATGAGTCAAGTAGTCTACAGAATGGTATAGTAGTCTACAATAGGTGAAAGTAGTCAACAAAGACTATTATACGACATGTATATAGACTATAGGCCGGTTTAGCTTCATTCATGCTCGTTAATCGGTCCTATGTTTGTTATAGGTAGTCGGGAATACTTGCTTTGCACGATAACCTTAGTTATCGTTTGTGTGCGCTTCTACGATGTAAGATAACATCTTTTGTCACCTGGTGGTACAACAAAACACGTTTATCATAAGTAAAACCTTCCAAACGTTTATGTATGATTAAAAGTAAAGTAAATGGGATTATGGGAGGTTGATATGGGATATGATGCTTACCTTTCTATAATGAATGACATGTATATGCAGGTTGCAAAGGCATAAGGTAAGTTCCCATATTATGGAATGAAGATATGCATATGAAATGTGAATATGATATGATGCCATGTTATGTTATATGTTCATGATACGATGTTACGCTTAAGCTAAATGATCATGATATAATGTTATGCTTTTGATATGTGATTACATAATGGTGACATGTTTATGATATGATTACATGTGTGGCTTTATCACCTAGTCAGTAGTCCTTTGATTAGGATTGCCATGTTCACGTGCTCGTTAAGGGCCCTAAAGTAAAGATGATATGTGATTAACTTAGGTGAAAGTGTAGCCTACGTTAATATAAAGTAAAGATAAAAGTGATTAGTTTAGGTGAAAGTGTAGCCTAAACTCATGTAATAAAGAAGTCTCAAGCATATGTAAAGTTGTGTTAAGCTTAACCCGTGCTAGTTGTAAAGCTAGTGCGTACGTGGTCACTTGAGTTGCTCCTTGTGGCATAGTTATTTTTGTTTATTCCGGGTGGAGTAACTAACCACCAATGCGTAAAGGCATAAACGGTTTATTCAGTTGGAAATGACTTTGTCTTTCCTTAACGACGCCGATGGACCCCTTATTGGTTACCCATCATGTCGGGTGTGAGGACTCCCTGTATAGTCTATGACCACCTACACACAACCCCACATCCCTAAGTATGTGTGGCTTATGTCACATAGCCTATGTCTAGGCAAAAGAAAAGTAAAGATATAATGAAAGTAAAGAAAGATCAAAAGTAAAGCTTTATGATGATAGGCACACTTAGGATTATGATGTTCCTAACGTGTTATGCTATATGACGCTTACGATGTTTATGATGTTTCTTATGTTTATGATGTTTATGATGCTCATGTGATATTAACATATAATGCTGATATGATTATGTTAATATATCTAATCGGCAAATGTTTTCAAATATGTTATTCTTACTTAGCTAATTTATTAGCTCTTGCTCTTTGAAAATGTTGTGCCATCAGATTAGATGAGTTTGGAGTTAAGGAAAGGATAGCTTGGTGAGCATGGGTAGAGACATTAAAGATGATAGCAATTATGTTCTTGATGTTTAAGCTACCCTTAGCCTTTTGTTTGGCTATTTCATTTACGATATTATGATTAAAGACTATGTAATAATGCTTGTCATTAATGTTGGTGCCAAGACTTGGATTTTTTTTTATATTTTCGATGATGCATATAGTAACACCAAATGTTTTCAAATGTTTCATCCGATTACGGATGGGCAGCTTTGTATGAGATCCTTTTCCGCTATTATTAAATGCCGTTAGGCGAAATTTTTGAAAATCCAGGTTTTTAAATGACGGGTGTTACAAGTTGGTATCAGAGAAATGGTTTAAGTGAACCAAAATTCGACCAAGACCTTAGGATTTTGGACTTAAACCGCATGGGAAATAATAGGCTTAAGTTTCTATGCTTTAGCTTTATGATGAAATGCTTTTAGGACGGGTTGGGATGAGTGAGAGTGTAGGTTAAGGCTTATGCTATGTTTTATGCTTAATCTATATTCATGTAATTAGCCTTATTCCTCAATATCGCTTCCTCCGTCGATAAATGTCATTGTTCCTACGATAGATGATCTCTTAAGGTAATGTGCAAATTTTCCCGGTCAGAATTTGACAAACTTGTACAATTGATTAGTGTGTGGTGTTTTGTGATTGAGTTTTATCCACTACGCCTTATTATGTGATATATGTAAAGAGTTGTGACTAAAAATGAAGTGTTGTGATGGAAGAAAATTTGATGAATTGAGTTTAACCCATTGTGTTAGAGATAAGGACCATAAAGGAAAAGAGGTATGAGATGTCATAAATGTGATGGAAGTTTTAGTGGTTCAAGTTGAGAATGTGTTTGTAAAAGTTGACGAAACGAAAGTTCGAGTTCAAAAATGAAGAACACAGAAATTCAGGATGGGAGTAAGTGGTTCAAGGTTGATAGAATGATGAATGCTTGATGTTTTGGTAGCATGCTGCCTCATATTGGTCCATGTTAAGACTCGCAGATGTGATACTTGTGGTGGTACGCATCGCCCTACTTCAGACTGCACGGACAATCCCAAGTGTTACCGATAGCAGCAAGGCGGACATTTTATCAAGGATTGCCCGCAAGGAAAGAATGATGAAAAGAAGAATTTCATATCAAAACCAAAGCTTCTAGCTCTGCAGGTGATAGTCGATGTTGCCAAAGATAGTGATGATGTAGTAACCGATACTTTTCTTGTTAATGCAAAGCTTGCATCTGTTCTTTTGATTCGGATGCAAATAGGTCCTTTGTGTCTACGTTATTTTCCCTTAAGCTCGATAAGTTACTACTCCCCTGGATTGTTCTATAGAAGTTCAAAATGCCTACGGTACTATTAGTGACATTCAAGAGGGTTATGATGATTGTCCATAAAGATAGAAGGTCGTTCCTTTCCGATCCAGCTATTGCCTACTACTCTTGATGGGTTTTATGTGGTGATTGGCATGGATGGTTATCTCAAGATGATGCTAATATGTTATGTTCCCAAAAGATAGTGCGTTTCTCTTCTCCAGATGGTAAAGTTATTTCAGCTTATGGAGACAAGAAGAAAGGTAGCTTAAAGATCATTAATTCGATGAAGGCTCTCAAATGTATTTGACAGAATAACAACCACTTCCTTGCCTATGTTATTGATGCACGAAAAGGGAAACCTTCTTTTTCTAACGTTGATGTGGTTTCTGAATTTTCTGATGTCTTTCCTGATGATCTTCCCGATATCCCTCCCGACCGTGAGGTTACATTTCATATTGATCTTGTACCCGGTGCTACTCCTGTTACAAAAGCACCATATCGTTTGGCTCTTACAGAAATGAAGGAGCTTATGTCTCAGCTCCAAGAGCTACTTGACAAGGGTTTCATACGTCCAAGTTCCTCTCCTTGGGGAGCTCCGATTCTCTTTGTCAAAAAGAAAGATGGTTCTAAGCGCATGTGCATAGACTACTGTCAGCTGAATAAGCGAACGGTTAAGATTAAGTATTCTCTCCCACGTATTGATGATCTCTTTGATCAGCTCCATGGTGCTTCTTACTTCTCAAAGATTGATTTGCGGTCCGGCTATCATCAATTAAAAGTCAAAAAGGAAGATGTAGCCAAGACAACTTTTCGTACACGTTATGGGCACTATGAGTTCCTTGTCATGCCGTTTGGGTTGACAAATGCTCTTGCCGCTTTTATGGATCTAATGAATCGGGTATGTCGTCCATTCTTAGATCATTTTTTGATTGTCTTCATTAATGATATTCTTATCTATTCAAAGTCTGAAGCCGAGCACCATAAGCTCTTAAGAGCCGTTCTTGAGGTCCTTGGGAGAAAAAGTTATATGCAAAGTTCTCAAAGTGTGAATTTTGGTTTCTAGAAGTTAAGTTTCTTGAGCATGTCATCTCATCTGAAGGTATTAAAGTTCATCCCGCAAAGACGGAAGCTGTCTCCAATTGGGAACAGCCAATGACACCCACGGAAATCAAGAGTTTTCTTGGTTTAGCGGGCTATTATCTAAGGTTCATACAAGATTTCTCTCGTATGGCTAAATCGATGACCGAATTGACAAAGAAAGGAGTGAAGTATGTGTGGACTGAAGCACAATAAAAAAGGCCTTCCAAATGTTAAAGAAAAAGTTATGTGAAGCTCCTGTCCTCGCTTTACCTGAAGGTACCGATGATCTTGCTGTCCATAGTGATGCTCCTATTTCAGGTTTGGGTTGTGTTCTTATGCAAAGGGACAAAGTCATTGCTTATGCTTCACGTCAATTGAAGCCTCATGAAAAGAACTACCCGACACATGATTTAGAGTTAGCTACTGTGGTCTTTGCATTGAAGTTGTGGGGACACTACTTATATGGCACTAAGTGCACTCTATTCACTGATTATAAGAGCTTACATTATGTGCTTTCTTAGATGTATATGAATGTGAAATCAAGCACCATATGGGTAAAGCTAACGTTGTGGCAGATGCTTTGAGTCGAAAAGGCGAGCTATTAGTGTGATATGTTATGCATCAAAGGTTATGGCAAGTCGACCCTTTGTTCAATGAATCATGCGAGTCATAGTAGCAAGTTAATAAGTATATGTGTCGGAAGGTTTTATCCGCCAAATGCATAGTCTTTGCTGAATGTAAGGTGTGTACTACTTATGAAGGTTGAAGAAATGAAGTGATTACTTTGTTTGATTTAAAGGTTGCACCAAAGAAATGACGAAATAGATGAAATGTTAAGTGAAAGTAGAAAAGACTATGTAAGAAGTTCAACGAGTTTGGCTATGCTAAGTTGATAAGACCATATGTCCTGATATTATATTCACTCAGGTGGTACAAAGGTGTATGCTGATTTAAAGCCCATTTTATGATGACCAAATATCAAGAGTGATGTGATAGTGTGTGTACGAAAATGTGTGACTTGTGCTCAAGTCAAACATGAGCACCGAACGCTATATGGAAAGATGAAACAATTTGTTATTCCGAAGTAGAAATGTACTTATATGATGATTATGGATTAAGTGACGAAGTTGTTATAACCCGTACGGGCAATGATGTGATATGAGTCATTGTAGACTAGTTGATGAAAATGTTTCTTTTCTTATTACTCGTGAGTAGGTGCATATGGCAGAGCTTGCCATTTTGTATAAAGTTGAAGTAAACATGGAATTTTGTTTTATCTAATGTGTTGGATCTCCATAAAAGGGTGAACTCTTGAAGATATATGATATGTGCTTGTATATTGCTTTCGGATGACATCCATAGAACTTGTGTGAGTGTTATTAAGCATATGCCTATTTGACTCCATTGAAAGATGTGAGTATTACTGCTAAAAAAAAAATGATTGTAGATGTTCCAGTTGAGATTATTGGCCAGAAGTAAAAGAAGCGTCGTAGGAAGTTAATTGAACTTGTGATAGTGAGATGGATTCATATTAACGGTTGAAGTTGATTCGGAACTATCCTCACCTATTTGATACTGATGTGATTCCAAGGACGGAATCCTTTTAAGGGGGAGGTAATTGTAACAAGGTGTATCAAAAAGTCTGATGCTATTCGCATGAATTCTTTCTTGCAAACAATGTGCAGGAATGTTGCGATAGCGTCTTTCTTCAACTCTCCAAAAATCCACAACTGAGCAAGGTGTATCAAAAAGTCTTCTTTGATCACCTCTTGACAAGTTGACAACCTACATCGGATCATACATGCGTAGCAACATCTGTTTCTGTGAATCATCAATAAACATTTGTGCTTCTCCTGACTTGATATCTATCTGCCAAAATGTCATCTCTGTCAGCATATCTTGATCCCATCTGATAGCGGGAACCTTCTTAACACATTTAATTCTTTTCTGAACAAACTGAAATGTGCCATCTGGATTCTTAACATTCTTCAAAGGTGTTGGCTTTATCAACCTTTCTTCTGGCTTCAGACCTCTAGCACTGAAATACTTAAATCTTTCATCTCTGAATCTATTCCAGTAGAAATCTGCAAGTCCATTGCCCTGAAGATTAACGAACCAACGTCTTCCCAAATCTATCATGTCAGAATCACTAAGAGAGTGGAAGTGTCTTTGACTCATAGACATATACTGGCAACCCTCCTTTCTCTTGATACTAAACAACTTGATTCTGTGATCATAGAACCAACTTTGTATCACTGAGAAGTATTTGGGTGCATCCTTGTCTGAGATATACTCCCAAAACATTGATGGTTTATACGTATCACGTATCATCAAACCAGTATGTCCTCTATAACCTGGAATTAGTCTATTAACAATAAACTCATGATCTTGCTGCACCGGAGGTATATTAAATCTTCCAAGATCAACCTCTCGCGTTGCATCTATATTCCAGTATAGATCAAAAATATTATCATGTTCTTCATCAACTATGTTTGCATATACAGCAAATCTCAAACTTGCAGCATTCTTAGGTTCATCTGGACTATCTCTGATTGAATTGAGATTGAGATGTTCCACTTCAGCTATTGGTTCAACTTAAATGACTTCATCTTCATTAAAGACACGATCAAAGTCATAAGGTGTCTGTTAGGTCCAGTTTAAGCTAAACTGAAGCTCTCTAGTGACATCTGGAGAGCATGAGGAATTGTCCGAAATATTAGAAGTCCAGTTGCATTGTACAGGTTCAGCAACTGATGACTTCCTCCAGTTGAGATCAGAAGACTAGAATCTGAAGACCTTCCAGTTGAAGTCAAAGACAACAAATGGAAGATAGAGATTGGCAATGACAGCGAAGCCCAGTTGACAATCTACCAGATCAATCAACTGGAGAATCCTCCAGTGTAAATGCTCTTACAAAGCTTTACACTGATTACGAGGAGGACCTTTTTACTCTACATCCTTTTAACCGGACAATGATATTGTCTTTGGATAAAGATACAAAGATGTAGAGTGGTTGAATAAAGTAACTTTTTGTCTTACTTTATTTAACACACACAAAGGATTATTTAAACAATACTTTTGTGTGCTGTCAACCATATTTGTACATCGAAGTTGAGATCTCCATGCTCAATCTTCGACTATAAATAGAGGTCCTTGCACAAGCTGTTTCAACAACTTTGCAAATACATATATTCTGCAATATTGGTGAACTTGTGCAATATTCTCTCAATCGTAAAAAGGAACATTTCACAACTCTAAGTGTTTCGATTGTTAAGGAGAATTTCCAAGTTTAGATCAATTGTAATTCATGGGTTGTTAGGATATTTACATTCTTGTATTATCTTGGTTCCGCAACAACCTTGTATTTTATTTGAACAAGTAATAAATAAAATACACTTGAAAATTACATATTGTCTCACCAGTTTATATACTCGTCATTTATATTATTGCACTTATTTATATTCTGTAACTCCAGTTAACCTGGTACACGATCAATCTAAACTGGTCACTTCCAGATTAATTGATCGTGTTGCAAAGTTCACTCACCATCGACATAGAGGTGTCTTCAGCACCCATCTAGTAATAGTTGGGACTTTCAAGTGGTATCAGAGCAGGCAGGTTGAATTGTTTCAATTCTATAACCTAGGTCTGCTTCGATGGCTGCTGAAGGTGAGAATGGTTCTGGTCCAAATGAATCTAATCCTAATATTGCTACTCCTTTAAATACTAACCCTCCTCCTCCTCCTACTCCTAGGGCTAACCACGTTCATGTACATTACTCCAACTCTCCTGTTCCCAAATTCGATGGGAATGGTGAGACATTTGGTACATGGAAGGCTAGAATGCTCTTGCATTTTGGTGGGATAGAGAGGTATATGTTGAAAATCCTTAAGGATGGACCATATATACCCATGTCCAATGGTGTTAGCCCTCTTCTCGACCCCACTGGGAGAAGAGGCACCAGGGAAAAATCTGAGGAACATTGGTCAGATGAGGATCGCAGATTGGTTGATCTTGATACCAAACTGAAAAACATGATTCTTTCTGCTATACCTGAGGAACTAATCCCTACTCTTGTGCTGTTTCCAAGTGCAAAATCTATGTGGGATGAATTAGTTCTCCAGTTTGAAGGAGGAAATGACACCATTGTCACTAGAAAGGTTGCTCTCAACAAGAAGTATGAATCCTTCTTTGCTCTTCCCAATGAAAGTTTAACTGGTACTTATACCAGATTTACCGGCCTAATTAATCAACTTAGAGGCTTGGGAGTGGAGAAGGATAAGGATATTCTTCTTGAAAAATTCTGTGATGTTTTGCCATCCAAATGGGCACACATGGTTCTTGTCTTAAGACAAGGAAAGACCTTGCATAGCCATACCCTTGCTTCCCTTTATGGAGCCTTCAGATTCACTGAAGATAACGATGCTGCAAGATTGCTGGCTGAGCAAGATGCTTTAAACCATGCTCAGAGTTCCAAGGCTGCCAATTTTTCTGGGCAACCTTGTGCTGCTTTAATGTCTACTGAGAATGTCCAGTCACATTCTGTGAAGGAAATGTTAAACAACCTTTTGAACTCTGGCCTGACCACTAATCTCAGTAATGGTTGTGAGGAAACTGACGATGATGATCTGGTAGCCATGATTGCTAAAACCTTTAATAGGTTTAAGCATAAATCTAATCGATTTAATGGGTCCAATAATGCTTCCAGTTCAATTTCTATGGATAAGGCTAATCTTACCTGCTACAAATGTGGTAAGAAAGGCCATTTCATGAAGGAATGCAGATCTAGTCAAATGAACAACCAAACTGGTCCTGTTGTCCCAAACTTTGTTAAAACTGATGACTATAAGGCCAAATACAAGAAACTTAAGGCCCAGATTGCTCTCATGTCTCTTGATCAAAATAATGAGAAAGAAAAGAACAGGTGCATGATAGCTCAGACTGAAGGGAAATGGGAACTCTCTGATGACTCATCTGATGATGAAGAAGAGATTAGAGATATGTGTTTTATGGCATTGGAGAGTCAACAACCAGTGGTGAAAGATGATGTTGTGTCTGGAAGATGGGTTGATATCATCTTAAAGAAGGGCGATCGAAACAAAAATATTTGGTATCTGGACAGCGCAGCTGGCCGGACTATGACCGGATGTAAGCCCCTGCTGGAAGAGTTCACTGCTTGTGATGGACCTGCAGTAACATTTGGTAATGATGGAAGTGGGAAAACTGAAGGATATGGTGTTGTTGACAATGGGCAGATTCAATTCACTAAGGTTGCATTTGTAAATGGTTTGAAATATAACTTGATAAGTGTCAGTCAACTTTGTGATGATGGATATAGGGTACTGTTCGACATTGCTCAAGGCACTGTTTTTAACAAGGATTGGAAGGTAGTAATGATTGCACCAAGAAAAGGGAATGTGTACATCATGAACATGGAGCCTGCTCCAAAAGAGCATTGTTTCTATGTCAAGGCTGATGAGGACACTAACTGGCTATGGCATAAACGGTTATCCCATCTTAACTTCAAAAATATTAACAAGTTGTCAAGAAAGCAACTAGTTGATGGGATACCTTTGTTTTCCTTTAAAAGGGAGAAGCCATGTCCAGGGTGTGAAATGGGCAAAAAGAAAAGAGCCAGTTTTAAGACCAAACAGAATTTCAGCATCACTGAACCTCTTCACATGCTTCATATGGATCTTTTTGGTCCAGTGAATGTTCAAACTAAAGCTGGTAAGAGATACACTTTAGTTGTGGTCGATGAATACACCAGATTTTGTTGGGTGATATTTATCAGATCAAAGAGTGATGCATCTGGTGAAATTATCTCTCTCATCAAGCGAATTGAGCTCAAGTATACCAAGAAAGTGTGTCAGTTGCGAAGTGATAACGGTACAGAATTCATGAATAAAGAATTGGAGACATTTTGCACTGACACTGGCATCTCTCAAAACTTTTCGTCAGCTCGTTCTCCAGAACAAAATGGTGTGGTTGAAAGGAAGAATCGCACATTGATTGAAGCTTCCAGAAGTATGTTATCTGAATCTGGTCTTCCCACCTGTTTTTGGGCTGAAGCTGTGGCAACTGCATGTCACACCCAAAACCGGTCAGTTTATGTCAAGAGACACAGGAAGACTGCCTATGAAGTCCTCAGGAATCGTAAACCAAATATTGGATACTTCCATGTATTTGGTTGTCCAGTTTACATTTTAAACGATTCCAGTCAGTTGGGAAAATTTGATGCAAAAGCTGACGAAGGTGTCTTTGTGGGGTATTCAAATATTAGAAAAGCCTATAGAGTTTATAATTATAAACTCCAAAAGGTACATGAGACAATTCATGTCACGTTCGATGAATCAAATGAAGCAATCTACAAAAGACCAACCCTTGATTTATCTTCAGTTGTTCCAGTTGATTTTGGTGTATCTGATCAGGTTCATCAATCAGATAGTGCACCAGAAAATGTTTCCAGACATCAAGTTTTGGAACCAGTAATGGAAAAGAAGAACATGTGTGACACCTCGTTTTATCCTTCTATCAGTTTTAACCTACCTGAAAAACTGGTAATTGGATCTGATGTGCGTGCCACAACAACATCAGAACCAGTTCAAGCTTCTCCAGTTCTTCAAGATATACCTTTGTTTGAAGATAATCATGTCAACTCTTCAGTTGACACTGATGATGAAGTTGAGGTAGTTTGGACTGATCCTCCTCCAGTTGCTGAACCTGTTGGAGATCGTCATGTGTCTTGCACTGATGTTGTATTATACCAACCTAGTCAATACACTAAATGGACTGCTGCTCATCCCATTGAGCAGATTATTGGCAATCCAGATAGTGGGGTTCAGACTAGAAGAGCCACAAGTGATCAATGCTTGAACGTCACCTTCTTATCACTGATTGAACCGAAGAAGATTGACGAGGCTATGGCAGATCCAAGCTGGGTTGAAGCTATGCAAGAAGAACTCAACCAGTTCGACAGGAACAACGTTTGGGAGCTTGTTCCTTGTCCTCCAGGGTTAAAGAGAGAACCCATTGGAACGAGGTGGGTCTACCGGAACAAGATGGATGAAGATGGCAACGTTATCAGGAACAAAGCTAGATTAGTTGCCAAGGGTTATTGTCAAGCAGAAGGTGTTGATTTCGATGAAACTTTTGCTCCAGTTGCAAGACTTGAAGCCATCAGAATTTTCTTGGCTTATGCTGCTCACTTGCAATTCAAGGTTTTCCAGATGGATGTAAAAAGTGCGTTTCTAAATGGCACATTGGAAGAAGAAGTGTATGTTACGCAGACTCCAGGCATCATAAATGAAAAGCATCCACATTGGGTATATAGACTAAACAAAGCCTTATATGGTCTTCGACAAGCCCCAAGAGCCTGGTATGATACTCTAACTAAACATCTTCTCAAAAATGGTTTTCAAAGAGGTGCAATAGATAATACCTTGTTCGTTCTGAAAGAAAAAGGCAATATCTTGTTGGTACAAATTTATGTTGATGATATTATATTTGGGTCAACTGATGATGGAATGTGTAAAAGGTTTTCGAAAATTATGTCTCAAGAATATGAGATGAGTTTAATGGGTGAATTAACATTTTTCTTAGGTTTACAAATCAAACAAACCATGGATGGTATTTTTATTAACCAAGAAAAATATGTCAGAGATTTGTTGAGAAAATACAAATTTGATTCAGTCCCATCAAAAACCACACCTATTTCAGCTCCATTAAATTTGGACTCTGACCCAAATGGAAAACCAGTGGATCAAAAAGAATATCGTGGAATGGTTGGTTCACTGATGTATTTAACTGCCAGTCGACCAGATATAATGTTTGCAACATGTTTATGTGCCAGATTTCAGGCAAATCCAAAAGAATCACACTTGCATGCTGTTAAACGCATTTTTAGGTACCTGAAAGGGTGCCCTAGCCTTGGTCTTTGGTATCCCAAAGGCTTAGGGTTAGATCTAATGGGTTATTCAGATTCAGATCATGCAGGTTGTAAGATTGATAGAAAATCCACAACTGGTGGATGCCATTTCCTAGGGGGAAAACTGGTGAGTTGGACCAGTAAGAAGCAGACTTCGGTCTCAATGTCTACTGCTGAGGCAGAATACATTTCTGCGGCCAGTTGCTGTGCCCAGATTCTCTAGATCAAAAACCAGTTACTTGATTATGGCATGAAATTCACAAGAACCCCAATCTTTTGTGACAACACCAGTGCTATTGCTATATCTCACAACCCAGTGATGCACTCAAAGACAAAGCATATTGATATCAGGTATCACTTCATTCGTGATCATGTTATGAAAGGAGATATTGAAATACATTTCGTCCCCACTGATAAACAGTTAGCTGATGTTTTTACAAAACCTCTTGATGAAAAGACCTTCAAACATCTCATCAGTGAGCTGGGTATGTTAAATCCTCATTAAACTGAAGAGGCCCTTCAGTTGAGGATGGTCCAGGTGATCCTTGATTGGTTGGAGATTGAACGCCTTGATGTACTCAAAGACTAGTCACTGATCAAATGGATCACATTTTTAGGGGGAAAAAGACTCAAAATATTTTATTTTATTTTTTTTTTCTCTTCAAATAAATTATTGAAAAATACAACTGAAGGTCATCAGTTGAAACTGGCATCTAAATTTTTCTTTTGGTTGCCAGTTTGGTCTTGTCTCAAAATGGTGGTCAGCCAGATTTCATAACGTTGTGTTTTACTTGGTGGATACTTGTGACACGTGATGTTACTCGAGTGCTTACCTCGCACTCACGAACGTCACCTGACATGTCTTACGTGTCAAGACTTTTGCTGAAATGTACTGCACTTTTTATGGGTATTGGTGAAGTTAGTGGGTGAGTGGGAATACCAGCCGTCGTAGCATTAAATGCTTGATGGGAAGTATTAAATATTTTTTGAATTCTCAAAATTTTGGAAAATAACTTTTTACAAATTATTTCAAATTTTTGGAGACTAAAATATCTTTTCGTATATATTTTGGCAATATTTTACTGCCTATATATACCCCCACCAATTTTCCGTCTCATTTACTTCTCTCAAAATTCCTTCATTTACTCTTTCAATCATTCACAATTCGAGATCCTTTTCTCTCTTTCTTCTTTAAGTCCAAAACCCTAAATCAAAATTCACAAATGGCTCCTAAATCTTCTTCTTCTTCATCTCGTTCTCGTGATGTGAATCTACTCACTGCTGAGTACATTCCATCACAAAATGTTGTTCGTGCCACTGGCGCTCCCATAAGCTCTAAGCTTATTAAACTAAATCCAAATAATCCAATGGCATCTCTTCAAGGGCTCCAGGCCGCTGACTCTCTTATCGGGAGAATCCAATCCTTTCTTCGGATTTCTCCCCTCAGTGATGCCTTCTCTTTAAATCCACACAAGCTATTCCATGATTACTTGTGTGAGTTCTGGTACACTGCCTCTCTTTCTGAGGACTGCTCATCCATCTCCTTTTCTCTAAAGGATGGGTCAGTCCCGTGTACCATCACCACTGGAACGTTGAGGGAAGCCCTTAACCTCAACTACTGGAGACATAATGAAACTCCAGTGGTGATTTCCTCCAATATCAATTTCCGCCAGGTCTTCCTTAATATGGGAAATAAGGAGATGGTGGAGGGGGATGTGTTGAAGACCAAGGGGTCCATTACAATGAAGGGGCTTTCACCATCCTGGAAGTTCTTTATGGTCCACTTGGTGGAAAGTCTGGGAGGGAGTTCTGGTGGATTGGACCAGATAAACTCCTTCCAGGCAGAGATGGCGTACTGCCTTTGGAATGGGCTGAGGGTGGATTTTGCAGGCATTTTGTTCAGAAGCCTGGTATTCAAGTTGAAGGGTAACAGGGGTCCTTGTGTTCCCTTTTCAAGGTTTCTGTCCCTTTGTTTTATTCAGATTATGGGCAGAGACGAGTACAACAACACGCAATCCTCGTTCTCTGTGCCAGAACTGTTAAGGAATCTGGACAACCTGGTGTCCACTTCTGATGAAGTCCAGATGTCCCCAAGAATGATTTTTGCATTCTCTCGAACTGATGCACCACAATCTGGTGAGTCAGAAAGGCAACTGGGCGGGCCTCAAAATAATGAGGGACCCACCGGTTTGCCTACAGAAGCGGTAACTGTGGCAGGAGCAGGAGTTCAGGCAGTTCCTAAAGCTAGAAGATCTTCCAAGAGCAGGAGATCAAGATCTGGACTCGCTGCACCTGACCAGTCACAATCTGTGACTGTGGTCTCTGACGCCACTGCCAGTGATATTGCAACTGAGGATAGAGCAGTTGTAGTTGAGGCACCAGTCACCTCTGTCCAGGGAGAAGATGCTTCGGCAACGGATCCCAGAACTGATGATACCATTGAGGCAACTCAAACTGGTCATCAGGAGTCTGAACAACTTGTTCAGCCACCCCCAACATTTATGGATCTTGGCATAAATGAGGGTGTGTTTCAGCTTGAGTCTTTGGACTCATCTGAGACAGAATCTGACCAGGAGATGGCTGATGCAACTATACTTGATCAGCTCCCTTCTCTCCTTGGTCAACCCCAAGAACCACATGTTTCAGTTTCCCCAACTCTTGTACAAAGCTTAGAAATACCTCCAATATTCACCTCTCGCCAATCACCTTCTTCTATGGGTGTGCCTAGAAATAGACACATCCTAACCCCACCGTCGCCGTCGTTCACACCTGAGCATTCTCAGCATGAACGACACATTGAATCTCTTCCTTTCATTTCTACAACCACTCCTCTTCTATCTACTGATGCTACTGCAACTGGAGAACCAGATATTGTCATACCTCGTCCAGTTGCACCTATAGCTTTTTCAGCTGGTCCAGTGACACCTTCTCCTTCGTCATTGGACAGCCAGTTCGTGTCTTTTCAAACCGATCTCTCGAACCTTCTTGCGAGGGTGGAAGAGATTCAAAAGACACTGGAGAAGAACACCAAGTCCCTCTCCAGGTACCACAAGGATCATCTGCAAAATATTAAAGTGGTTGACCTAGGGATTAACAAGTTCTCTGCTAATGAGGACTTGGTGCTTGGCAAGCTGAACGAGTTAGTGGAATCCTCCAATCAATTGGCAATATCTTTAAGGGAGGCATTCGCACTGACTCAATCTGGAGTCACATCCTCAATATCCAACCTGCTGAACAATACTGTCAGATCTTCAGAGGTTGATATTAAGAATCTGGAAAGGCAGATGCAAGAGCTGTGTAACAAACCTGGCCTAGATGTGACAGAGCTTGGAAGTCGGTTGGCCTCTTTAGTGGGTTTCAAGATCGAAGAAACTTTGGCTGCCAGTGAGAGTAACTTGATAGAAAAGGTGATATCTGAGATCACCAAGATTGCAGTGCCCCAGGTCGATCTCACTCGAATTACATCTGAGATTGATCAGTTGAGGTGCAGTCTGGATACGCTGGCTAGCAAAGTGTCTGAACATTCAACTGCCATATCTGATCTGACCACTGAAGTTGGCAAAGGAAGGGCGGTTGAGCCTGACAGTGCTCAGGAAGTCCCTGCAACTGGGCTCTCTTCAGATGATCTCTCCATTCTCAAACAAATTTTAAAGAGTCAAGAGCAGACAAGTGGAAATGTAATGACTCAGTCTCAAGAGATAAATCATCTTTGGAGGACAGTTCGCATGCTTTGTGGAATCTTCAAAGAGTGTAAGACAATGCAATCATGGCAGCCTCTAGATCGTCTGCCCTCTAGTCATGCTGATTTTGAAGCCATCAGGCAGGGACTAGATGCTGCCAAGGGGGAAAGGTCGGTAGTATATGCCCCTCACACTCTTGTGAAGACTTCAAGTAAAGGGAAGGAGATTGTGGTGGCTACCAGTACTGAGGCTGGTGAGCAAGGGTTTGAGGTGTTTGATGATGTGGTGGTAGGGAGTGTTGACAAGGGAAAGGCCATTGCTGATGAATCTTTGGAACCAGCCACCGATGCACCAATGTTGGAAACTGGCAATGTCGATTTGTTGCCTCCAGTTACTGAAAGCGAGAGTCAGAAGTTAGCAAGAGTGGGATACCTGGTCAAGGAAAGGAAGAAACAAATGAAGGTGAACCAATTCGAATCAAGAAGAAATCTTCCAACCCCTCTTGTTGATATCACTGATGCTCAACTCCTTGGCTTGACATTGGTTGAATACAAGAAGATCAAAGAAGATCCAAGAATAGTCAATGCACTGAAGGAGATGCTTGAAGTAGAGCTGGACAAACACTACCAGAATGATGAGGCTGAACTGGATGCAAAGTGTTTGAATGTATCGGTGGAAAAGGCCAGAGAGATCAGATCTGAAGGGATTCTCAAGAGGACTGAGCAGGTAAAGAAGGCGGTCACCAAAGTATTGAATCCACCCAAGTCCAAAGGAAGAAAACAAAGGGTCTTGCCAAGAGATGCAAATCTGAGGACTTGGGTAGAACCATCTGAACCCACAACTGATGATATTCGAGCTGCTACCCAAAAGCTGAGCACGAGCAAAATCAAACTGACAAATGAATCTGAAGCTCGCACATATTTGTCAGATGTATAGCGTCGAAGGCACAATAGAGGCAGGATTACTGATGTTAAGGTTTCGATTAAGCCTGGTGCCAAGCATTTTGTTGTTGAGGTACAATACTTTGGTGGACCTAAAAGGACTACTGAGAACCCGGATGTCAATCAGTATGGTCATTCCGAGCATGTTGAGATGTTGAGGCTGTTGGAGGGGAGGCAGAGGAAGAATAAAGTTGAAAGAGGCTGGGAGTATGTATTGCAAAATCTTATCAAGTTCAAGGAAAACATTGAAGAAAGATTAGGCCTTGATCCTGAGGATACTCAGCCGATTTCATCAGTCTCAAAGAGAAGGAAAACTGGCGAAGGGCCATCTGTTTAAGTTTTCCTTCTAACTATTATCTGCTTGTAATTTTGTGTACTCTCTTGTAATTTATTTGAAATTGTATGTATATACAAGTTGCCAGATTGTAACCTACAAGTAAGATATCTGATAAGATCTACAAACACTTAAAACAAAATCCAAGACATTTGATGATCTATAAAAATGTCTTGGAAACTTAATAGGTTTTATCAAATTCAAGTATTTCAAACTTAAACTTGTATAGAAACAAGTTTGAAAATACTTGACAATATTTCAGGACAATTAGGGGGAATTTGTTAGGTCCAGTTTAAGCTAAACTGGAGCTCTCCAGTGACATCTGGAGAGCATGAGGAATTGTCCGAAATATTAGAAGTCCAGTTGCATTGTACAGGTTCAGCAACTGATGACTTCCTCCAGTTGAGATCAGAAGATTAGAATCTGAAGACCTTCCAGTTGAAGTCAAAGACAACAAATGGAAGATAGAGATTGGCAATGACAGCGAAGCCCAGTTGACAATCTACCAGATCAATCAACTGGAGAATCCTCCAGTGTAAATGCTCTTACAAAGCTTTACACTGATTACGAGGAGGACCTTTTTACTCTACATCCTTTTAACCGGACAATGATATTGTCTTTGGATAAAGATACAAAGATGTAGAGTGGTTGAATAAAGTAACCTTTTGTCTTACTTTATTTAACACACACAAAGGATTATTTAAACAATACTTTTGTGTGCTGTCAACCATATTTGTACATCGAAGTTGAGATCCCCATGCTCAATCTTCGACTATAAATAGAGGTCCTTGCACAAGTTGTTTCAACAACTTTGCAAATACATATATTCTGCAATATTGGTGAACTTGTGCAATATTCTCTCAATCGTAAAAAGGAACATTTCACAACTCTAAGTGTTTCGATTGTTAAGGAGAATTTCCAAGTTTAGATCAATTGTAATTCATGGGTTGTTAGGATATTTACATTCTTGTATTATCTTGGTTCCGCAACAACCTTGTATTTTATTTGAACAAGTAATAAATAAAATACACTTGAAAATTACATATTGTCTCACCAGTTTATATACTCGTCATTTATATTATTGCACTTATTTATATTCTGTAACTCCAGTTAACCTGGTACACGATCAATCTAAACTGGTCACTTCCAGATTAATTGATCGTGTTGCAAAGTCCACTCACCATCGACATAGAGGTGTCTTCAGCACCCATCTAGTAATAGTTGGGACTTTCAGTGTCTCAAGCAACCTTTTTCTATCAGCTTCCGAAGTAATGAACTCTCCTTCTTCCAAATCTTCATCATCGATACTTTCTAGATCTTCTTCAGCATCAAGATCGTCCAATGCACCTATCCTTTGAAGCTTATCTGCAATTCAAACGATTTACATATACAAAGATAAAGAACATAAATTATAAGTCAAGACATAATAAAATGGTATAAATACATTAAAATAAATAATACTATATCATAAATATAATGCAACAAATACATTCATATTTATCTTATAATCTTTATCTATTTTAACTTACAACAATAATATTATATCATAAATATAATGTAACAAATACATTCATATTTATCTTATAATCATTACAAAAACAAAATAAAAATCATTAGCACCAAGGTTCATAATCCGAATCTGAATCCAAATCTGACTCTGACTCTGAAGATGTATGAGTTAACCCTGACTGTTCTTTCATTTGATCCCTAAGTGATCCTGGATCATAATAATCATCATAATCCATAATCTCTGCTCTAGCTTTTATATGAGCTTGTGGATCATATCCCAATCTCTTTTCTAGTCTATGCACAATTAAATGGTGCAAATCTGACTATGTAGAGGCATTGGTAGTAGAATCAGTCTTAGTTGACTCACTATCCTAAGTAGATTTTCCTTTGCTAAGATTTTCTTTTTCTATATGATTATGAGGATCATTCACTATCTCCCTTTCTATTCTATCAGAATTAGAATCGGAGTTACCTGAATTGGAATCTTCCCCATCATCATTGTTATCTGGATCATCAGGATCTGCATCTGGAGCGGTCATCACAGCTTTGCCTTTATCTTGAGTTCTAGAAGTACTAGCACCAGCTGTACCAGCAATCTCTGACTCTCTTTGTTTTGATGACTCCCCCTGAATATCTGCAGTCTCTATATCCATAGCAGCAGCATCAGCAACATCTTGACCTTGACCTTGACCTTGATCTCTATTCTCTGGCTCACCAACAGATGGTTGTGCTTGATTAGGACCTTGAGCTGGATCTTGATCTTCATGATCATCATCTCTTGACTTCCTTGCTAGCTCATCATCCTTACAACCACTCTTATCTCCCTCTTGAGCCAAGAATTGGTCAAGTCTAGAACCAAGAGAATGAACAAGAGCTATCATCATGTCCATCTCTTCCTGATGCTTAGCAGCTTGGAGCTTTAGCTTACTCTCCAAGGTTGTGACCCTCATATCTAACATCTTCTTCTCTGAAAATAAACGACTCAGCTGCACTTGAACTGGAGCAACTGGACGTGACGTATAAGCAACATCAGATGTAGAGGCCTGAGGTGGCATTGTAGCTTCAAACGAAGGCATACGAGCACTGAAAGTTCCTGTGGGAAGCATCTGTGTTCTTTGCAAAGGAGCCAATAGACGTCCCATGACAGTAGAAACAGGAACTGTCACCTGAATAGGAGCAGACGAAGGTCTAAGAGCAACAAGTGTCGGTTCTGGCTCTTGACGAACTGTAGACTCCGGAGCAGTAGGAATCGTAACAGTTGTAGCCTCAGTAACAACTTGTGCACGAGAACCAATTCCTCTTATTATAATCTTTGGCCTCGACGTCCTCTCCCCAACAACAACAGCAGCAGCAGAAGGAGCAGACACAGAGGCAGGAATCTCAAAGATAGAATCTCTTAAAGCAACCAATGGAGTATCACCAACCGAAGGTGCATGAGACCTCTCCATGGCTTCAGAATAAGCAGCGAATTCTCTATCAACTTCAGCTTGAGATCATGCATGTCTTTTTCTTCGCTTTGGCAGTCTTTCTTCCTCTTCTTCATCTTCTGAATCCTCAACAACATTAACCGGGACCTCAGAAGGACCAACGTCAACATCAACTGGAGCAGAGGTAGAAGTAGAAACTCCAGTAGATGGTGGTACAAGATTTGTAGGATCATCAATATCCTCCATGAGAGCATCCATATCCGAATCATGCTCTAGATCACCATCATACAAAGGAACATCATTGAGTCCCTCAAACTGATCAGCTCGTTCTTCATGAAGATCTTCTCGAGCCTGATCATCACCAGCAACAGCAATAACGGGTTCTTCATCTTCCCAACCTTGTCGAGGTGCAACATAGTTAGGATTAATCAAATGTCCGAACAGAGGTGGATTATCAACCTCAATCGGAACATTTCTTCCCGACACGTGCTTCATACTTTCAACAAATGCCTTATAAGTAAGACGACCTAAATTGAATGTAGGACCGTCAAATGGCAATTCAGCTGCAAAGTGGCGAATTATGATCATCACAAATCTTGGAAACAAATAAAACTTCTTGTCGGTTCCAAATGATCTCATTTGCCTTTCAAAATTATCAAAAATGTACAGAGAAAAGCTGTATGGCTTGTTCAGTACCAAGGCAACCAACTGAGATGCATTCTGGATGTTCATCTGATCATGACCCGTACTCCGATGACTCATAGACCTCAACAAATAGTAAGCAAGGAGCTTCCATTTGCCGCGAAGATTCTTCCTAAAGTATGGGTGTGTAATGTTACCAGCATAGCCCATACGACGTAGAGCACCGTCACAGAATTCTTCGGTAAACTCTATAGGACCTTGCTCCATGTCATCAACACCGAAGCGTAAAATAGTCCTTAAGTCTCCAGCTGAGAACGAAATAGAACGTCCTCCAACAGTAGTTCGAATGTACAAATGAGCACCCATCTGCACTGATCGAGCTGAGTTCCAAAACTCCCGAATGAGACTTATTACCAACGGAGGGTTCTCAGTCAACGCAAAGTTAATGCGACAACGTAAGAAACTGGAGAACACCGTGAAACTCTGTAGTGCACCCCGTCTACATAATCCTGAGATCGAGTGCAGCATTGTGTTCCTTAGCGAATACACGAGCGTTATCACCTTGTCCAGCCATATCTGCACAAAAACAGACAAAAACGACAAGAAAAACAAAAGTTAGAATAAACAAAACCAAAAATTTGGGTTTTGGCTCGTCTGCTTCGTGATGACGTCATCACGAGGAGAATTTCCTTTGTCGTGACGTTAGCACGAGCCAAGCATGAACCCAGAAACACGAAGTAAAAACATCTCCATATGATGTTAAAATTGATCAAAAACATCATCGTGGACTTGTTTATGGTTCGTGGAGGCCCAGAAAACAAAATTGAAACTAATTCGATGAACACGAAGTTGGTTCGTGTTCTTCGTGTGAATAGTGACCGAAACACAAATTCTTTTCATTAATCTTGATTTAACACTTGTTTACTTAAAGTTTTGTTAGATTTAACATGTTTAAACATCAATCAATCTAATTTTAAGTCCAATTTATGTCCAAATCATCAAAAATCAAAGATTTAATCCATGGTTCGTCCTAGTTATTGTTCACGCGAAGAGGATTCAAAATTTGGGCATTATAACGACATGAAATCGTTAGTCCTTATAGTCAAAACATCAATAATCAATCATAGATCGTGAAAGTACCAAAAAAACTAACTAACAAACACGAAAAGAGGATGAAATCGATCGAAAAGAGATACGAAATAATAGTCACACGAAGGAAAGGAAGTTCGTGTGGTAATTTAGGGTTTCATTTCGGATAAAAGTAATTAATTAATGTTAAACCCGTATTTATATTCGAATCACTATGGGCCGGACCGAAGACTAACTTCGTGGGCTTCGTGATGACGTCAGCGCGAGGCATGCTGACGTCAGCACGAGGTGATTTCGAATTTTCAATTTTTAAACCACATAAGCTTCATTCCTTAGCCAAATTTCGCGAATTATCCAGAAATTTAAACAAGGAAAAATTCCAGAAATTCCAGAAACATAAACCTGTAGATACTCGTTACTAAGAACCTGTATCCACCCGAATATGCTATCGTAAATCATCCATACTAACTTGTCATCACAATAATGTATCAAATAAATCTTACATTATTATCTTGACATAAAATCGATCATTTCTTCATTGATGTTTAACTCAACAATGCAAATCATTTTAATGTAAGTTTGCATTACAATACAGCAAAATATCATATCAACAACCTATCACATTACATCTTAGGTTGTGATCTTGATAATACAATGGTTACCTATCACTCTAAGTCTTAGGTTAAATACAAGACAATCCATCCTTGTAACACAGTTCTTGTAATTTCTGAGAGGCTTTTATTGTCCGTCGCAATACAATTCCTAAAAGCAAGCGAAAACAATTTTGCCTTTAATCACAATCTGAAATTTTTGATGCCAACTACATTTAAAATGAGTTTATTGTCTATAAGCTGCACACTTAACAAACTTCATCAATGCATCAAAAACAACAATAAAAATATCATAAATATGCAAAACAGCCAAGATCTTAACCTAGCAATCATTACAAGATCTAAGGCAAGTCCAATCTTTGTCAAGCATACTTATCTACCAAAAACAATTGAAATTTCAAAAATTTACATGAAACACATTCAAAAATATTTTGACTTTTCAATTTTCAAAACATTGCATTTTCTAAATTAAGCAACTTATGTATTAAATAGAAAATCCATCTTTTACACATTTATACCGTAAGCAACAAGACTTATATAATTCACTAAGAATTAGAACTTTTAATGCTTATTAAACCTCTCGTGCAATAAGAACTAGTTTGACACACAAACTGACACTTATTACAAAAATAAAAATAAAGACGAAACAAAAATAAAAAAATAAAAATAAAAATAAAAAATAAAAAATAAGAATAAAAATAAAAATAAAATACTAAGCTACTTTATTTATTTACAAGAAGTTCTAAGTTTTTGCAGATTAGATCAGATTAGCATTTACATAAGTCTGCAGGTGAGAAGTAATTCTCTTATTATTAATTATGAACAGTGATTCAACCACAATTACCAGTATATTTGTCCTCTTAAACACTCAGTACTTCCAGTTTCCTTTGAATTATGACACTTTCGACATACCCTGGCCAAGGACAGTCACCATGTAACCCGAGTAGCCTAATATGCCATTGAATAGTTTGCGAACTTATGTGACCCACATTCAGATATACTTCCGTAATCGATACAAGCACTAAGATAACAAATATTCAATATATATTCAAAAACATCCTTAACAAATCATGAGACACTTTTTAGATAACAGAATTTAATTACTTTGTGATTTAACTTATTTGCTTTTGCACTTCATTATTTATAAGGAACCCGTGATTTTCTATGAGACCCATGTAGCGAACTTTCTGACAACCTATCCCAAGTTGGAAGCTTTAGGTAGGCTAGGTATACAAAGACACCCCGAGGACATACTTGTCCGAATCTCAAAGACCACATTAGCCCCTTAATTTTCATTCATTTCATTTGCATAAACAATATCACATTTAACTTTCATGCTCATGATTGGTAGAGGTTTTTGCCTATATATTGAACAAATCTTATAGTAATGCTAGATCTTTCACAAAATTTAAGGACTAGATCAATTCATTACTGAAAAGCAAGCATTCTCAGCCATATATCTGAATATGTTTCCCACAAGAACATTGTATAATTTAAGTTCAGATTAAGGAAACCTTGCTACTTTGTGTCTACCAGTATATCCCAAATTGTAATCACTGAACTAAGCAGTTATATTACGATTAAGCAGACTTAAAAGCTAAGTATCCTCACTTCTAATCATCTGACAGCATTAACTTAAATCTCCCCATATTTTTGTCACTTTCTTATTTTTCACATTTTTATGGTTTTTATGACACTAAGAACTATTTTTGTATTTTTATGACTCTAGCCATTTACAGACACAAACTTACAAAAATTAGTTCTTTGAGAGATTTCATATGAATCAGCATTCTTCATACCATTGAGAAGAATTAACTTCTCAAATCGAGTCTTATCAAATGCTTTGGTATATAGATCAGCTAAATTATCATCAGTTATAACCTTTTCCAAATGAATTAGCTTCTTTTGGGCACAATCACGCAAGAAATGATGTCTAATATCAATATGCTTGGTGACCTTATGCATGACAGGGTTATTTGTAATTTCTATAGCTGACTTATTGTCTATTCTAATAGGAGTATCAAGAAAATCCATACCGTAGTCGCGAAGTTGTTGCTGAATCCATAATACCTAGGAACAGCAGCTACCAGCAGCCATATACTCTGCCTCACATGAAGACTGAGCAACACATGTCTGCTTCTTGCATTTCCACGATACTAATCTTCCTCCTAACAACTGACAACCTCCAGTCATAGACTTTCTGTCATTGTTACAACCGCCAAAATCCGAATCAGTATATGCAACAAAATCAAACGTTCCTCCCATTTGATACCATAGACCAAGCCCTTGGTTTCCCTTAAGATAACGTAGAATACGCTTTAATGTAGTCAAATGTGACTCTTTCGGACTAGCTTGATATCTAGCGCAAAGACAAACAGCGAACATAATATCTGGACGCGAAGCAGTCAGATACATCAATGAGCCAATAATAGCTGCATCCACAAGTTCATCTTTTGGATCAAGAACTCCTAAACCATGATTTTGTTGAATATGAGTACCATATGTCTTGGACTCTAGCATTTGAAACCTCTCCAAGATGTCATCGACATACTTAGACTGGTGAATAATGAATCCATCTTTCCTTTGATCTACTTGTAGTCTGAGAAAAAATTGTAATTCCCCCATAGCACTCATTTCAAATACATTTTTCATGCTCATTTCAAACTCTTTGCACATTTTTATATTAGATGAACCAAAAATGATATCATCCACATAAACTTGTACAATTAGATAATCTTGCTTCTTCCACTTGATAAACAATGTGTTGTCTATCGATCCTCTTGTGAAACCATTTGTCAACAAATGCGTCGACAACTTTTCATACCACACTCTGGGTGCTTGATGCAATCCATAAAGAGCCTTATCCAAACGATATGCTCTTCTTGGATAATTCGGATCTTCAAACCCCGATGGTTGGTGAACATACACTTCTTCTTTAACTTCACCGTACAAGAAGGCACTCTTAACGTCCAACTGATACACCTTTATACCTTTGAAACTTGCAAAAGCTAAAAATAACCTTATAGCTTCAATCCTAGCAACTGGTGCAAAAGTTTCGTTATAGTCATATCCTTCTCGTTGTGCAAACCCCTGAACAACCAAACGTGCTTTATTTCTAGTAATGATCCCTTGGTCATCTCGTTTGCATTTATATACCCAACGAGTTCCAATCGGTTCTTTACCTCTAGGCACTTCTACTAACTCCCAAACTCCAAGTTTTTCAAATTGAGCTAATTCTTCTTGCATAGCTTCAACCCAACATGGATCTTGAAGTGCTGCCTTAACATTCTTAGGTTCTACTTGTGAAATGAAACCAGAATACAACCACTCAGTTATCAAACTTTCACAGAACAAACTTGTTAGATCCTTATTCAACTGATTTCTAGTTCGAACAGGTTCTGTAGCATTTCCAAGAATATTTTCAACTTGGTGATCCTTATTAATTCGATATTGAGGAACCGAATCAACATTCAAACTTTCTCCTAAATTTGTTCTAATCTGAAACTCAGGAGAGCTGAAATCATCTTCCGATTCTTCAGAAATAGGATCATCATCAGGCAGTGTAACCTTCGATGGAGTAAGTGGTGTAGTATTTGTGGGTTCATTATTTTCTGAATCTGGTGTCTTATCCTTGTCCTTACCACTTTCATCAACATCAGTAGTAGACTGAACGTTGGTTGGAGTAGTATCGACATTCCGAGTAGGCGGAGATATATCCATGTGATCTCTTAGAATAATCACATCATCAATTGTCTCAGGATCTGAATAAGAATCAGGACCATGTAGTGAACTAAACACACTATCATAATCAAAGTTTTTGCCACTTCCAGAATGTATAGCAGGCTTATCACTGATAATCTTTGCCGGTCTGTTTGTTATAAACCCGTCGAATTGATGTTCCCGGTTTATAACCCATGAGAAATTCCTCTTCAACCTTTGAATCAAACTTTGACTGAGGTAGATACTTCAAGAAAGTACACGGTACACCAAATGGTTCAACATTCTGTAATTCGGTTTCTTCTTATGTAGAAGCTCATAACATGTCTTATTATGACGCTTAACTACAGTAACCCTATTTAAAATATGACAAGCTGTATTCACCGCTTCCGCCCAAAACATAGTAGGAAGCCCTGAATCTGCAAGCATAGTTCTGGCTGTCTCGATTAGAGTCCTATTCTTCCTTTTAGCAACTCCATTCTGTTGTGGTTCATACGGAGAACTGTATTGATGTTGGATTCCCTTTGACAAACAAAAGACATCCATCACATTATTCTTGAATTCAGTTCCATTGTCACTCCTGATTCTCTTAACACGAACTCCATAAATGTTTTCAGTTTCGACAAAGAAATTTATCAAAATCTGCGGAGTTTCATCTTTCGGTTTAAGAAAGAATACCCATGAGAATCTCGAGTAATCATCAGTAACCACCAAACAGTAGTACATCCCACCGATACTTCTTACATTCACTAGACCAAATAAATCCATGTGAAGTAACTCGAAGGGATTGGCAATAGAATTTTCTTGTTTCGGTTTATGAGTAGACTTTTGCTGTTTACCTTTTTAGACAAGGTACACATTTGTCTTCCATTCCAAACCGCTTCATGGGAACGCCGTCAACCAAACCATGTTTGACAATGTCATTCATCTTTCGGAAATTGATATGTCCTATTCTTCTATGCCATAGTAACGATTCAGATTCATTTGCTTTTGAAAACAAGCAAACAGACTCATCTGGATTATCAACACCTAACACAAGGCCATAGATGTCTCTCTTCCTAGGAGCTTTCAGCAGGATCCAGTCTTCAGGAATAACATATCCTCGTTTCAGTATAAGTGCTTCTTTCTCATTAAAATGGACAGTGTTACCCTTGTCACAAATCTGAGAAACACTTAATAAATTATGTGATAACTGTTCCACATAATTGACTTTCTCCAGCGTAATCTTCCCATTGACAACATCACCTTGGCCCGAGATGTTGCCGCCCTTGGGACCTGCGAAACTAACATACGAACCATTTACATCTTCATAAATGGACAAAACGTTCTTGTCCCCTGTCATGTGCCGAGAGCATCCACTGTCAACATACCAAAGATTGATAGGCTTCCTTGGTTCTCCCTGCACATTAGACGATAAGATGGTTAGTTTCTGAAGGGAACCCAAACCTTTTGAGGTTTAGGTTTGCCGAATTCATCTCTAATGATCAATTCGGTCAATATCCATCGCTCTGTAATGGAGCCTTGGATGAAGATGGTGTCACAGACTGTTTCTTAGGTGAAGTGAAACGAGTCTTAGGAGATGAATTCCTTGGTGAGTGAGTACCAAATCTAGGTTGACTCCCTAATCGATCATAGAATTTAGACGAACTATTAATTCTAACAGGAGGAGATCGATTTTGTTAAGTCATCTTCCTAGGTGAATTACTCCTTTGAGGTGTACGAGAACGACTCGGACTTACACTACTAGAAGTAGTATTCTGTGAAGGTCCCTGTCGTTTTGGAGTCTTAGATCTATTATTATGAGCAACAATATCTGAGTCACTAGATCCTCCAGAAGACATACCCTTTTCAGGACATCTCCGTTTCCTATTTGGACAACAACTATAAACATGTCCTACTTCATAACAATAGAAACAGGATTTTTTAGCTCTTGCTTTCTTAGCTTTAACATCAAACTCAGTTGAAGTCATGCCCAAACATTCCTTAAGTTCAATTGTGGCTGACACCTCTTTTGATAAACCAGTTGACTCATTTTTACCCGAAAAATGTACCTTCTTTTGAGAATTTTTATGAGTCTTGTATGGAGTTAAGCGGACTTCACTAGACGTAGATTCATCCTTATTCCATACTTTATCAATCTTGTCATGATCGATCTTTTCAAAATCAACTTCATTTGATGTAAAAACAGTATCACATCCTTTCATTGTAAAACATTTAATGTTCTTATCAACAGAACAAGTTGACTTTACTTGACTAGATGCTTTAGAAGTACTAGCATCATACACTCCATTCTTAGGATCCACTGGTTTAACACTCTTTAATTTTATCAATTGAGCTTTTAGAGCTTTTAGGGGTCTTTGGATCAACATTTTGTTTTTCTGAAACTATTGAATCTATTTCACCACTGTCAATCTTTTCAGTAAGCTGTGTTAGAGACTCTGTATAATTATCATTGAATGGACCTTTAACTACATTATAACTCATACCCAAACCACTTTTATCTTTTGAATCCCGTGGTATAGGTTTTTGCATCTGCATTGATCGTATTAAATCAGATCCCCTAATTTGATCTAGTCTTGTATTAAGCTTAACTGTCTCCAACTTTGCGTCAACTAATTCTTTCTCTTTTTTAGAAAAGTCTTCAGTTAGTTGAGCGTATTGTTCATTTCCCACTTTTTCCATCAGAACTGACTCTTTTAGTTTTTCTTTTAATGCAAGAATATCCTTATCAGATGCACGAATCTTATCCTGATAAAGACTTTCTTGTTTTACCAAACCGGAATTTTTGGCAAACAAAGAGTCGTTTTCCTTTTTAAACATGTTGTTCTGACTAGTTAAGTTAATAACTGACTTATTCAAAATAAACACCTCAAGTTTTAAATCCGACACCATTTTACACACGTCAATTATAGAAGATAAAGAACAAGATACCTTCTAATCTGCAGCCTTGCAATCTGCCATGTATGCAACAAAGTCTTCAGTTGTCATACCTTCAGGTATCACGAAGTTCTTCATCTGTTCTTCAATGCTCTTCATGGAAATGTCATCAACAGGATTTGATGACTCTTCCTTTTCTTCAGATGCTTTTACTGCAGTCATTTGTTCACTCTCAGATCTTACTGTCTCCGCAACATTACACATATTATTCTGTACTATCTCAGATGCACTTTCTTCACTTGAGTACACAGCATAATCAATCGTTGCAGCTACCTCATCATATAATTCTACCATGTAGACATGATTCGAGGTATCATCAAATTGTGTATCCCATTGATAAGTACCATCTGGATTTTGAACAACAACAGCCTTTGACTCCGAAAATGGTGACGAAACTGGGTGTTGTGGAGTAGCAGGATATATAATCATTGCTTGCGTCTTATGATTATTCGGAGTAATACCGCCTTGATTGTAATTTTGACGACCAGCAACGGTATTATCAATCCACTTTGGTCGTTGACACTCTCTTGCAAAATGACCAAATCCATCGCAGTTATAACATTTCACCTTGGATTTGGCAAAGCCTTTAGTGCCATTACCTATAGGTCTCCCAGTTCTCTGAGTGAATCTTCTGACCTTAATAGTAAGCATAGCAAGCTGCCATTGTAGATCCATTTCTTCCAAATCATCAAGATCTATTTGATTGTAATCCTTATCAATTACTGCAGGATCAGTAACCTTTCCTCCAATAAATGCTTCATGAGCATTACAAAAAGCTGAGTAAACACTCATTCTTCCTTCAGCAGAACTCATACTAATTGGCATAGAGTGAAAAAATTGTACATTGCTCTTGACATTTGAATGTGTATTGTCATAAGCAACATATCCAACAATACCTTCAGCATCTACTATTGGTGTAGCTTCTGCACCACTTAGAAATGCATTGTTTCCTGAGATGGAACTTGCTAAATGAACAGACTTAGCATGATATAAGGATGGATCTTGTGTAAAATTCGAGTGAGTATCTTTAATCCTTCTTTTCATGTCTCTGTTCTTCAGCTTGGAGACTACCTTTTCAAAATCCCATGTACTGTATTCCTGATCATCTTGAAGTTGATGAACATAATCAGTCCATGTCTTAGGCAGTGAATCCAGAAACTTATCAACTAGCTCAGTTTGAGGATAAACAACTTCAAGTATGACAACTCAGTGGTCAAATGACTGAATCGAATAATAATCTCATCAAGAGATTCCCCTTTCAGTCCATTAAAAGCTTCATACTGGCGCTTGAGAAGCTTGATACGGTTCTTCTTCAAAGTTACATCGCCCTCACAATATCTTTCGAGAGCATCCCATAAATCCTTTGAAGTAGTGTATTTTTTAAACAAATGTACACCATCTTGAGGCAAGGCCATAGTAAGAGTAGACAATGCCTTTCCCTCAACAACGTATCTTTTACGTTCTTCAATAGGCATATCAGCATAAGTATACCTACTGATCACTCTGTTCTTCTCATATGAAGGCCAATCAAAACCTTGAGTTATCATTAGCCACATTTCCATGTCAGTGAGACGAATGTAGTCTTCAAAACGTCTCTTCCACATCCAATAATTTTCCATACGGAAAAGCTTTGGAGGTGTATTACCTCAACCAACCTCATGATCGTGCATGATCATCTGGCTGATAAGTAAGGCATTGGGTGAGTTTGCGGCAGCTGGTAAGGTCGTCATTTCGAATCTTTTGAATTCAAATAAAACGAAACACTACTTAGTTCGTATAGCACGAAGGACACGTGGCACGAAGCACGAAGCACACGTGGCACGAAGCACGAAGTCACGTGGCACGAAGCACGAAGTCACATGGCACGAAGCTATATGACTTCTACAAAGTACACGTCGCACGAAGTACGAAACACAAGTCATGACCTAAGTCACGAAGAGTGGTTCGCGCTGACGTGGCATGAACACGAAGTTCACTTCATGCTGACGTATGCACGAAGTAACACGAAGAAGAGCACGAATTTTCAAATTAACACGAATTTCGAACGAAAATTGCAATCAATAGCTAATCAAACGATCTTAAACCTTCTGGTAATCAACCTTAGGGCTCTGATACCACTTGTAAGGTGCCCTATTGTTGCGTGGATCGTAATAAGATGTGATTCGTTGTATCAAGAGTGCGGAATCCTCTTGAGATAACTAGATTGCTATTGCCTTTTGTTAATTAACAAGTAATTAATCAACCCAAGGAGATGCACAAGGCTTGTGGTTCGTGTAGGAGAACACACGAAGGAACAATTAACCTTAGTTCGTCAATTCATGAATAATTATCAAGAATTCGAAAATCATTAACCTAATTTCGTAGATTAGGTCTTGTATTTATACTAATTGAGTATTAGATCGTGTGGGCTTAGGCCTTAATTACGTATTAGGCCCGAAACAATAAACAAACCGATCTCCCCATGCTGATGTCAGCATGAGGCTGATCCTTCATGCTGATGACGTCAGCACGAGGGACGACCCATTGTTCTTTGTTTGACTTCGTTTGGCTCGTACATAACATCCAATCATCGTTTAAGTGTTCTACGACACTTATAAACCTTGATTTTATGTTTTTGTACCTGCAAAATAATATATAACACACAAACACAATACAAAACATAAACAGATATAATATTGAAGTTCAAACATAATCATTAAATATCAACACAAGTTCTTATTTAAATGATTACAAACATAGTTCCTAAAACATAAACGATAATCAAATCTATGTTGCGATTCTCTCAACGAATCTGCACCTACAATGTGCTAAACGTGTGAGGCTTTAATGCCTTAATGATTGATGTATTAATGTGTTTAAGGTGTATTTATATGCCTTTAAAGGTGCTTAAAGTGTTTAATGTGTTGTAAGTACTCCCAATAGGAGTTTTGAGCCAAATATGAGCTCTGTGGAAGTTCGGGGACTAGTTTTGACATAGGTAGAAACCTAAAATCGGGATTAAGGGTTTTGTATCAGCTTATTTGCCCCTAATTGCAGAAAATTAATCCTATCTTTTAACCCTAAACCACCCCCTAGCCTATATCAATCCTTTATTTGATTTTCTACCGATTTCGGGTCCATTAGGAGCAATTAATCACTTGTATATTGATCCGGTAATCATCTTCAAGGTAAGGATTGTATTCTCCACTGATTTTAGGTCATTCCTAAGTGTTCATCTCGTTCATACTTGAACTTGATCGGTTATTTGTGTTTCGTTGCTAGAATCGGTGATTTCGGATCGTTCGGTAACCCTTATTTCGATCAATTGAGGTTTAGTGATTTCCTACAGGTATGAACATGATAATGATGATTTTTTTGATGATATTATGTATTTCATATGAGTGTCACATCTGGTCTTGAGGTTTGATTTGGATTCGATTGCGTTTGTGAGTTAATTTAGGTCATTTAGATGTCAAATCGATTGTAAAATGAGTATAATGAATCCATGAATCAATTGATGACTTGATAATTATAATTAAGCCTTAATTTGATGTGTATGAACTGTAGAGGTCATGGTGGCTTAACATGGATGTTTGATGGTGGAAATTGTTTGCAAAACAAAGGGTTTATTAGGTCTTAAAAAATTCAGTCGTATTGCAAAAATCATATCTTCTTTATAGAACGTATTAAAAGATGAATCTTACATTTTTAAAAACTTCTTTGAGTCCCCTACGTTTGTTAAGAACTGAGTTTTCTCTGATTTGGTTGTCTTGTATGCCAAAAGTAGTCTACAAAACTGAAAGTAGTCAAAATATGAAAGTAGTCTACAAGATATGAAAGTAGTCTACAAAAAGAGTCAAGTAGTCTACAAATGAGTCAAGAAGTCTACAGAATGGTATAGTAGTCTACAATAGGTGAAAGTAGTCAACAAAGACTATTATACGACATGTATATAGACTATAGGCCGGTTTAGCTTCATTCATGCTCGTTAATCGGTCCTATGTTTGTTATAGGTAGTCGGGAATACTTGCTTTGCACGATAACCTTAGTTATCGTTTGTGTGCGCTTCTACGAGGTAAGATAACATCTTTTGTCACCTGGTGGTACAACAAAACACGTTTATCATAAGTAAAACCTTCCAAACGTTTATTTTTGATTAAAAGTAAAGTAAATGTTGGAATTTCGTATGCCCAAGACACATATTAAATTGACGTGGCTAGTATGTGATGATCCAAGTCAGGTCATACCCAATAACAAGTTAGACAAACACTTATGATATTTATTTATATGATATGATCTTTAAATAAATATCAATACTTGAAGCATTTAGAAAATGAGTTTCTAAATAAATGCACTTGAGAAATATAAGTAAATTATATGGATAATTTATTTTGAGAAATATTTGAATGTGTTTATTTGGCAAAATAAACACTTATGTGTGTTGTGTATAATACATAATATATTACATAAGGTATATAACATGTTATAATACATTTATATATATTGTATAAAAGGAAAATGCATGTGAATTTTGAGTTGGTGAGACCCATGTGGTCTCACATTGGGGCCGGCCCCCTCTCACCCAAAACACACATACATTTGCTTGTTTTATATAACTCACTAGCTACATTGGAAACACACACTTAATACATGCACTTGCTATAGTGTTCTCTCAACTCTCAAGAGCAAAAACTCTCTCTTTTTCTCTCTTGATTTTCGGCACAAACAAAGAAAGAAGAGAAGGGTTTTTCAAGTCTAAATCCTAGCATATTTGGGTGTTTGTTGGAGGCTTGGGGTATGCAAACTTGAGGTACTTCTATTTTGAAGACTTGGCTTATTTAAGAACATCATCTTCTTCATATCAACCTTCTCATAAGCTTGGAAGAAGGTAGTCTTCTAAACACCCTATGGTTGTTATTTTGATTGTATGACATTCATATACATGGATCCTTATTGTTTGGGTTTTTCTTTTATAAGTTAAAATTTGGTTTTAACTATATATAACATAATGAAAGGTTCACTTTTTCCGCTACGTTTTTCATGTTATAAGGATAATATGACTTTGATAAAACCCAAAAGACCCAACAGTAAATGGGATTATGGGAGGTTGATATGGGATATGATGCTTACTTTTCTATGATGAATGACATGTATATGCAGGTTGCAAAGGCATAAGGTAAGTTCCCATATTATGGAATGAAGATATGCATATGAAATGTGAATATGATATGATGTCATGTTATGTTATATGGTCATGATACGATGTTACGCTTAAGCTAAATGATCATGATATAATGTTATGCTTTTGATATGTGAACACATAATGGTGACATGTTTATGATATGATTACATGTGTGGCTTTATCACCTAGTCACTAGTCCTTTGATTAGGATTGCCATGTTCACGTGCACGTTAAGGGCCCTAAAGTAAAGATGATATGTGATTAACTTAGGTAAAAGTGTAGCCTACGTTAACATAAAGTAAGATAAAAGTGATTAGTTTAGGTGAAAGTGTAGCCTAAACTCATGTAATAAAGAAGTCTCGAGTATATGTAAAGTTGTGTTAAGCTTAACTCGTGCTAGTTGTAAAGCTAGTGCGTGCATGGTCACTTGAGTTGCTCCTTGTGGCATAGTTATGTTTGTTTATTCCGGGTGGAGTAACTAACCACCAATGCGTAAAGGCATAAACGGTTTATTCAGTTGGAAATGACTTTGTCTTTCCTTAACGACGCCGATGGACCCCTTATTGGTTACCCATCATGTCGGGTGTGAGGACTCCCTGTATGGTCTATGACCGCCTACACACAACCCCACATCCCTAAGTATGTGTGGCTTATGTCACATAGCCTAGGTCTAAGCAAAAGAAAAGTAAAGATATAAAAGAGTAAAGAAAGATGAAAAGTAAAGCTTTATGATGATAGGCACACTTAGGATTATGATGTTCCTAATGTGTTATGCTATATGATGCTTACGATGTTTATGATGTTTCTTATGTTTATGATGTTTATGATGCTCATGTGATATTAACATATAATGATGATATGATTATGTTAATATATCTGATCGGCAAATGTTTTCAAATATGTTATTCTTACTAAGCTAATTTATTAGCTAACACTTGCTCTTTGAAAATGTTGTGCCATCAGATTAGATGAGTTTGGAGTTAAAGAAAGGATAGCTTGGTGAGCATGGGTAAAGACATTAAAGAAGATAGAAATTATGTTCTTGATGCTTAAGCTACCCTTAGCCTTTTGTTTGGCTATTTCATTTACGATATTATGATTAAAGACTATGTAATAATGCTTGGCATTAATGTTGGTGCCAAGACTTGGATTTTCTTTTATTATTTCGATGATGCATATAGTAACACCAAATGTTTTCAAATGTTTCATCCGATTACGGATGGGCAGCTTTGTATGAGATCCTTTTCCGCTATTATTAAATACCGTTAGGCGAAAGTTTTGAAAATCCAGGTTTTTAAATGACGGGTTTTACATTACATGATGGGTATTACAAGTTCGTATCAGAGAAATGGTTTAAGTGAACCAAGAACTATAGGTTTACCATAGGAATTGGACATAAACTGATAGAGGACATGTAGGGCTTAAGTAGGTATGCTTAGCCACTGGAATGAAATGCTTTAGGACCTGTTTGGGACTGAGTGAGGGTGTAGATTGAGGCATGAATGTGTTTATATGTTGCTAAAATTTATGTTAAGTAGCCTTAATCTCTTTGTTCTTACTTTAAGCTTTGCTAACCGACGTCATTGCATTGTAGACATCATGGTTAATGCTCGTACTAACAGTCGACGTGAGAGAGCAGCTCCAAGCATCACCCAAACTGATCAAAATGGGGCTGGAAATGGTGTTAACCAAAGGCCTCCTCGAAGGCCACTTCCAAGTGTACAGCTCACTAGGTCAGAAATTGATCGGGCAAACCCAGTGATTGAGCAGATTCCTACCCGAGCTGAAATGCATGAAGAATTGAGGGCTATTCGAGCTCTTTTGTTGAGGAATGAAGAGGAGTTGGCTCAAATGAGAGCTGAAAGGGAAGCTAGCTTGCATCCGAATAAGCATACTGATGAAAACTATTCCAACCGCTCAAACCGTGCTGAGCCATCTGTTGTAAGGTCGTTGGATGCTCCTGAAAATGTTGTAGCTGATAGGAATGGTGTGGAAAATAGGGTGGAGCCTCGTGTTATGGTTGCTCCTCATGTCCATAACTTTAAATATGAAAGCTTTAAGAAGTGTGGTGCTAAGGAATTTGATGGCACACTCGATGCAGTGGGTGCCATGGAATGGTTAGCTGATATTGAAGTGGTTTTTGCTTCATGCTACTATCCAGATGAGATGAAGGTGTTATGTGCTACCCGCGTGTTAACAAAGAATGCTCGCAACTGGTGGAGATCAACTACGGTTTCTTTGACTCCTGAGGTGCTTGCTGTTATGCCTTGGGGTACATTCAGGGAAAAGTTTTTGGAAGAATATGTGGGTACACGTGAGTTAAGGTTGATTGGGAAGGAATTCAGGGCTTTGACTGCTAAGCCAGGTGCCATAGGTGAGTATGCTCCCTCATTTACAGAAAAGCTCCAGTTTGTAGGTCATATGGTACCCAGGGAGATAGATCAGATCGACTATGATGTTCTTCCTGCCAGCTATTGTGGCCTCTAAGAGATTGGATGATGATTTTAAGTCTGAAAAAGTGTCTACAAAAGATTATGATAAGAAGTCCGGGTTCAAGAGAAGGTTTAATGGGTCTTCAAAATCAGAAAAACAGTTTAAAGGAGGTTCTTCCTCCCATAAAGGTAAGGATGATAAGAAGATTGCTCCATGGTATTCAGCTTGCAAGGCCCCACACAACGGGTCATGTTCTGAGAAGACAAAGAGATGTGACAAGTGTGGTATGTCGGGCCATACTACCTCAGTTTGTAAGGATAAGACTCGTTGTTACAGGTGCCAGGAGACGGGCCATTTGATTGCAGATTGTCCCGTGAAGAAGAATGAAGATGAGAAGAAGAAAGATCAACCCAAAGCTAAGTCTCGTGCCTTTCAGATGACTACCGACCTTGCAAAGGAATTGATGAGGTAGTAAGCGGTACTTTTCTTGTTAATTCAAAACCTGCTTCTGTTCTTTTTAATTCGGGTGCAAATAGGTCTTTTGTGTCTACCTTGTTTGCTCCTAAGCTCGAGAGAGTTACTACCCCCCTTGATTGTTCTATAGAGGTATAAATTGCTAACGGTACTATTAGTGATATCCGTGTGGGTTATGATGATTATTCTATCGAGATTGAGGGTCGTTCCTTTCCGATCCAGTTGTTGCCTACTACTCTTGCTGGTTTTGATATAGTGATAGGCATGGACTCGTTATCCCAAAATGATGCTACCGTTATATGTTCTCAAAAGATCGTGCATTTCTCTACTCCGGATGGTAAGGTCATTTCTGTTTATGGAGATAAGACGAAAGGGAGCATAAAGATCATTAATTTGATGAAGGCTCTCAATTGCATTCGGCATAATAAGAATCATTTCCTTGCTTATGTTATTGATACACGAAAGGAGAAGTCTTCTATCTCTAATGTTGATGTGGTTTCTGAATTTTCTGATGTCTTTCCGGATGATCTTCCCGGTTTTCCTCCCGATCATGAGGTCACTTTTTAGATTAATCTTGTACCCGGTGCGACTCCTGTTGTAAAAGCACCATATTGTTTAGCTCCTACAGAAATGAAAGAGTTAATGTCTCAGCTTCAAGAGTTATTTGACAAAGGTTTCATACAACCAAGTTCCTCGCCTTGGGGAGCTCCGGTACTCTTTGTCAAAAAGAAAGATGACTCTATGCGCATGTGCATAGACTACCGTGAGCTGAATAAGCGAACGGTTAAGAATAAGTATCCTCTCCCGCGCATTGATGATCTCTTTGATCAGCTCCATGGTGCTTCCTACTTCTCTAAGATCGATTTACGGTCCGGTTATCATCAATTAAAGGTCAAAAAGGAAGATGTATCCAAGACAGCTTTTCGTACATGTTATGGGCACTATGAGTTTCTTGTCATGCCATTTGGGTTGACAAATGCTCCAGCCGCTTTTATAGATTTAATGAATCGGGTATGTCACCCATTCTTAGATCATTTTGTGATTGTTTTTATTGATGATATCCTGATTTATTCTGAGTCTAAAGAAGAGCACCGTGAGCACTTAAGAGTCGTTCTTGAGGTTCTTAGGGAGAAGAAGTTATATGCAAAGTTCTCAAAGTGTGAATTCTGGCTTCGAGAAGTTCAATTTCTCAAGTATGTCGTCTCTTCTGAAGGTATTAAAGTTGATCCCGCAAAGATTGAAGTTGTCTCTAAATGGGAACAGCCAAAGACACCTACGGAAATCAAGAGTTTTCTTGGTTTAGCAGGCTACTATCGAAGGTTCATTCAAGATTTCTCTCGTATAGCTAAGCCCATGACTGAATTGACAAAGAAAGGGGTGAAGTTCGTGTGGGATGAAGCTCAAGAAAAGGCTTTTCAAACGTTAAAGACCAAGTTATGTGAAGCTCCAATCCTCGCCTTACCCGAAGGTACCGATGATCTTGTTGTTTATAGTGATCCTTCTATTTAAGGTTTGGGTTGTGTTCTCATGCAAAGGGACAAGGTTATTGCCTATGCTTCACGTCAGTTGAAGCCTCATGAAAAGAACTACCCGACCTATGATCTGGAGTTGGCTGTTGTGGTGTTTGCTTTGAAGTTGTGGAGGCATTATTTATATGGCACTAAGTGTACCTTGTACACCGATCATAAAAGTTTGCAATATGTCTTCTCACAAAAGGAAATGAATGTAAGACAAAGAAGATGGATGGAACTTCTGAAAGATTATGATTGTGAAATTAAATATCATCCCGGTAAAGCTAATGTGGTGGCGGATGCATTGAGTAGAAAGGTGCAGAACTTTTCTAGTAGATTGATGAGCATGGTTGTTCAAGCTAAGTCGGGGTTACTTGATCGAATCAAGGAAGCTCAAGTTAAGGCTTTGTTGAAAGAGAACATTGACAAGGAAATCATTGGGAAGAAGAACGTCTTGCCATGGAAACGAACAGCCGTGGTTTCCAGACATATAAGGGTCGAATCTGGGTACCATTGCTAGATGGTAATCAAGAATTGATCCTTGAAGAAGCTCATAGGTCAAGATATTCAGTTCACCCCGGTGTTACAAAGATGTGTGCAGATTTGAAACCTATTTATTGTTGGCCGGACATTAAAGGAGAAGTTGCACATTTTGTTGAAAGATGCTTGACTTGTGCACGGGTAAAAGCTGATCACAAAAAGCCATATGGAATGTTGCACCAATTGGAGGTTCCGGAATGGAAATGAGATCATATTACTTTGGATTTTGTGACCAAGTTGCCTAGAACTCCTAACAGAAATGACATGGTATGGGTTATTGTGGATAGGTTGACGAAGAGTGTTCATTTCTTAGCAACACGTCAAGACGTGCCACTAACCAAGATGGCAAAGATGTACTTAGATGAAGTTGTCACCAAGCATGGTGTCCTTTGTCTATTGTTTCAGATCGAGACACGAGGTATGTATCTAGTTTTTGGAAAAGTCTTCAGCGAGAATTAGGTACTCGAGTAAATTTGAGCACCGCCTATCATCCTCAAACTGATGGGCAAAGTGAAAGAACAATTCAAACGTTGGAGGATATGTTGAGGGCTTATGTACTAGAATATGGTGGAGCATGGGATGATCACTTGAAATTGATTGAGTTTTCTTATAATAATAGCTATCATGCAAGTATTGGAATGCCGCCATTTGAAATGCTTTATGGTAGGAGGTGTAGGACTCCAAGTTGTTGGATGGAGCCCGGTGAAAAGCAAATTACGGGTCCTAAAATTATAGAGATCACCGCTGAAAAAATTAATATCGCAAAGGAAGCACTTCGTGTAGCTAGGGAACGACAGAAAACTTATGCCGACAAGAAAAGAAGGCCGATTGAGTTTGAAGTTGGTGACATGGTGATGCTGAAAGTTTCTCCATGAAAAGGAGTCATT
The DNA here is from genome assembly GCF_010389155.1 of Erigeron canadensis. Lineage (NCBI taxonomy): Eukaryota > Viridiplantae > Streptophyta > Magnoliopsida > Asterales > Asteraceae > Erigeron > Erigeron canadensis. Next base: position 8,741,818 of record NC_057764.1, read on the forward strand.
CGTTTTGCAAAGAAAGGAAAGTTAAGTCCACGATTCATTGGACCATTCAAGGTTTTGAAACGTATCAAAGATGTAGCATATCAATTGGAGTTGCCTCCAGAATTGGTTGGAATCCATAATACATTTCATGTCTCTTATTTGAGGAAATGTTGGGCGGAGGAGTATTGATCCGAAGAAAAGAATGATTAAGGAACCAGTAGCAATACTTGGGAGAAAGCAAAAGAAGCTACGCCGAAAAATGATTGACCTTCTGTTGATCAAATGGAAGCATAACCATGGTGAAAACCTAACTTGGGAAACGGAATCCGTGATGAAGGAGAAGTATCCAGAGTTGTTCATTTCTGATCAGATTCCGGGGACGGAATCCTTTTAAGGGGGAGGTAATTGTAACATCCCAAACTTTTTACTTAACGATTGACTTGAGTCGTTAAGTCAACATTACGTGTCTGTTATGCCTATAAATGATTTAATGACTATATGTGTTTAATGTGTTATATGTGCCAGGCTTTGGTGCCTTAATGATTAATGTGCTAAAGTGCTTAAGATATGTTTTATATGTCTTTTGATGTGCTTAAAGTGTTTAATGTGTTGTAAGTATTCCCAATAGGTGTTTTGAGCTAAATATGAGCCATAAGGAAGCCTAAGGACTAGTTTTGACATAGGTGGAAACTAAAAAACGGGATTAGGGTCTTGGAGCAGGTCATTAGCTTCTAATTAATCATACTATCCTTTTCTTTTTCAGACCTAACCATTCCCCATTGCCATAATCAATTCCTTGTTCGATTTCATTTTCGTTTGGTTGATTCGAGAGTGTTTGATCAAGTTTTTACATTCTCTTTATAATCTCCAGGTATCCCAGGTATAATAACATTGATTTCATGTCCTTTCAATCCCTTGATTCAATTCATAACTGATCTAGGTCTTTAGAGGGTTGACTGGAGTCAAAACCGTGAGTTTTAAGCGATTCAGTAACCTAAAACGATTGTTGTTGTGTTGCAAATCAATTGGATGTTAAGGGTTGTTTTCATGACATCATTAGAGTCTTAAAATGATGAATTTTGAGGGTTAAAAGTCGTTCATAAGGTTTGGGGTCATTTGGGGTGTGTTTGGTTAAGTTTTGGAGGTTAAACAATGAGGTTTGTGCATAATCGGGACTAGCTGCGGCGTAGCTACTCAGCTGCTGCGCAACTTGGTAGCGACGGAATTTTCAAATGGCCATAACTTTTGAACCGTAACTCCGTTTTTAACAAATAAGCTATCCACGGAATCGTAAGAGAGTCTACTTTCTAATAGTTATGTTTTTAAAAGATGATTGTGATGTCAAGTTTCCAGAAAGTTTAATTTAGTAAGTGAATGTCGAGTTTCGTCGAGTTATGTAAGCTTTAAAGTATTAATCGAATGTCCGATGCATCAAGCCTTGTCAGAGGTCATGTTTATAGATACTTAGGCTTGATTCATGAACAAAAGTAAGTACGTACTTGTTTAGCTTATTATGTCGTTTAATGATTATAGGTAGTCAGGAATACTTGCAAAGCTCGGTAACTTTAGTTATCGTTTGCGTACGCTTCTACGAGGTAAGATACACTACTTTGACACGCTGAGGGTTAAACAAAAGCATGGTTTTCATATAATAACTTCCCCAATGATATCTTGATTGCTTATGGGTATTCGGGGTTACATGGGAAGTGTTATGGGCTAGGTAAATGACCATTGAGACCTGAAATGCAGTCCCAATGATATGTGATGTGACGTTATCTTATGAAATGATATGTACTGTCTTATGATGTAATGAATTATGACACTTGTTGATGATTATTGAAATGTGCATGATTGTATGGCTTATTCATCTAGTTCACTAGACTCTTTAAGTTGTCATGTCACGTGCACATTTAAGGGCCCAAACGTTAATGTGAATTGATGTGATGTGATATATGCTAATGCTCGAGCTATTTTACAGAGATGAAAGTGTTAAGCTTAACCCGTACATGCCTTTGCCAGGGTTGTGCGTTTGATGTGGTTGCTTGGGTGGCTCCTTACAACGAGGTACAACGTGCAGAGTAATACGGGAGGTCTTACCAGCCCCACTTGTCTTGTACATACGGATTACTCAGGGATTCGATTGCCATTCCTTAACGACATCGATGTACAGCCGTAAGGTTGATCCATCTAGTCGGGTGTGACTTATGTTACACTTAAAAGATGTTTAGATGTGATATGTGAAGATGCTAAATATGATTAAGCACCTTTAGGAAGATCTATCCTATATGAAAGATGATTAATGTAAAGATGTGACGTTGTGATGATATGTGCCTTAATTATGTAATACGGCACTTATATAAAGTTTTAATTGAACAAATACTTTCTAAACCTTGTGTACTCTTACTTAGCTAATTCGTTAGCTAACACTTGTTTTCTTGAAATGTGTTGCCCCCTCAAGTTTAGCATGCTTTAAGATTTGATGAATAAAGAGCGAGGCATAGGTAGATTGCTTGAAGAAGAACATAGTTTACCCATAGTGGCTGCTCCTTCTAGACCTTTGAATTTATGTTAAGATGTTCATGAATTGTATTGACTTGTGATCGGTTGTTTTATGTTGGGTAACCGATGAATTTCCATTTAAACTTGTTTCAATGATATGGCTAGTAACACCGTTTGATAAGCCAAACTGAATTTATTGGTTTGGACTTTTAAACGTTTATTCCGCTTTCTTTGACACCGTAAGGTGAAAATTTTTGGAAATCCTTGTTTTTAAATGATGGGTGTTACATAATTCATGGTCAATGTCACAAAGGCATTCGATAACCATGTCTTACTATCCTCAAAGACTTTTAGGTAGATAAATCCGAGGTCACATAGACTTCTCGTGTACTCAACAAATTCATAAAATGAAAATGTGAGACCTACGTTCAAAGTTGGAAAACATGTTAGCATTAGTTGGATTTTCATTCGATCATTACGGAATACAAAAAATATGATATCACTACGAATGTTCCGGCAATATCACAAAGATATGCAATGTCACAAAGACATATAAAGACTCATTGTGTCCTAGTCAAAGAAAAGATATATCAAGTACGCTCTAGACTCGATAGTGATCAAATGAAGTCGGGGACCAGAGCAGAGTGTCTCCCTTTTTCAATATCAACATCTTCCCAATGAAGAGTCGATAGAAATGTGAAAATCTCTGTGAAAATAAAACAAGCATTTGTTAAGAAATACTTGAGTGGTTAGGTAAAGATGTGCATTGCTTCACTGGGTCCATGAAGTCTTCTTCAATATCAAGAAATCAACAAATGAAATCCGATAAAAACGTGTTTACCCAGCTTTTTTAGAATTTTGGGGACGACTTTTGTTTCTTTTAGCCCTTTCTCACATCATATCACCGTAACCTCTCACTTTTCGACAACTCCCTCATGTCCTATTTGCACAAATATCATCACACTCATATACCTTCACAATCTAGAATTGAGAATATAACTTCAGGGTTAGATCTCATCGGCGATGATAAGATCATGGAGTTTTTATGAGTGACCTAAACTCTCGTTTGCAAATCTAACACCGAACTTCAATAAAGATGATTGAAAATGTGTTGAAAACCATCCAAAGTGTTTATAAAATGACAAAAGAGTTTGAACACTTGGAAGTTTTGGTTAAATAAACAAACTCCCCCTATATATATGCATGATTATAACAAATTGTTTTGCATATAAAGGGTGAGTAAAATGATTGTAAGTTGCTCACAAACATTAAAAATGAGACTACAAAGACGGTACACAAAGGCGTTCGATGCCTTGCATCTCATCTTAATATTTTGTGAGAAACTCAAAGACAACGTAAATAAAAATGATTAAAAGAGAAAATATTTTTGGATTTTTTGAAAATAAGAAAAATAAAAATCTTTTTGGATTTTTCTAAAATGATGAAATAAAATGAAAATATTTTTGTATTTTTCTAAAAATAAAGAAATTATAAAAACGGTTTTAACACGGGTTATACACTGAAGTGTGTATAAGGCACTTTTCATTAAATCACTTCGAAATTACCTTTGGAACCCATTTGAGAATAGATCCAATGATTTTTGATTTGTTAAAAAACCAAATGTAAGTCTCATCGATTTGATGAATTGACGTTGAATTTCACGGAGAAATAAAACCCGGTGGTTGAGTTGAAAAGAGTTTTCGTGGAAGCAACGGTGAAAAATCATTTGAATTCTTCGAAAAACATCCAATCTTGGGAGATGGAGTTGAAAAATGATTTTTCGAACCAAAATCATTCACTTTTTGCACAACTGCTTTCACAGATTTTGGTGCAAGATCAAAAAGTTCCGAAAAAGAATATTTGAATGATTTTGACTCAACTGACTTATCCTTAGAAATCGATTTCCATGTAGATTTAGTCAACTGAGATTTTGCCTGAGAAATATGTTCAGAATTATCCTCAAAGGATAGAAAAGAGACAAAAGTAGTTGTTCCATGAAAATTTGGTTTCTTAGCGTACTTCTTACCCTTTTTCAAGGAGTAAGTAGTAAAATGAGATAACTTTCGAGGATAATAGTTAGCAGTACTTCTTACACTTTCTTAAAAATTGTTTTCTGAGATGCGGAAAAGTTAGCAGTAATAGCAGTGGATTCATTATGGCAAATGACATAGTCAAGGTCTAGCATCTCCAAGGTTAGAGGTAATTAACGTTTTATACAGCAAAGTTTGCATCAGTAAGTGGCTCAATGCCTAAGTTAGTTACTACAGTGAAAATAAAGACGATAATAATTTATGATACAAGCAACAGAATATTATAATAATAATGCCTAAAATAAGTAGGCCTAATAGTAATGAAATTATAGTGACACGATTAGCTATCTAAGGCAAACTAAGTAATGTCTTTTAACAGTAATGGAACTAGAGTAATACCTAAAGTAAGTAAGCCTAATAATAATGTTCCTTATAATGACATAATCAGATATCTAAGGCAGACTAAGTAATGTCTCTAAACATAATGGAACTAAAGTAATGCCTAAAATACATAAGGGCTAATAATAATGTTCCTAAAATAATGAGACTAAGCCCATTATACTAAGGAAGCTAGTGATAAGTAAGCCTATTGTAAACACCAAAACAATAAGCTAAAGTAAGGCTCTACTTAGATTTTACATCACCTTTGGGTAGAAGTAACTAATATCTAAGTAACACATGAGTATTAGGGTCATGCAACACAACGCTTATCTTTTGTCTTTTGGGCACAAAATCAAGAATCGTGTATATTATGCATGGAAATAGTCCTTTTAGGACACAAAATATATTAAATAACCTTTGGGCTTTAGGAATCACATTTGAGCTTTGGGAACAAATGATAAAACCATGTACATTAGTGCGAAGCCCCCAACAATTACGAGGGTCCGGGGGCAGCGCCTTTGGAAGCGTTTTATGTGTAACAATCACCAACAATTATATACTTATCGTTATAGGTGGAGCACTTTAGGTAAATATACAATTTCCTTCTTTTATCCGAAAAATAAAAGGAATCCAATGTGCGAATAAACATAAATCAATTGGAGTGATATGACATCCCAGATCGTCCTATGAAACCTGTAACAGCATTAAGCATGTTTGCTATTGATTTCGGGTTCCTAAAACAAAGTGATTGAGTAATAATGGGATGAGTAATTCGGCTGTAACTTGATACACGGCTTTCAGAAGAGAACACACACGAAAATTAGGGTGTACTATGTGTAGGGATTAACCTAAACTTAGGGTTAATGACTCTTTATATATAACAAGAGAATATACACTTTAAACCCCTTTGGTGTTTCATGTGTGGACCATTAGTCCTCTTAGTTACAATCAACTAATAGGAACCCATATACTACGTCTTTAATAGTAAATAAGTCCATTATATATTTACTAGACATAGAGATTTCAGTTATCGTCAAATATCATATCAGGAATGATACATGATCAGTGACGGCACACTAACGTGGTTCCAACATCCGACATATATTTCAGTGTTCTACAATAATAACTACAAAACTAGGTTGCAAAAAACTAGGGATGACTATGATCAAATGACGAACTATAGTTTTGGATACAAACAATATTTAGTAGTGTTATATTAATACACATACTTTTGTATAAAAGGCATAAGATGTAGCAATAATAAAATAACGTATAAAAACAGTCACAACAATAAGATTTATAAAAACATAAAACAAAACAATATCTATATTAATACAAACAATAACACTTTGATAACAGTGATGTGAAATGTCTTTCTTTAATAAATGTTAAATGCAGGTAAAACCTAACGATGATCAAAATTACTATATATTAAAATTATGTTATAAAGGTAAGAATTATATATGTATAAAAGTAATTCGATAGGATCATGGGAACCCAGAAATTAATAGTCACAAAATTGAAAAAGAAAACTTTGATGATGTAAAAGTTTAAAATTAAAAATTAAAAGGTACAAATGAAAATAGGTAAAAGTTAAAAGGTAAACTTTAGGGATAAAAATAGATAATTAGTGATCAGTGTTGTACTTTCAAGTGAGGAACACGTTTGCAACCAGTAAAAAAGCAAGTTAAGTAGATAACCACAACAATATGCGTTAATTTGATTTATTTGTCCAATAAATATTGGTTTGGGTTTGTTTATGGATGTAATTGAAAAGTTTAATTCTTTTTTATTTATTTATTTTTTTTTGGTAAAGAAAACTTTGATTAGTTTGGGTTGTGTAAGTGGAAGATACGTTTTTATTTAAAAAATTGAATTATATTAGTGTAGATGCACGTTTCGTGCAAGGATTATTGTCTGTTGCAATGCAATTCCAAGAGTTGATTATGGTGAAGAGAAGACATCATCAAGGTCATGATGATGTCATCATCACCTCGTGATGACGTCAGCATGAGGCAACTATTTCGTGCGAAGGAACTCAAAACCCACGAACGTGATAGAAGCTCAGCCCATGTAGCAGCCTATATATACAAGACTTAGATTACAATTTAGGGTTAATGATTTTAGACTTGTCAGAAAACTATTCATAGGATCGGTGTAGAGATCTATGCACTGTGTCCGCCCATGTAATTCATTATTATTGTCGTCTCTTTGATTGTAATCCGTAATCATTGAGATGTTTTCTATACGGATTGAAACCTCAAAGTTGATTATGAGTGGATTCCTCACTTTCATAGCCGAATTGGTTGCGATTTGAACGGTCCTACTTGTTTCAACAATTAGATTATTGGTAGATAGTTTTAGGCTATCACAAATGGTATAGATGTTCTTACGTGTTCTTATATAGGTTGCTATATAACTTTTTTACAAAATCTTTAAATTTATTATAAATTTTAAAAAAAAATATAACTTACCTCCACTTAAACAAAAAACTTATATATCGGTATATCTTCTACATCAATACATATTCCCACATATTTAAGAGAGGATATGCTATTGATTATGTGACAATTACTTTTATTTGACACCTGAGATTTTTGCTTAGATGGCATTTTGTTCTATTTTTTTTTTCTATTTTTCTTCTTTTTTTTGTAACATTATCTATAATTCTATATCTATACTATATTATAAAAAGAATATGTCTCATGTTGAAAGTTACAAGGGAAAATGTCTAAAACATCCTTAATAATTATATTACACTATCAGTCCTTTATCTTTTAAAATATCTCCATTAACCACTTTACATCAATTACTTTTAAATCAATTAATAATATCACTCGATGCCGCCTTTACCACCAAAAGCCATCCCACACCACCACATCGTCGTCGCCTAACGTCGCACTAACGTCGCATTGTGCAGATACCGTGCTAGTTTGGTTTAATATATGTCGTGTGTGTATGTCATGTTGTAATTATTTATTAACTATTAATTACTTTGGGAATATAAAACTTCAAAGATTTAGATGAATTTTTTTATTATATAACTAAGAGAAGATAATTTTTCTCATTATTGACATACAGAGTTAATTGTCACATAAATTTTTTGATCATTGGTCATTTTATCACAATATTCATTTTACTTTCATGTCATATGTATAGTCATGTTATATTCATTAGTCCATTAATCAAAAATTTTGTTAATCAATATCAATGTAAAATATTTAAAAAGTTTTATTTGATATAAAATTATTTTCACGTTATAAAGAAATTAGTTTGATTTTTTCACATCAATATATCCATATTTGTTTAAATTATAGTCTACAATTTATAATAAAATAGCTTAATTATTTTGTCTTATAAGTTTTACTTCTTGCCTTATTGTCATTCAACGAGATTTTTTTTATTGATTTCGTACATTTTTTTTCTTTTATGGCCAATTCAACTAGATTAATACTCGGTTGGTGATGAATAAAAAATAAATTTATATATGTATCATACAATGTAAGAAATAATGTAGCGTGAAAACAAAAAAATATTAGATAGTTAATTTTCATAATAAATGTTTACTTTTATCCCGCTTTGATATTTTCGGGAGTCTTATAGTACTCGTATATTATGAAATAGTGTTTACATACTCTTTTGATATGAAAATTTAACATAAATTAAAGATGTGAATACCCGACTAAACCCGAAATCTAACCTAAAAAACCCAGGTTAAAGTTTTGAAAATCATTGGGTTCGGGTGACCCTTCTGGTTAACAGGTCGACACATCAACCTAAAAATTTTTAATATATATATATAGGTCGACTTGTCAACCCATTTGATCTGCCAACTCAACAACTCACAACCCATTTGACTTATAATTAACCCATCAAATCACCACCATACCCACCACCGATCAAATCACCACCACACCCACCATCGATCAAATCTTTACTATCCCCTTTGACTTATTTCATCAATCATTTTCGTTTATTAATTGTAAAACAGGGTATGGCGGCGACTAGGGAGAAAAACGCAGGAGCACAACGGTATCATGGAAAGTCTAATGATAACGATGGCTGGATTCAAGTCAATCACAGGAAGAGGCTTAGATCTAATGTTCAACAAGGCATTATGAGTGATGTTAAAGGAAGATTTCAATCTCGACAATTTAACAATGGAGCATAGCCTAATATCAAAGATGTGGATCGATTATCAACATCAATCTATGTATCCAATATTCCTTGGAAAGCAAATGAAAAGGATCTATGGGATGAATGCAAAAAATGGGGAACAGTTGTGACATCCGTCACCAAAACTGGTACTTTATTATAGTTTCTAACTTCAATTCTGAATGTCTTGACTAGTCAATGTGCTTATATAGTATAACAAGCGCAGAAATGTGGCAATCATTTCAATATGTGACTCTTATTACTTGGATTCCAATAATTTAGGATTTAGTCATTTCAATATATGACTCTTATTACAGGAACATTTTTAAGGTGTTAAAAGTTTATAGAAAAAGGAATGAATTTTTTTTAAGCTTTATAGGTCTTTAACTTTTATAAAACTTTTCTATGCGCAAACAGTGAATTTTCTGACTAGTTTGTAATTATGGAATTTTTAAAAATAGTTTAAGAACAAAATAAATTCCATAAAAATTCACGTAAGTATCTAACACATAAATGTTACAGTGGTAAAAATTTAAGGTATTGGTTAGTTCGTTTGGTCTAGAATAAAAATTGATAAAGTTACCAAAAATTCCAGTGAATATGAGCTTGTAGAATTTGATCATAAATCATTAAAACAAATACTCTATATTAAGTTATGTGACTTGTAACTTAATAATATATGAAGAATCAGATCGTGATTATTTTGAAAGTAGCCATATGTGTATTTCATCAAATACGAGTTACAATGGACGGTTCTTGACCATATCCATAATTGTAACTTGTTCATATATATGTTGTATAGATTCTAGCGACGTTGTTGGACTTTGCATAACTACTTGCTTGTTGAGGTGAGTTTCGTGGCCCCTTTTTATATTATTTCTTTGGGGGAAAATGATGCTCAAAACACTTTTCATTTCTTTACTAGCTGCGCCAAAACTAGTTTGTTTTCTTGGGCAAATACGTGTAATTATGAAATGTGTATGCTAGCTTGCTTGTGTTGATTTCTATGTTGCAATAGATGTCTGTCGATATCTATTGAAGACTATTTGATAACTATTAACCAACTTTATACTCCAGCTGGTAGTTTGTTGGTATAACAATGTGTGATTGAGTTGTTGGCAAGTGATGTGATTGAGTTGTTGGCAGGAGTGATGGGATTGTGTTGTTGGATAACTATGATGACATTGATCAGTATTTAGTATGCATACATGCTACTACATGTTTATATTTACACTATTATCCAAACCTCATATATCATGCACACCAAATTCATTTGTATTCCTTTAAACCTACGAACTCACCAACATTGTGTTGACATTTTCGAGCATTTATTTTCAGGTAATAACAATGATTAAGGAGACTGAGCATAAGGATTTTAGGAAGACTAATAAAGAGATCCTTCATGGACTCCTAGTTGCATTTAATCATTGAACTCTATTCGCTATTTGTTACATCTTTTGCTATTTGAGGCGTGTTGCCTAGACTTATCCCGCTTATGGGAAATACATTTATTTGGATTTCATTTAGTATAACTCTAATACAAATTCCATGTGTTATGCGATGTCATTTTGTCATATCCTGCGATTCCGCCTAAGGTGGGTGTGACAATAGTGATTGATGTTTTCATTCCGACTAAACTGTCTAGCTAAGGCTGGGTTTCGTTTTGGTTTTGTGCGTTAATCACGCATTAAGTACCAAGTAGCATGTTTCACATTGAGTTTCAAGCATCAAATCACATAGTGAGCATCAAACATGCACTAAGCTCTAAAGTTTCAAGTCTACTCTTTAAGCTCTAAATATCAAGTCATATATTAGTTTCAAACATCAAGTCACACGTTAAGTTTCAAGCATCAAGTCGCACCTGAAGTATCAACTCACATATTAAGTTTTCAAGCATCAAGTTTCGCTCTAAGTTTCAAGTTTACTTACAAAGCTTCATGTGTCAAGTTAGCCGAACAAGTGTGGATACTTAAGCTTCATTTGATCTTCTCGTTTCCAAGTAAACTCTGGGCCTCTATAGGAATTCCAACGAACTTTCACAATAGTATACTTATGTCTTTTGAGCTTTTTGACCTCTCGTTCCATAATCTCAACAGGTTCTTCCTTGAAACTTAAGTCATTATCTACTCGAATTTCGTTCAAAGGAACATTCATCGTTTCGTCAGCTAAACACTTCTTAAGGTTCGATACATGGATTACATCGTGAACATTACTAATTCATGGGGAAGTTTCAAACGGTAAGCAACAACACCAATCCTCTCTAAAATCTCGAATGGTCCAATATATTTGGAGCTAGCTTACCTCTCTTAATGAATCTTACTACACTTTTCCAAGGCGACACTTTAAGCATGACTCGATCACCAACCTGAAACTCTAAAGGTTTCCTTCGGTTGTTAGCATACTTCTTTTGTCTACATCTAGCCTTCATGAGGTTTTCCTTGATTTGTGCAATTCTTTTTGGTAGTTTCCACGATGATTTCTGGCCCTATCAATTGCATGTCTCCCACTTCGTGCCATGCAAGTTAAGATTGACACTTTCTTCCATACAAAGCCTCAAAAGGCGGACACCCAATACTCGAATGGTAACTATTGTTATACGAGAACTCTACTAGTGGGAGGTGGGTATCCCAACTTCCCCCAAAGTTGATAACACATGCTTTCAACATGTCCTCTAAAGTTTGTATCGTTCTCTCGCTCTGTCCATCTATTTGTGGATGATAAGTTGTGCTCATATTTATACGCGTTCCCATAGCTCGTTGCATTGACTTCCAAAACCCTGACGTAAACCGGCTATCTCTGTCACATATGATCGACTTCGAAACGCCGTGCTTGGCTACAATCTCTTTCAGGTACAATCGTGTATACTCTTCCATCTTATAATCTTCACGTATGGGTATAAAATTAGCTGACTTGGTCAGTTGATCTACTACCACCCATATTGCATCCTTACCACTACTGGTTCTTGGTAACATCGTGACAAAGTCCATTGTAATGCTTTCTCATTTCCATTTAGGAATCTCTGGTTGTCTCAGCATACCTCCCTGTTTCTTGTGTTCTGCTTTAACTTTCAGACATGTTAAACACTTGCTCACCTAAACTGCTGCATCATTCTTCATTCCTGGCCACCAGAATAAATCTCGAAGGTCTTGGTACATCTTGTTTATTCCCGGATGAATAGAATATCTTGATTTGTATGCTTCATCCGTTATCAGGTTTCTTAATCCACCAAACACTGGTACCCATAGTCTGTCAGCAAAATAAATTGCTCCATAATTTCTTTGCTCAAATTGTACTTCCATACCTCATAACCCTTCTTTGTCAATATTCTCTTTCTTGATAGCTTCTACTTGCGCTCCAACAACCCTACTCCTCAAACTATTGTGGACAGTAATGCTCATGGCCCTAATACAACGCGGCCTGACTCTTTCCTTTCTACTCAAGGCATTAGCTACTACATTTGCCTTGCTTGGATGATAATGAATCTCGCAGTCATAATCGCTAAACAACTCTAGCCATTGTCTCTGGCGCATATTAAGATCCTTCTAGGTGAAGATATGTTGAAGGCTCTTATGATCTGTGTATATCACACTCTTCGTCCCGTACAGGTAATGTCTCCAACATTTGAGTGCAAAAACTATAGCTTCTAATTTCAAATCGTGAGTCGTGTAATTCTTCTCGTGAATCTTCAGTTGTCGAGAGGCATATGCGATCACTTTTGCCCGCTACATCAGTACACAACCTAAACCTTGACCTGAGGCGTCACAGTAGACAATAAAGTCATCCGATCCTTCTGGAAGACTTAAGACTGGTGCATTACATAGCTTATCCTTTAGTATTCTGAAAGCTTCTTCTTATTTCTCACCCCAATCAAAACTTCTATCTTTGTTTGTCAACAACGTAAGAGGTTGTGCGATCTTTGAAAAGTTTTCGATGAATCGTCGATAGTAGCCTACTAATCCGAGGAACTGTCGGTGTCTCTTGCCTTCTCCAGTTCTCCACTGCTTCTATCTTACTGGGGTCGACTTTTATTCCATCTTTGTCAACTACATGACCCAAAAACTTCACCTCTTCTAACCAAAATTCACATTTTGAGAATTTTCCATATAGCTTCTCAGCTCTCAAAAGTTCTAAAGCTTCTCTCAGATGTACTTCATGCTCTTTCTTAGTCTTCGAGTAGATGAGGATATCGTCAATGAAAACAATGATGGACTGATCTAAATAGGGTTTACATACGCGGTTCATCGGGTCCATGAAAACGGCAGGCGCGTTTGTTAGTCCAAATGGCATCACCAAAAGCTCAAAGTGCCCATATCTCATTCTAAACGTTGTTTTCAGTAGATTGATTTCGTCATGATTATAGATAAAATGTAGATTATTCTAATTAGTAAGGGTTATGATTTGTCAACATGTTTCAATGTTATAAATAAGGGGGTACCAATTAGGCAGGGTAAAAGTAGTTCATTGAGAAAAAAAGGAAAATTGAAAAACAGGAAAAAAAAAAAGGAAGAAAAAACGAACTTGGACTGTGAGTTGGTATTACCCTCATTTTTGTCAAATCATAGTAAGTTGGTAAGTTAGTTAGACCAACAATTGCTTCATTGTTAAATCTTTTGGTATTTGAGTTGGTATATGTGTTAAACTAACAAAATGTTCTTGAATTGTTTATATTTTTCGTTGAAGTTGGCATTGATCGTTAAGATTAATAAATGGTAAGATAAGGAGGTTAGAAGTCGTTTGAAGGTCACACATCACAATGGTGTCGGTTTTTATCGGTCTATTGGGGGAGTAGAGTCGGGAGAACGTCTTATGAGTTATGGTTAGATGGCAACTAGTGATATGTGTTGTGTTGGACTAGACTATAAAGTAAAACTTTGTTAATTGTTGTGTTATTTATTTTTAACACCAATTATATCCCAAACTTCCATACACAATTGTTAATGACCCTTGTAAACCTCCATAATTGTATATTACAGCCTTTTAAATACCTCTTTTGATAGACGTTATATGGTGCTTGAGCCATGACGATGAAGGTACGATTCTAGTACAAGCCTATGGTTAAAATATATGCATTATGACTAGGCTTCGAGTGATTGATACAATATTTCAGCCCAATAGTTTGTTAGTTAGAGAAAGTTAGTTGAGGAGTTCTTCTTTCATTTGATTAAAATGCTTAGTCGTGTTTTTGAGGGTTGTAGATCATTCGAATATTGTCAAACATTTCAATTTTCATTTAAGATTAAAATTGTTTAACCATTATCATTTGTTTTCTAACTTCCATGGTTTAGCTTCTTTTTGATTATTGTCATGTTCTTGCGATTAGGAACCAAAGGAAAAATTGATTTAAATTTTGAATTTGCTTAAGGGCAAGCAGAGCTCAAGTGTGGGGGAATTTGATGTCGTCTATTTTATATTTATTTATTTTATGCGATATCATCTCTTTTATGTTTGAATTATGGCATTTTTATAGACTTTTGTTCTCAATACATGTTTTTATTGCATTATATGTCTATGAGATGATATGGAGTAAAAATGAACCAAATAAAGAGGTTTTGTGAAGAAATATGAGGAAAGGAAATAAGGTCCATAAGGCTTGTATGGATTTTAAGTACAGAATTTTTGTTGAATCTAAAGCTTACGTGGACAACAAGTACAAGTACATGGCCATCACTATTATTATTAAAACAAATGAAATGGATACTAAATCCATAGTGATGGGCCGTGAGATTGGACCAAAAGAAAAGAAAATAAGAGAGGTGGTGGTCACGTGGGTTAAGCCCAAAAGAGAGACATTGTGAGAGTCGGTGGAAGAATAAGGAAACAAGTTGAAGTCAGCATTGATTTAACGTTGGCTCCAAGTAAAATATCCCTATATTATTGATGCATGTAGCCTAGAGGGAGATATAATCTATCCATCGAATAAAATATTAAAAAGGGTTTTAGTTTCGTAAGTTTTGAAGCTGCCGAATAAGACAAAAGGGTATTCTCCTTTTGTGATTGTGAAGTCAGCCGCAAGAAGACCACCACCGGCAAGTTCTCTTAATTCGATTTCGACATCACACTGTTCGAATTATTCTACAACTCTTTTAAGATTGTTAGTAGTTGCTTAATTGAAAGACTATATACTATACAATTATTATTATGAATTTTATGTTAGAATATAAGCATAAAATCATACATAATCACGAGTAAGCGCAACGGAAGAAATCGAAACATATATGCAATTAAATTAATGAACAAAGAATAGAATTGAGTTGTGTACCTTATGCAAAGCTCTAATAAAGATAATAATAATAAAATTATTATTAATGCTTAGGGTTTAAAGCAAAACCCTTCTACGATCGCATACTAGACACCCCGAATAACGTATACTAGTACTCGATCACAAACCAAACAAACCTTTTGCTTGAACCTTAAACTTCAAAGTCGAAACCCCTCTTAGAAGAAGGAATTTCGGCCACTTCAAAGAAAGGAAGAAAAAGGAGATAATTTGCTTATGTGAAAAGTATGTGAAAGAATCAAATAAAAACCTAGAATTAAGCCCTCTATATATAGGGAATAATTAGGTTAAACATTCTTGGAAAACAAGTTAGAATTAAGGCTTTCCAAGCCTTAATCCAAACCGGCCCCCATAGAATTAGGGCCCAAAAACCATTTTCTAATTTTCACATTTTTAGTCTTCCTTTTTAACTAATTAAATATAATTAACCTTTAATTATGTTTAATTATTTATTTCGTAATCAAACTAATTAATATATTACTTTAATATATCAATTAATATTATCGAGTTATCGTGTCATTTCGTGTGACCCCGTAGGCTTAAATTATTCCCGGACATGCGATTTATAATAAAATGATCACACTCCAACAGCTCCCACTTGAGCATGTTATTATAAAGGCAATAACATTGGTTGGCGTCTAGCAACACTCCAATGCTCCCGAAATATTTAAGAATAGATTCTTAAATTGCCAAGTTGAATTGATTTAGCCTTTAATATCCCTTTGTTCAGATACCCTTGTTAACTATGAATATGGATCAATGTCATTTCATAATTTAACGATTATGTTTCTCATTTCTACAATTAATTAAGATTACCAAATTAGTCAAGACAACTTCTTGAGTTCATTTGGGTGTGGCCACACAAACATCTTCAATTAATTAATGAGGGCGCCAAATGGTATCATACTTCAGTTGCAAATTGAAGGAACAAATCCTGTATTAACTCTAAGTGTCTGGCCATGTCGTTTCTTAACATCTCTCAAAATAGCCCTTTATTACTGCCTTGTTCAGGATAGTTAGGAACTATATCAAGAAATGCAATCCACACATGCATAACTAACTTGTATCTCAAGTCAAAGCATAAATAAAGTAACCATTTCACGAATTTCATTTAATGACGCCGATCCATAAAATGATAATTCGTTCTGTGGGGTAAGTCCAATATTCACCTTTTGAATATCATGTGAGTTTGGTAGGATCCACCATCTTCAAAATATTCCCT
This sequence comes from Erigeron canadensis, assembly GCF_010389155.1. Classification (NCBI taxonomy): domain Eukaryota; kingdom Viridiplantae; phylum Streptophyta; class Magnoliopsida; order Asterales; family Asteraceae; genus Erigeron; species Erigeron canadensis. The sequence goes on from NC_057764.1 coordinate 8,758,361, forward strand.
TAAATATTTTCACCAGTCTCTCACAATTGTCTTACTTTAATTATATTCCCATATAATTAATCGACAATGGACATTTAGAATATTCAACTAATATTCATGGATTTAAACATGCAAATATAGGACACAATTATTATAAAAATGAAACCACTTATACCGCGTATAAAAATTCATTTATTGAAAATAACAATTGTTTAACATCCCATTATCCAAATACCAATCACAGATTTACATGATATAACTTAACAATAACCTATGCCCATGACATACTTATTGACCATTCCTTTTAACAATGCCTTGGTAAAAGGATCCACTAAGTTATTTTGTGTGAACTTTGAGTAATTTGATTTCACGCAATTCGTTTTGCTCACAAACGTAGTGATATTTTCTCAGGTAATGTCTGACACCTTTCTGAACCCTAGGTTGATTGGCAATGATAATTGCTCCCGAATTATCATAGTACAAATCCATAGGTGTGTTATTTGAGGATTAACATATTAAAATCCAAAAATAAACTTTCTAATCCAAACAACCTTCATGTCGTCTTCTCTAAGACGACAATATACTCAGATTCTATTACATACATAGCAACTGTGGTTTGCTATTAGCTCATAGCTTTCCACCGTGTCTTCATTTAAAATGAAGACGTATCCCGACTGATATTCTTGATTCATCTTCATCAGTCATGAAATCCAACATAACAAATTCTATTACCATTTGAATTTTGATCAGGATTTCAACCATACACCAAGAATAATTCTTTAGTAGCCCGCATGTACTTAAGAAGACTTTTCACAGAAGTTCACTGATCCACTCCGGGATTTTGCTGATATCGGCTAACAATATTTTGAGCGAAACACAACTTCAGGTCTAGTGCATCTTACCGCATACATGATAGATCCCACAGCCGAAGCATAAGGAACTCTTTGCATATGCTCCACCTTTTCAGGTTTAGAAGCACCGTTCTTGCTAGATAAATTAAGTCCTTGCATAGGCAAATTCCCGCGCTTAGAATTTTTCATCTTAAATCTCTTCAAGATCTTATCTATATACGCACTTTGACTTAATCCGATCAACCGTTTACTTCTATTTCTATAGATATTGATTCCAAGTATGAATGCTGCTTCACCCAAGTCTTTCATAGCAAAACACTTTCCAAGATAAGATTTAATGTCTTTCAACATTGGAATGTGATTTCCTATTATCAATATGTCATCGACATACAAGACAAGGAAAGTAACATTACTCCCACTAGCTTTGTGATATACACATGGCTCATCAGGATTTTGAACCAAATCAAACTTTTTGATCTCTTCATCAAACCTTTTATTCCAACTCCTTGATGCTTGCTTTAGCCCATAAATGGACCTTTGAAGTTTGCATACTTTGTTGGGATATTTAGGATCGACAAAACCTTCTGGTTGTACCATATAGACTTCCTCGTCTAGAAAACCATTCAAGAAAGCGGTTTTGACATCCATTTGCCATATCTCAAAGTCATAGTACGCTGCTATGGCTAAGATGATCCTAATAGCTCTAATGTCCGCAACCGGAGAAAAGGTTTCCTCATAATCAACTCGAAAGAGATGAGTATAACCCTTCGCCACAAGAAGAGCTTTATAGGTGTGTATATTTCCATCCATGTCGGTCTTCTTCTTGAAGATCCATTTACGCCCAACGGTTCTACCATTTGGTGGAAGATCAACCAAGCTCCAAACTTGATTGTCTTTTATGGATTTCATTTCCACATTCGCAGCTTCAAGCCATTTGTCAGATTCCGGATCTGATAATGCATCATTGAAATTAGGAGGTTCATTCAAATCTCCTAATACGTGTTCTTCAGATTTAATCATAAGATTTAATCTTTCACGAGCACGTATTGTCCTTGAGGACCTACGAACTGGAATCGCTTTATCTTCAACTTGTAGTTCACCTAGAGATTCATCTCTTTGAACATTTCCCCCCCCCCCCCCACCCCAAGTTGAAGATTGCTAGTACTTACAAAAGTTGACACATCTTCTTGAGTTTCATCAAGTTCAACAATCCTCCCACTGTCCTCTTGAGATATGAGTCTCCTTTCAAGGAACTCAGCAAATCAAAAAAAGTTTGACAATGTTTCCGGTAGGAAAGTAGAAGTAGTAACCCATCGTTTCCTTTGGGTGTCCTACAAAGATGCACTTGACAAAACTGGATTCAAGTTTGTCAGGCGTGTCTCGTTTCATGAGTGCCTCACATCCCTAAACCTATAAGTAAGACAACTTAGGAACACTTCCATGCCACAATTCATGCGGTGTCTTGTCAACCTTCTTGGTGGAACCATATTGAGAATGCATGCAGCAATCTCTAGAGCATAATCCCAAAATGAAATGGGAGGGTCTTAAGGTTCATCGTTTATCTCACCATGTTTAACAAGGTTCGATTTCTCCTTTCACATATACCCTTATATAGGAGTAAGCTCTTGGATAAATCCACAAGCTGTTAGATGATCCTTAAACTTTTGGCTTAAGTATTCTTCATCTCGATACGAACGAAGAATCTTGATGATTCTATTGAGTTGATGCTCTACTTCATTTTTAAATTTATTGAATATTTTGAAGACTTCATGTTTATGTTTAAGCAATTATTTAACCATAATGACTGAAATCATTCATAAAAATGATGAAGCAGCTAGCCTTTCCTTGACACATGCCTAAATGGGCTACATACACCTGAATGTATTAGTCCAAGTAATTCCTTAGCCCTCTCCGGTTTTATGCTGAAAAGGTATTCTTGTCATCTTGCCGAAAACACAAGGCATGCATTTGTCAAATGATTCATCATTTGATTTAATGATCTCTTGTCAAATGATTCATCATTTGATTTTAAGATCCCTTCAATTTGAAGTATGCATTTCTTGCTAGCGACCACACATTTATCAAATGATTCATCATTTGATTTCAAGATCCCTTCATTATGAAGATTTCTAATGTGTTTTTTGCTAACGACAATCCCAAAAAGACGCAATTTATCAAATGATTCATCATTTGATTGCAAGATCTCTTCATAATGAAGATTTCCAGTGCGTTTCTTGCTAATGATAATGTCAAAACCATGCATTTATCAAATGATTCATCATTTGATTCTAAGACACCGTCCCTTTGAAGTCTTTAAATGCCCTTCTTGACAAAATTAAACAAGATGACTATGTCAAAGATAATTAGAGTCCAAGTTAAACTTGACTATTTGCTATTGAATTATTATTTGTATAACAACGCATATAATTCAATTTTAAAGATACTTGAAGCACTTGCCGAACCAGCTTGCTTCTTCTTCACATTCAACTCAGTTAGATACTTTAGCCTTATGCTCCTTTTGCCAAAAGGGTCTTTTAAGGTTTTGAGACAAACACAACTTGTTTTCTCTTACCAAAAATCTTGCCCTTAGCTTACGGTTGTTTTACTTTTCGAACCTTTCCCCCCTTGATCATAAGAACTCGAGATGTAGCAGATTTCCTTGGAAGCTCTTTCTCATACTCAATTAACATGACATGAAGTTTAGCTGTGGTTTTACTCATGCTATGCATATTACAATTGCGCACGAACTCCTAAAAAATCCGCTTTTTAGGTCCATGCCAATAGTAATATTCAGATGATAAGCATAGTTTAACCTTTCCAATTGCCCATGAGTACCTCTTCAACTAGAGTACTTGTGGACTAACCGATGTTCCATGCTCGTATCGCAAGTCTTGAAGTTGATCAACTAGGTCGAATAACTCCACTCCGGCTTGCTTTTAGTGCAAAGACTTGAGTTCAGTGAGCATATCACATGGAAATGAATGCTTAAATTGCTTTTGAAGGTCGGCATTCATGCTTTCCAACATTAAACAAGCAACCTCTTTGTGTCTATCATACCGAGCATTGTATGCAGCCAACTTTCAAGTTGAAGCATTCGCTCCCGGAACAACGGTGTCTGCTCATCAATGACTTGAAACCAGTCATTGAAGTTTGATTCCAGAAAGTCTTTTCCTTTCTAGCATCGACCTGAAAGCCGATTGGTGTATGTTTTGAAAAGGATTTGTTGTTGCCATCTTCAAAACAGACAAAAGTTCAATTATCGGTATTTTTGATAATTAATCCTTAAGAAATGTAATTTACCCTTGTTAAATTCATCTAACAAATTACTTTCACTAAGGCTAGGATCCAACTTGACATACAATCATTTCATCAGTTGATCTACTAGAAATAACGGTATTCAAAAGATAATCGAGAATCGATAATTGCATTCATGCAACTCCTAGAATTATGGGACTTACAACAACACTGTAAAGGGGTATTAAGTGTTTTGTAAACATGTTTTATCCCATCTTATGCCACGGGTTAAGGTCTCACCTCTTAACTTGTTTTAAGTCGCCCAATTAAGAACATGTAGATAGTCCACCGCTGTCTCACAACGAGTGGTAATCCACCTTGAAGAGATACAATTCACCTACGTCTCACATAGAGCAAAAAGCACTGGCAAGTGTTCTTAGCAAAGTGGGTGGCATTGACTTAACTTTAAATGGGTAATGCATTTGATGTGAATCAAAAGTTTATGTTTGAAGACTCATGCATAATCTTCGAAACATAATATTTAATAAAATCATTTGTATAGTCTTAACAACACAAGAGAGCTCGGTAGCTCCATTTGAACGCACGAAGAAGCGCAATGGCAAAGGTTTGCGATGGACGCAATTAAAAACCCGCCCTTTTAGAAGGCTAGCGCACTCCGACTTATACCTCTCTTAGATTTTGTTCAAATGGGTGAGCCGGTGTATCTCAAGGTTGCAAGACTCCAATTTTATTAATGAAATCTCTATTTCGATAGTTCTTAGTCAAGTTTATTTTCAAAACCAATTTTTGCATCACCATTATACAACTTATAAACAATACAAAAATTAATAAACTTGCATAATCCGAACTACTTAATCATGTAACAAGTTAAGGTAGGCCACCTAAACATGGTCACTATGGTTCATGCGTATGTTTAAACCCAGCTCCCCCTTCCGAAAAAGAGGACCACATGCATCAAGTTACCTTGATTGCGTAAGCCTTTAAACAAAATAACTAACACTTAGCACATAAACACATAAAAACATGCTGACTGGAAATTTCCAGTAGCTTCAGGACCAGTTTAAGCCTGTTTCTGGTCCGATTCAGCTTTCGACCAGAACTACAAAGTTGTAGCCCTATGAGTCGGCAATCGCAGTCCAAATTTAGGCTTCTAACTCATTACCGATTAAAAGATATGAATTTTTTAGTAAACTGTCGCACATCAGGAAATTTACACGAAAAATTCACATTGTCACATAATTATCTAATAATCAACCCTAATTATTAGATCATCATGCTTTGCAAAATATATCTTTATATATCCAGTAAAATCACAATTAATTTTGCATGAATTTCTTGTGATTTTTAAATAATTAAGATACACATAATCATGCAATTTATCACATAAATCATGTCAATTCACAATTCAAAACTTGTTTGAGGGTTTCAATCTCCATTGAACAAGGTTAAACTTTAATTAAACAAAAACCCTAATTTTTATTTAATCAAGATCCGATTTAATTAATTAAAAAATAAGAAAAACAACCTTTTAATTATTTAACAAATAATTAAAATCAACCAACCCTTAAACTCCCCTTCAAGTTTTGATCTTTGTAATTAATAGATCACATATATGGCTCGTGATACCACTGTTAGAATATATGCATATAATCATACATAATCACGAGTAAGCGCAACAGAAGAAATCGAAACATATATGCAATCAAATTAATTAACAAAGAATAGAATTCAGTTGTGTACCTTATGCAAAGCTCCAATAAAGATAATAATAATAAGATTATTATTAATGCTTAGGGTTTAAAGCAAAACCCCTCTACGATCGCACACTAGACACCCCGAATAACGTATGCTAGTACTCGATCACAAACCAAACAAACCTTTTGCTTGAACCTTAAACTTCAAAGTCGAAACCCCTCTTAGAAGAAGGAATTTCGGACACTTCAAAGAAAGGAAGAAAAAAGAGATAATTTGCTTATGTGAAAAGTATGTGAAAGAATCAAATGAAAACCTAGAATTAAGCCCTCTATATATAGGGAATAATTAGGTTAAACATTCTTGGAAATTAAGGCTTTCCAAGCCTTAATCCAAACCGACCCCCATAGAATTAGGGCCCAAAAACCATTTTCTAATTTTCACATTTTTAATCTTCCTTTTTAACTAATTAAATATAATTAACCCATTAATTATGTTTAATTAATTATTTCGTGATCAAACTAATTTATATATTAATTTAATATATCAATTAATATTATCGAGTGACCGTGTCATTTCGTGTGACCCCGTAGGCTTAAATTATTCCCGGACATGCGATTTATAATAAAATGATCACACTCCAACATTTTATTTATTTTAAAATTGTTAGTTTTATTTTTCTTGTCATGAGTAGCTAAATCTTTTATCATCTACTAAGATGAAGTGATACTTTGACGATGGTTGCATGTTTTTAATCCAAGATGATTTTATTAACGTTATGTCGTGATCTTAATGAATCGTTTTCTTGTTCAATATTATTATGTTTGTTGGTGATATTTATATACTTTGTAGATTGTGTCGGAAGTACATGAGTATGATTTCAATTATTTGTCTATGAGTAATTAGTGCTAGGTCATGGAGTGATAGTAAACGGTATAGTAATTATAGAAAACGATTTGTTAATTGGGGTTAATAGTTGATGGTGTCACATTAATTTCAAATAGGCATAATTGTTAATACTTAGCCAAAACAAATTAATTAATTAGAGTAAATCCTATTAAACGTTGGTGGTGCCAGTTTTTTAGGATTGATCTAGTTAGTTAATGGAATTGAATAGAGTTATAAGCTTGTTAGCCACCAAGTGAGTTCCCTTGTTCAAATCTAGGTTACTTGTCAACATATTTGGATTGGGTCTTAATTTAAATGCAACCGGAGTTAATGTATCATGGAGTCGAAAGTGGATGATCCTTTAATCTTTATTGATATAAAACAATTCTCTTTTCGATAAGTTCTTCGGAATTTCTAACCCTTTTTCAATAAACTAACTTTTCAAAAAATTCAAGTGACGGGAGTCCAAAAATCCAAAGCTCTTTCTAAACTACTTAAAACTCGCTTACTCTTAATTAGTCTCTGTGGATTCGACCTGGACTTACCTTTAAACTATACGGCATACGAACGGGTCCACTGCCCGAGAGTGTGTAGTAGTCAGTTTTAGGGTATTTCTTGTTTTTAAATTTAACTAGATTTTTACACATCAAGAAGTTAAAGATTCCGTCTAGAATTGTGTAGTGAAAAGGTCCTGGCCCGGATGGTTTTACTTTTGATTTTCTCAAGAGATTCTAGGATGTTGTACATGTGGACTTATTTGATGTAGTCAAAGAATTCTTCGCCAATGCGACTATGCCTGTTGGGTGTAATTCCTCTTTCATTTTCCTTATTCCTAAAGTTGACTCCCCTTTAGGATTAATGACTAATATGCACCGAGTAAGCTCGTGGCAGCCTATGATTGACAAGTTCTCTAAACGCCTATCTAGATGGAAAGATAAAATGCTTTCTTTTGGTGGTCGAGCCGTCCTTTTATCTTCTGTTCTAGGTACAATCCCTACTTACTACTTATCTCTATTTACTATGCCTGCCCATGTTTGTAATAGGTTGGAATCCATGCGTTCTAAATTCTTTTGGGGAGCGGATGTAAATGACTCCGGTCAGGAGATCTGATGGACTGTCAGTGGGCCCCGCTATTTGTCAGTCTTCTTTCTTCAGACTTCAATCTTCGACTTCAGTGAAAATGTCTCTAGTGAGCCAATCTGGTGGAATCCAGATTTCTGTACAAGTAAATAGTTCACCGGCTTCTAATAATTTCTAGACAAATCTTCAGTAGAGATCCAGTCTTCAAGTCTGGAGCAAGTCTAGTGAAACTGGACCTAACAATAGAAATTGGTTAAGAAGTTAGACTCGAAAGGGGTGCTCCTTAGTAACTCTATCAAACGCGTGATCGAAGATGGGAGAGACACTAAGTTTCGGAAAGATGTTTGGTTTGACAATAGTACACTTGCTTCTTGATTCCCGAGATTATACGATCTGGAAAATGATAAGAATGTTGTGGTTGCTGATAGATGGATGGAGGGAGCTTTAGGTGGAATTGGCGTAGAGATATTAGGAGTGGAGCGGAAGATTCTTATTTGGCTGAACTGTGTGATTGCATTCGTAATGTGACCATCGTCAGTATCTCTGATAACTGGATTTGGGAGTGCAGGATAGAGATTTCACGGTTAAAGGTGTCAGAAATCATAATGATAACGTCCAACTGGCCAGGCACTATATTGCAACAAAATGGAATAAAATCGCTCCCCGTAAGGTAAACATATTTATCTGGAGGTTATTAAAAGACAGGCTTCCAACCAGATTCACGTTGTGGTTTAGAGGGATACATGATAACTTGATGACTGACTGCCAAATTGCCCTTAAAGTGTGGAACTTCATTACCAGATGGTTGAGTATTAATATTCCTCATAATCTCGACTTGATTGACTTGCTAGATCATGTGGATTCGATGAAACTGAATGCTAAAGGCAAAAACAAAGTTACTATTATTATCTATGCGGTTTTGTGAGAGTTATGGCATTTTAGAAATGAAGCTATTTTTGAACCTTCGAAGAGACGTGATATGGTTCTTGTTGACACCATTATTAACACTGCTTTCTTCTGGTAGAATAGCAAGGAAAGAAAAGATAGAATGCAATGGGGAGAATGGCTTAAAAATCTAATCGATATTCAGGGATGTGTTTGATCTATGCTCGGGCTCTTGTGTGATACACTACTGTACTTGCTGTTGCTTTCCTTGTTTTGGTCTATCTGGGATCGTGTTATGTCTAGATTATGTTTCATTGTTGTATTTCTAGACTTTTTTTTGTATAGCTTGAATTTTAGTCTCTAATATTTCGCTAGTTGACCTGTAATTATAATAATATATACTTTTGCCATTCAAAAAAAAAAAAAAAAAACTAAAAAAATAACTAACCCATCAACCTACAACCTAAATGACCCATTTGACCTAAAATTAACCCACCAACCCGCTAAGCATATTTCCTGGATTTTTATCACAAAAAGGTCAATGTTGAATTTCCTTTTTTTTTTTTTTCAAAAATTGAACTTCTTGAAAATAATTTTTTCACTCGATAAACATAATAAGGTAAACAGATATGCTTTTACAATTCCTTAACGCAATAGCTTAACAATTTTTTTGCTCAATTGTTTTAAAAAAAATGACGTATTATCTTACCCTAAAGAACTGACTTTAATTGTGATTAACTGCAACCCGTTATGTTCTTTTAACCTTACACTTGAACACCAATGAAAAAAAAAAAAAAAACCCTAAGAGATTGCAGTTTACTTAATCGACAATAGTGGAGGATGACCATGTATTCTTTTACTTTATATCAATGATTTTCTTTACTTTCCATGATAAATTTGTAAGTCCCAACTATTACTAGATGGGTGCTGAAGACACCTTTATGTCAATAGTGAGTGTACTTTGCAACACTATCACTTAATCTGGACGTGACTAGTTTAGAGTGAGTAGTGTACCAGGTTAACTGGAATGTTACTTATTAAGGTGACAAGTTTGAATAAGTAAATACAATGTAATTATATAAATGACAAGTAAGTAAATATGGTGAGACAATATGTATTTTTCAAGTGTATTTTATTTATTGATAGTTAAATAAAATACAAGGTTGTTGCGGAACCAAGATAATACAAAGATGTAAATATCCTAACAACCTATGAAATACAATTGATCTATACTTGGAAATTCTCCTAACAATCGAAACACTTAAAGTTGTGAAATGTTCCTTTTTACGATTGAGAGAATATTGCACAAGTTCACCAATATTGCAGATTGCATATGTTTGCAAAGTTGTTGAAATGCTTGGGCAAGGACCTCTATTTATAGTCGAAGTATGAGCATAGGGATCTCAACTTCGACATACAAATATGGTTGACAGCACACAAAAGTATTAGTAAATAATCCTTTGTGTGTGCTAAATAAAGTCAGACAAAAGGTTACTTTATTCAACCACTCTACATCTTTGCACTTTTATCCACAGACAAGATTATTGTCCGGTTAAAAGGATGTAGTGTAAAAGGTCCTCATCGTAATCAGTGTAAAGCTTTCTAAAGGTATTTAGTTGATTGATCTGGTAGAATGTCAACTGGGCTTCGCTGCCATTGCCATTCTCTTTCTTCCACTTGTTGTCTTCGACTTCAATTGGAATGTCTTCAGGTATATGTCTTCAGATCTCAACAGGAGGAAGTCATCAGTTGCATAAACTGTACATTGCATCTGGACTTCAAATATTCCGAACAATTCTTCATGCTCTCCAGATGTAACTAGAGAGATCCAGTTTTCAACAAAACTGGTCCTAACAAAATTTATTTATTTTTCTCTCAATTTAATGTTAAAGTAAGGGCTAATTACTTGAAAAGTCCTTTAACTTGTCACCTAAACTTTTTTTGAAGCTCGAACAAAAAAAGTTCTATTTAAATAAAAAAAAACGATTAAAATAACTATTATGGGACATCCCGTAGCCGGTCAAATAATTTATTGAAAGTAATTTTTAATTTATTTTATTTTATTTATTTATTGCTGAGTTGTAATTTCCATGTCATATTTAAATAAAAATACCCAATGCATCATACTAGAAGCAACAATCTCTCTCTCCCATTGAGGATTCTACCATCACAAAATACAAACAAATACAAATACAAACAATCACAAATCACCCAGATCTCACCATGAACTTACGGACAAATACATATGAAAAGAAAAACACACAATACATCTCACGCCTCTCTCTCCCATTGAAGAATTCTTCCACCACAAGTGCCGACCGACTGCCGCCAGGAAATCTCCGATAGCCACCACTCCATTACCATTTCCACCGTATTCCTGTTTATCGACTTTGTTCTCACTATAAGCAACAACCACACTCCAGTACCACAGCCGCCACCTGCAACCATCGCGGCTCTCTCTCGATCTCCCCCTCTTTAAAAACCTTAAATAACAACATCTCTCCCCCTTTCTCTTCTACTCGCAACGGCCACCATACCATAAAAACGAACGGTTTCTACAAGTCTGACCACTCACTGGTCGTAGCATCCCCACCTCGTTATCAGCATCAAGACTTGGTCGTCGGACTTCTGGACTCGAGTCCAGCACCAACGATAAGCAGAAGTAGCAGATGGTGGTTGGACTAATGCTCATTTTGAAGTCAGTTGATGACCGAGACGTTTACTATGTAAATGAAATCATAAGACACTTTATTTGTTGGTAACATATTTTATAAATTTGGTTTAACTTCGTTGTTCTTTGGAAGATTTGGCAATGAGCAAATTGGGGTGACTGCTAACGTTGACTAGGAATAAGTGAATTAGCAGAATGTTTGACTCTGCAACACGATGAGCGAACCTCTTCTTCAAATGATTCTAAAACAAAGGGTGACTGGGCTTTAATTAGAGGTTGTTGTTGATTTTAGGTTAATGTCAACAAATATAATCAAAGTAGCAGACTTGGCGTGTAGACAAGTGTAACACCTTTGGTTTGAATAGTTTTTGTATACGATGATGATATAGGATTAATGAAATTTAGTTTCAAAGGAGATGTCTAAATAAAGTTATGACCGGTTAAATAGAGTACACAGAGGTGTGATCATTTTATTATAGATCGCATGTCCGAAAATAGTTTAAGCCTTCGAGGTCACACGAAATAAAACGGTAACTCGATAATATTAATTGATATATTAAAGTAATATATTGATTAGTTTGATCACGAAATGATTAATTAAACATAATTAAAGAGTTAATTATATTTAATTGATTAAAGAGGAGGATTAAAATATGAAAATTGGAAAATGGATTTGGACCCTAAAGGCTTAGGGGGGCTGTCCACTTTGAGGCTTGCAAAAGCCTTGATGTAGCTTATTTTCCAAGTAAGGTTTAACCTAATTAACCCCTATATATAGAGGGCTTAATTCTAGTTTTTTATACACACATTCACATAAGTTTTCTCTCCTATTCTCCCTTTTTTCTTTGAAGTGGCCGATCTCCCCTTTTATTAGGGTATTTCGACTTTGAAGTTAAGGGTTTGTAACAAAGGGTTGTTCGGTTAGTGATCGGGGTACTAGCATACATTATACGGGGTGTCTAGTGTGCGATCGTAGAAGGGTTTTGCTTTAAACCCTACTTGATAATAATATCATTATTATTATTATCTTATTGGAGCTTTGCATAAGGTACACAACTCAATTCTATTTTTTGTTAATTAATTTGATTGCATATTTGTTTTGATTTCTTCCGTTGTGTTTACTCGTGATTATGTATGTTTATGTGTTCATATTCTAACAACATCAGCATAAGCAGGTCACATAGAACTTTTAGCCATTTTTTAATTTAAATAGAACTTTTAATTATTTGTTCGAGCCCCGAAAAAGGTTTAGGTGACAAATTGAAAGATTATCCAAGTAATTAGCCCTTAAAGTAAAGTCAATTATATTTTATTTGAAACGTAACATTTATGTTTGAAAGCAAAAATTTGATTGTAATTACTAATTTGTCTAAGATTAGTTTTTTTATTTTCAATTCAACGGTAAGGATTAGATCATTAGTTTATTTTGAAGGGTTGAGACTAAATGGAAAAACTCATTTTTTTCAATGCTCTACCCACAATATATATATATATATATGAGAGTAAGTACTCGCGCGTTGCGGTGGTGAGATGGTGGGGTGATACCTAGGTCATAGAATATGATAGGTTATAGGAGTTGATATGTCATAGAGTATGATAGTCAAATGCCTTAGCCGTACGGGCTCCGCCCTCGGATTTAAAAATTTGTCGAAAGTATATCAAATGACATCTTTAATGAAAGAGCATGAAATTTTAAGAACACCATACAGTTTTTATAATTTATCGATGTACGGTTTTTGAGATAAAAGATTTTGAATGAATTGGAGGAATAAATGATTTGTGGAGGAGAGAGAAAAAAGATGATTGGTTGAGATTTGAGGAGAGAGAAAGGGTATTATTGTTATTTTAGATAAACATAAAATAGATAGGAGGGACATTTTGGAGAAGTACTTAAAATCAATATTGAAAATTTCAAGTTTAATGTTGAAAATATAGAGAAAATCTGCTTTTTAATATAGTATAGATATATGTTAAGATGTGAATTTGAGCTTTATTGAGGTTTAATGGTGGAATGTGTGTTTAGTGTGTGTTTGAGTGTGTGAGGGTGATGGGAGGTGGAAGATGAAGTTAGAGAGAGAAAGTAATTTAGAGAGAAGGATCTATGGAATTATGTCAAAGGCTTATTACAAAATGGTTAAGGAAGGGGTATTTATACATTTCATCTACTTAACACTAAAACTTCTTCCACAATAACTAATTTACAATTTAACACCACATTTATATTTCTAACAATCTCCCCTTGGTGTTGAATTATAAATGTTGCATCGTCTTCGGTCTTTAAATAAACATGATGAGCCCATTTGTTGAAAATGTTCAATGTTGAGTAGACCTTGAAGCTCTCTCATAGTCTTCAACGTCTTGTATCAAATTTGAATTTGAATCTTCTCAACAAACATATTGATTTGACGATGACTCTCTAATTCTTGATTCTTCTCTTGTAATTTAGAATACTTTGGAAGCATATTTAAAATCATTATAGCTTTTGAGCTTTCACAATTTGAACGTATGAATGTTGATTCAACTTGACGTTGCTTGGAGAAGTAACTTGAATCTTTGAGTAGCATGCAGAAGCTTGGTTTGACTTTAACTCTTCATTTCTTGATCGAACTTGTCTTTGAATAAACAATCATCTTGGAGCATTTAATCCTTTGATCAATTAACACTTGCCCCCCCCCCCCAAACAATTAACTATCTTGGAGCATCTTATTATTTAAATGAATTATATTCAAATTTCTTGCTCCCCCTCGAACAAACAATTATTTCAGAGCATATTTTAACAATTTATGACATTACTCATGCTCCCCCTCAAATTATGAATGATCTTCACTATCTAAACCATTCAATCTCAAACTTTTCCTTTCTTCTCAATCATTATACAATCTCAAGTTTTTTTACTTATCAAACAATGGTCATTTATCAAATAAATCATTCTATAATCGACCATGTACTTTCAACAATTAATAATCATCTTGAAACATCTCAATCTCGAAACAATCTTTCAGCTTATCACAATAATTATTCACTCCCTTCACCTAAACTAATAATCCTTTGAACATCCAAACAAAAACAATATCTACCAATCAAATTCTACCTAATACCTTGAAAACTATCTATCAATCATTTAATCATTTCTCCCCCTTATGATGAATATGTGAAACGTATTCATCATACAATGATGATTGACAGCATAAACGGTAGATGACAAAAACCAACAATCAAACAACTTATCCCAACCCAATTCCCAATGTACCTATTGGTGAACTAGAATTTGAGGTTGCGTTGTTGGAAAAAGATTTTTATATGGTGTTTGTGTTCTTTGTGTTTGTGTGAAGAGAAATGAAATCCGGATAAAATGATCTGTTAACACAACCAAAAATCGAAAGGATTAGTGGTTGGCCTAAATATACGATTACTATTTTTAGGACTTCCCATTATCACCGAGAAATGCACAAAGACTATCTCTAAATGGTTCGGTCTATGGCTTTTCAACCAATAGATTGCTTTAAAGAATGTAATTCATGGTCAATGTCACAAAGGCGTTACTCAGTAAATTCACGATCCTCAAAGACTTTTGGGTAAATAAATCCGAGGTCACATAGACTTCTCGCTTACTCAGTAAATTCATAAAATGAAAATATGAGACTTACGTTCAACGTTGGAAAAGATGTTAACATTGGTAGGATTTCCATTCGATCATCGTGGAATATCAATACGAATGTTCCGGCAATATCACAAAGATACGCAATGTCACAAAGACATATAATGACTCATTGTGTCCTAGTCAAATGAAAAGATATATCAAGTACGCTCTAGACTCGATAGTGATCAAATGAAGCCGGGGACCGGAGCAGAGTGTCTCCCTTTTTCAATATCAACATCTTCCAAATGAAGAGTCGATAGAAATGTGAAAATCTCTGTGAGAATAAAACAAGCATTTGTTAAGAAATACTTGAGTGGTTAAGTAAAGATGTGCATTGCTTCACTAGGTCCATGAAGTCTTCTAGAATATTGAGAAATCAACAAATGAAATCCAATAGAAACGTGTTGACCCGGCGTGTAGAGAATTTGGGGAAGGCTTTTGTTTCATTTAGCCCTTTCTCACATCATCTTTTTCACCTTAACCTCTCACTTTTCGACTACTCCCTCATGTCCTATTTGCACAAACAACATCACACTCATATACCCTCACAATCTAGAAATGAGAATAGAACTCCGGAGTTAGATCTCATCGGCGATGATAAGATCATGAAGTGTTTTATGAGTGGCCTAAACTCTCGTGTGCAAATCTAACACCGAAACTTCAATAGAGATGATCGAGAATGGTTTAAAAATCATCCAAAGTGTTTAATAATATGACAAAAGAGTTTGAATATTTGAAAGTTTTGGTTTTATAAACAAACTCCCCCTAAATATATGCATGATTTGAACAAATTGTTTTCCATATAAAGGGTGAATAAAATGATTGTAAGTTGCTCACAAACATTAAAAATGAGACTACGAAGACAATACACAAAGGCGTTCGATGCCTTGCATCTCATCCTAATATTTTCTGAGAAACTCAAAGACAACGTAAATAAAAAATGATGAAAAGAGAAAATCTTTTTGGATTTTTTTGAAAATAAGAAAAATAAATTTTTTTTTGGATTTTTCAAAAAGTTAAGAAAGTGAATATATTTTTGTATTTTTCTAAAATTAAAGAAATTACAAAAACGGTTTTAGCACGGGTTATACACTGATGTGTGCATAAGCCACATTTCATCAAATCACTTGGAAATCACTGTTGGAACCCATTTGAGAATAGGTCCAATGGTTTTTGATTTGTTAAAAACCAAATGTAAGTCTCATCGATTTGATGAATCAAAATTGCATTCCACGAAGAAGTAAAACCCGGTGGTTTAGTTGAAAAGAGTTTTCGTGAAAGCAACGGTGAAAAATCATTTGAATTCTTCGAAAAACATCCAATCTTGGGAGATGGAGTTAAAAAATGATTTTTCGAACCAAAATCATTCAATTTTTGCATGACTGTTTTCACAGGTTTTGGTGCAAGATTAAAAAGTTCCGAAAAAGAATATTTGAATGATTTGGACTCAGTTGACTTAGATTTTAAAATCGGTTTCCATTTAGATTTCGTCAACTGAGATTTGGCTTGAGAAATGTGTGATGAATTATCCTCGAAGGATAGAAAAGAGACAAAAGTAGTTGTTCCATTAAAATTTGGTTTCTTAGTGTATTTCTTACCCTTTTGCAAGGAGTAATTAGTAAACTGAGAAAACTTTCTTTCAAAAGGTTTAGAAGATTTACCCGTGTATACCTTCTTTGGAACATCAACTTTTGGTTTGGATAAAATAGGTTTTGGAAAGCTTTTGGACGCCTCAATCTTGTCACAAACACAATCAAGATCAGTCTGTGTTGAGGTCTCACTGGTCTTAACAACATCACAACTAGTCTGCACAGGGGAATTCACAACATCACATATAGGACAATTAGGTTGAGTGCAAACTTCAAGAACTTCTTTAGATGAGTTAGAAGAAGCAGAACAATGATTTGGACTTTGAAAAGATTTAGATTGTGGTTGCAATTCACTCTCAAGGTCAGAAATTCTTTTTGTCAAAAATGTTTCGTTTGGGTGAAGTTGCAAACACTTATCTTCAAGACACTTAATTCGAGCACAAAAATTTGTTCTTTCTTCTTCAACTTTTCGCTCATAAATGATGAACTTGTTTTGCAACGCATGGTTAAGCTCAGAAAACGTTTGTTGCAAAACAAGTTCTTTGATTTGACTGTCCAAAATGTTTTGATTGAGTTCTGTGAAAGAATTGTCCAACTCATGTGTTAATTTGAAAATCTTTGATTGTAAATGATCATTTTCTTTTTGAAGACTTTCCATATTTGACAGAATGATATCAGTTGCAGATTTGAGCTCTTTGTTTTCAAATTTGAGTTGGTCAAAAGCAGATTTAAGACTCTCATGTTCCTTCCAAAGAATTCTGTATTTTTCGTATTTATCTGAAAACGCATGTAGCATTTGAATAACACATGGATGACCTCGAAAACATGAACACTCTCGATTTTCATGAAGGTGATACGACTCAATGTTTGGTTTATACTTGAAGGTTATAGTTGACATTTTGACAAAAAAAAAAAAAAAAAAAAAAAACTCGATGACAGATTAACAAATGAACAACTCAAGACAAGTACCTTACAAATTTAGTCCAACAATTAAGATGTAATCTAAATGAGTTCCACACTTAAATCCCAAAATGAAATAAATTATCAGCCCAATTGAAACTCTAAACACTTGAGCCCAAATAACAATTAGTTAATGGCCCAAACACACTTTTAATCCAATTAAAAACTAAGACAAACAAAAAAAATGAATTTTGCAATAAAAAAATGTAACTGATCTGTTAAATAAGACACAACCAATGAGAAAAGAAAAAAAAATTTCCTCTTCCTTTTTTTCGAATTCCTTAACCCTCCTCACAAAATAAATGTTACTTTTCTTTCTGCCTTTCTTAAAAACACTTGCAATTTTCTATCAACCAACAAGAGAAAATCAAAAAATTTCAAATTTTCTTTAAACAAACACACCCTAAAAGATCTATTCATACAGATAATAAATCAAGATGGTGAAATAAAAAAAAATTTAGTCTAACAATTCCAGATGATCGATGAAGATATGTGTTGCAAATGAATGAGATTGTTTTGTTCTATTTGCCGAGCAATGAGCTCGGCGAATGCAGATAAATGATGATGTTGGTCGAGTTGTATGATTTGCAGAGCAACGATCTCGGAAAAGATGTAAAGACTTTGTTAGGACCAGTTTCGACTAAAACTGGCCAGTCTCCAGTTGCATCTGGGGACCAGAAGATTTGTCCAGAAATATATTAAAGTCGAGTTGCAACGTACATTTAATGCAACTGAAGACTTCCTCCAGTTGAGATCTGATTAGAACTAAAGACATTCCAATTGACGTCGAATACAACAAGTGGAAGATAGAGAATGACATTGGCAACGAAGCCTAGTTGGCATTCAATACAGATAGAAACTGGAGAATATCAGTCTAAAGCCTTTACAATGCTTTACACTATTTACGAGGAAGACCTTTTTGCTTTATGCAGCTTTATATAGACAACATCATTTGTCTATGATTGAAGTACAAAAGTGCATAAAGCAGGTTGGATAAAGTAACATCTTGACTTACCTTATCAAGCATATCAAACAAACTCACCTAGTTTCCTTGAATGTTGTCAACCATATCTATACAACAAAGTTGGAATCCCAATGCCAACTTTGTCTATAAATAGAGGTCTTTGCACAACAAGAATATAACTTTGCATATTCAGACTTTTGCAATATTCTTGGTGTACTTGTGCAATATTCTCTCAATCGTAAAAGGGAACACTTCACAACTTTAAGTGTTTCGATTGTTAAAGAGAATTTCCAAGTATAGATCATCTGTATTTCATAGGTTGTTAGGATATTTACATTTATGTATTATCTTGGTTCCGCAACAACCTTGTATTTTATTTAGCATCAATAAATAAAATACATTTGAAAATTACAACTTGGTCTCACCATTTTTACTTTGTTGTATTTACTTATTGCATTGTCATTTCTTTATTGTCACCTGTTAAGTAATCTAACTAAGGACTTGATATATATTCACTGTAACTGGTCGTCTCCAATTCAGTGTTTATATTGCAAAGAAATCTCACCATTGACATAGAGGTGTCTTTAGTTAGTACCATATCTTGAGTTGGGACTTTAGCTTGTTATTTCTATTTTGATATTTTGATTGAAGTGTGCAAAAGTATATTGCTTTGTAGTCAGAAAGAAACCATGTACTTGGCCAAAAGCTAAGTGTGGGGGAGTTCGAGCATCAAATCGCTGATGAAATCGGATCTCGGAACACGTACAGGAGTCATAAGCGCCGCTAGAGACACTCCAGCGCCACTGGGCATGCATCAGGGCACCCCAGCGCCGCTTATGGCCTAGAAAGTAGCAACCATTGCCGCTAGGCACATCACCAGCACCGCTACCCACTTCACCAGTGCCGCTAACAGCTCCAGTTCTGCACGCGAGATCACCGAAAAACCATAAAAATCAGAAAAACCCAAAAATCCAAAAAAAAAAACCAAAAAATCTGAAACTACCAAAAATAAAAGAAGATGGAGATGCAACCATGGATTGCCATCAAATGGAGACGACGCATGTCATTGAAGATTCTACATCATTCAAGTCGCTGCTCAAATGCCATTTTCAACAGTAAACATGCAACATTAGACCCAGGAAGTTTCGTTAATCCTATTTCTATTTCATTTTTACGTGTTTTTCCTATTACCCTTTGTTATGTATGTCTAGTACAACGAGGACATTGTACATTTTAAGTGTGGAGGGATGGAATAGGAAAAACCATTGGTGTAATTGTATGATTTTAACAAGTTTTCTACTACTTATTTCATGCAAATTTAAGTTTTTAAGTGTCTGAAAACTATTTTGAGAATATAAGCTTTGCAAGTAGACAAAAGATGACGATAATTAAGCAATATTAGCTTGGTAGGATGAACGGTTAGTTAGAATTGTTAGCTTAACTACAGATTTGTGGTTGTTCATGCTTCCAACTGGATTAGAGCTTAGATTGAAACTGTATGCGATTATATTTGTCATAGCACACTTAACCGGACTTTAATATGCCTAGCAATTAGAGCTTTCTAGTCATTGGTATAGGTGTATTAAGTGGACTTAATTATACGTGCTTGTATAGGAACTAGTTTAGACGTATGGTTCGCCTTAATTCTTACACTATTTATTGTGAACTAGTTGCATGCAGAGTAGGAGTATGAGTCATCTCGGGTCTCTGATAATGTCTATGGCATGATTAATGTAGTATCTTTAAGAAAGGCAATCACTAGATTAATAAAGTTCAAAGAACTAATAACGAGTAAAATCTATAAGCATCAAGTTATGTCGTTTTGCGCGTGGGGAACCACCGACCTGTCACCATTGTCTTGATGTGAACTATTAGTTGAGTTATGTCGCTCTGCGAGTGAGGAATCACCGACCTGTCACCGCTGTCTCAACTATTAAAGATGATAATATTGTATGACTGCTTTTGTATTTAGCTAGCAAGCATGACTGTAGTGTGAGAGTATGTCTATGTAGTGACTCACAAGTACACAAATGAATGAAATATAAATGCCTTGCTAGTAGCTAGTAGTTCTGATTTCTATACAAACTTTAATTAAGTGTTTAACTAGTCAGCAGAAAGTAGTAAGATTGAGCTGTAAGACATGTGGAAGTATAGAATGGTTTTAGAGGTATTAACACAAATATAAGGTTAGCTTTTAGTTTTGATTGACTAATTATCTTGCCTCTAGCTATAGCTTACCGATTTTGTCTAAAGTTTTCTCAAATCATTTTGCATGAACTAATCGTTAATTGTTTTATAAAGTAGAATAACTTGAACATTTAAGTAGTCCGTTCATCATTAATTTCTTTTTTTGGACTATTTGCTTGAGGAAAAGTAAAGACTTAAGTGTGGGGGTATATGATGAGCGTCCATTTTGTGATTATTTCCCATATCGTTAGGTCTTGTTTTGATGCTTAAATGAGTCTAGAAATGTGAACTTTTGGTACTTAATGGGATGACATGTTATGATAGGTTCACAAGGCGTGCAAGTGAAGGCAAACGTCTCTACTCAACTTAACACGAAGCCACAAGACTTTAGAAAAAGACTAGCAAGCAGAAGATGAAGAATTCGAGGCCAACATGAAGCATACGACCATGTGTTAGTAATTTGGGTATGACTTCTTCATATGAACTCTGTTTCTGACGAATAAGCTATCCACGGAAAGGCGAGAGAAAGATCTACAGCTTTCATGTTGATGTCCAGGATCAGCTCCGCTCACATCAATCTCTAGAGACCCTGGAAGTCATCCTGAAGCCAACCAGCGGAGCTGGGAGCAACAAGCGGAGCTGGAAGCCAGCCAGCGCCGCTGGGACTTCTACCAGCGTCGCTCCCAAGGTCGGTTCAGCTAAGGTTTATCCGAAAACCTATAAATACCCTCTAAAACACTAGGGCCGAAACTCACTTCTTCCAGACGACTTGGGGGTCATTTTTAGGGTATTTCCATCAGATCTAAACCCTCCTAACTCCACCAAATCATCCAATCAATCAAGCATCAATTATTCAAACAACAGTTCACAAAATCAATAAAAAATAATTCAAGGAGCAGCCGAGCATCAATTTTAGGTATTGAATTGGAGGAGCGACCAAGAAAGATATGGACCGCGTGACTTTACCCTATTATTAGTTTGACTTTCTTTACTTTTATTATTGTTACTAGCATACTTATTTGCGAGACTTATATATTTACCATACAATTACTATTATGGATCTCTTTATGATAATGATTGTTAGTAGTATTTGTTTTGCCATGAGTAGCTAAATTAGTTATGCATCTGCTTGGATAATGTGATCATGTCTATGTAGTGATATTGTTTGCTTGTAGTTGTTGAACCGTTTTTATGTTTAACCTAGTTAAAGTAGGTTGGGGACTTAACAAGAAGCCAAACTGCTTTGGGTGACTTAACAGGAATCCCGTTAGACTAAAAGGGTTAGGTCATAAAAACAAACTTAAATTATAATCTTGATTAGGGGACTTAACAGGAAACTTAATGGCATATTGTCATCTACCCGGGCGTTGGTTTTTGTCAATGGTTCTTCCACTTTTGAGTTCCAATGCCATAAGGGAATGAGACAAGAAAATCCTTTATCCCCTTTCTTATTTGTTATTGTGATGGAAGGATTAGCTTGTATGATGAGGAAAGCCTGCGACAATGGAGTTATTTCAAGGGTAAGCCTTCCAAATAAAGACCCAGAAATTTCGCACCTAACGTATGCTGATGATGTTTTCTTCCTGAGAAACTGGTCAGCCGAGAACATAAAGAAGGTAACTTGTATTTTGAGAAGCTTTTATCTATGTACTGGTTTGAAAATAAATTACAACAAGTCCTTCTTATTTGGGGTGGGGTGGAGGAAAGTGGAGTTAAAACTATGGCTGGATTTCTTAAGTGTAGAGATGGGTCGTTTCCAGTTGATCACCTGGGACTTAAAATCGGGGGTAATATGAATAGAGTTGTAAACTGGAATTTTTTATTCAATATTTTTGAGGCGAGGCTGGCTGTTTGGAAATCGAGCTGTCTATCCCTTGCGGGGAGGATTGTGTTGGTTAAGGCGGTTTTAGAAAGCCTTCCAACATATTATTTTTTGTTATTCAAAGTTCCCGATAAGGTGGTCAATGGCCTGGAGACAATTCTTAAGATATTTATTTGGGGAGGGTCAAACGAGGTAAGGAAGATACATTGGGTGGCATGGGATAGGGTGGCCTCCCCTGTCAGTGCTGGTAGGCTGGGTATAAGCAAATTAAAAGACTCGAACATGGCTTTGTTGTCCAAATGGATATGGAGGTACCGGAATGAAGAAAAAGATTTATGGAGGAGTGTCATTGACGCTATTCACAATACTAAGAGATGTTGGGAGCCATTGCCAATTAACCAGGCAGTGACGGGAGTTTGGAAATCGATTGTTAGCGAGATTGGTAAAATCAAGGTACAAGGGACGGGTATAAACCATTTATTCAAAGGTGGGGGTGGGGTGAGGGGGGGGAATGGGGGATCGATTAGATTCTGGATTGATGTGAGTGCTAGCAATGCTACACTGAAGGATCGTTTTCCTTTATTGTTTAAATTGGAGAAAAACAAAAAGTGTTGGGTTAACGAGCCAATCGGTTGCGAAGACGGGAATTCTGGGAACAAATGGAACTGGTCTAAAGAACCGGCTTTAGTTGAGGAAGTGAAGGAATGGCAGGATCTTAGGGGGTGTTTGGTTCGCAAATTTCAAGGAATTTGATGGAATTGGAATTTGAATTCCATTCCATATCATGTTTGGTTAGCAGAATGAAATTCGAATTCCATTACATTAGTTGTTTGGTTCACATGAAATTGGAATTGGAATCCTTCAAATTCCATCACATTTTTGATTGAAAGTTTGAGATTCCATTGGAATTCAAGTTTTGTTAAAATTAAATCTTTTATAATTATTCTTTGATTATTTTATAATATATTTCAAAAATATATTATTAGTATTATTATTATTATTGTTAAAAAATTATTATATTTATATTACTATACTTATTATTATTATTGAATAATTAATATTATTGTTAATAATTACTTCATATTAGTTAAAAATTATTTAAAATTTTATAAAAAAATTGTTATGTCCAGATTTACTGGACTCGCTCCAGACGTAACTACTGGAGCCCTCTGAAGATTTGTCCAGAAATTATGTGAAGACCAGTGAACAACTTACTTGTACAGGAATCTGGATTGCACCAGATTTGTTCACTGGACTTCACTCCAGTCAAGATCTTTCCACTGAAGAACATTCTCACTGAAGTCGAAGACTGAAGTCTGAAGAAAGAAGTCTGACAAATAGCGGAGCTCACTGGAAGACTTACCAGATCTCCTGACTAGAGTCCTTGTCAGTGTTCTAGACCTTACAAGTCTGAATACTGATTACGAGGAATTGACTTTATGCCTTTACATGCCTTTACCCGGACAATCCATTTGTCCTTTGTTAAAAGCCTTACACGCATGTAAAGGTGGTTGGTTAATTAGATGACAAGTCACTATGATGTGACTTTATTCTTGTACTTTAATCAATGCATTTAAGGAATTAAAGTAATATCCTTAAATGCATGTAACCATATTTGTACGGCAAAAAGAATATTATATTTATTCTTTTTGCCTATAAATACCAAGTCACTTCCTCGTCCAAATGACATACTTTTGCAATTTGGTATCTTTGCTCAAATACTCTCGATCTAAACAATTATACTTCACAATTTTAAGTATTTCGATCAAGGAGTTTATTTATCAAATTTAGATCACTTGTAATTCATAGGTTGTTTAGATACTTACTTTGTAATATCTTGTTCTGCAACAACCTTATATTTTATTTAACATCAATAAATAAAATACACTTGAAAATTACATAGTGTCTCACCATTTACTTTACTTGCTTATCTTTATATTACTTAAGTACGTATTACGTTATATATATTATTGCATTTATATTTATCATAATACTAGTCCAATCTAGTGCTTACTTGACTTGTTATATTCTCCACTTGTGGGTTAAACCATCGAGTGAGGGACTTCACAATTGGTCTCAGAGCAGAAGGCTAACATACTTGCCTAGATCTGCATTTTTTTGATCGCCAACCCAGAGAAGACACAAGGAAACCCTTTAAACACTGGACGTTTACCCATAAATGAATTTGAACAAACTAATGACCATGCTAACAATAATCCACCACCACCACCTCCTAACGTGGAAAGCTTGGATGTTATTACATGTTACTAGTATTGAGAGGAATATGCTTAAAATTTTAAATGAAGGACCCTATATTCCTAGAAGTCCTCTCAATCCACTTCTTGATCCAACTGGAGCAAGATCTAGGAGGGAAAAGAGGGAGGAACACTGGTCTGAAGAGGAAAGGAGATTGGTCAATATTGACACTACTCTAAAAGTCATGATCCTCGGGTCCATTCCTGAAACTTTTGTTCCCACACTAGTGCTTTATCCCAGTGCTAAAAGCATGTGGGATGAACTAGTGAACTAGTATGAAGGCGGTGATGATACTATTGTTACCAGGAAAGTTGCTTTGAATAAGAAGTACGAGTCATTTTTTGCCCTACCCAATGAATCATTAACTGGTACCTACACCAGATTTATGTCTATCATAAACCAGTTAAGAGGGCTTGGGGTAGAAAAAGACAAGGACATACTTCTTGAAAATTTTTGTGACATTCTTCCATCCAAATGGTCTCATATGATCGTGGTCTTGAGACAAGGTAAAACCTTGCACTCTCATACTTTGTCAACATTGTATGGAGCCTTCAGATTCACTGAAGAGAATCAAGCCCAGAGAATTAAGGCAGAAAAAGATGCTATTAATCATGCTTCCAGTAGTTCCCCAGTGGTTAGTCATACTGAACCACCATGTGCAGCATTAATGTCTTCCGAGAATGTATTTTCGATGAAGAAGATGATGTCTGAATTAATGGATTCTGGAGTCATGAATAATATCTCTCCAGATTATGATGAAACTGATAGTGATGATCTGATGGCTAAAACGTTTAACCGTTTCAAAGCCATAGCTAACAGACCCACTGGACACATTGCACCCAGTTCTTCCACTGACAAGACCAATCTGACATGCTTTAAGTGTGGCAGAAAAGGTCATTTCATGAAAGAGTGCAAGTCAAATCAGTTTGTCTCACAATCTGGTCCATCAACTTCTTCTAACAAGCCTGATGATAGCTACAGATTAAAATATAAAAAGCTTAAGGTTCAAATTGCTCTCATGTCTGCAGAAAAAGATAATAATAAATGCATGGTGGCTAAAGAAGAATGAGTTCCCTCTGATGACTCATCAGTTGATGATGAAGAGGAAATAGATTGTTGTTATATGGCTCTAGCTGATGAAGAGCATCTGGTAAAAGAAGATGTCAGATCTGGAAGATGGGTGGACATTGTCATTAAGAAGGTAATAGATTATCACAAAGAAAATGATCCTGAATTAAAATTGGACATTGCAGAAGCTTTAAACTTTGATTTAACGTTTGTGGAAACTGTTCATTCAGAAATGTCAAATAATTTTGAAACAGATTTTTCTGAAATGGCAAATTTACAATCAAAGTTAAAAGAATTGCAAGATATTGAACTCGCTTTCAAAACACAAGTTTTGGTTACTGAACAACTGGTCCAAGAAAAAGAAGAACTATAAAATATTTTAACAAAAGAAAAACATGTTATCCAGTCATGACTTGAGACCAAGAAACCATATGATGCTGCACGTAACCAGTACCCCTCCCAAAAACGTGTGTATCTGGGGGGTGATGTCAATGCTGCTGCATTAATACCTGTTATTGACCGATTGCCTGAAGTGTTAAAACCTACTACTATTTATGATGAACCAACAACACCTAAAACTTGTATTATTCCTCCTGTTCAATTGTCTGAGGTTAAGACTGGAGCACCCCAGATGAATGCTCCAGTCAAGAAGGTTAAGCAGAATAAACCTTTGCCTCAATCATCTTCTAAAGAACCCCAGGTTCAGAAAAAGAAGAATGTTGTTCCTCCACCTAAGCCAAAAGTACAGTCATCTGGAAAGGCTATGGTGTCATCTGATGAAACTATTTTGTTAAGGCTGGAGAGTCAGTTTTAACTACTGGCTCATCAAGTTCAAAGTTGTAATGCAAGAATTAGAAATTTTGAGGGTACTTCATCTGGCTCTAAACAAAATACAAAACCTTTTTCCAACAAAGAAAAATCGAGCACATTTGTTGATAAGAAAATGAAAAAGGTTTCAAAACTGTCAGTTCCAGTGGTGTTTACTGAGAAACCCACTATTTTTGAAAGTGAAATAACCAGATACCAGCTGGGATCCATCCTTGTGGATCCAGAAAACCCATCAGTTGATGGGTTCGCAAACCTTTAAACTAATAATTTGGTGGATGTGCAAGGCGATCGAAAGAAATATATTTGATATCTTGACAGCGCTGCTGCCAGGACAATGACCGGATGTAAGACCTTGCTGGAGGAGTTCGAAGTTTCAGACGGACCCTCTATTACTTTTGGAAATGATGGTTCTGGAAAGACTAAGGGATACGGTGTTCTGAATAATGGTCAAGTCAAATTCAAATGGGTGGCTTATGTAAATGGTTTGAAATATAACCTCATAAGTGTGAACCAGTTGTGTGATGATGGCTACCAGGTGTTATTTAACATCTCTCAGGGCATCGTATTTAATAAGGATTGGAAGGTAGTACTGATTGCTCCCAGAAAAGGGAATGTGTACGTGATGGATATGGAAAGCTCTCCTTCAAAGCAGTGTTTCGATACCAAGGCTGATGAAGACACAAACTGGCTATGGCATAAAAGGTTGTCCCATTTAAATTTCAAAAATATCAACAAGTTGTCCAGAAAACAACTTGAAGATGGGATACCTTCCGTCTCCTTCAAAAAGGAATGGCCATGTCCAGGATGTGAGATGGGTAAGTAGAAACGCAATAGTTTCAAGACGAAATAGAATTTTAGCATATCTGAACCTCTTCATATGCTTCATATGGACCTTTTTGGTCCAGTGAATATTCAGACTCGTGCTGGTAAGAAATATACCCTGGTAGTTGTTGATGAATACTCTAGATATTGTTGGGTAATATTTCTTAGATCAAAGAATGAAACTGCTGCTGAAGTCATCGCTCTTATGAAGCAAATTGAACTCAAATATAAGCGAAAGGTGTGTCAATTAAGAAGTGATAATGGAATAGAATTCTAGAATGCAACTCTGGAGAAATTCTGCACTGACACTGGCATCTCCAAAAATTTCTCATCAGCACACACTCCAGAGCAGAATGGAGTTTTAGAAAGAAAGAACAGAATGCTGATAGAAGCTGCCAGGAGTATGCTTGCTGAATCTGGTCTTCCTAAAATGTATTGGGCTGAAGCAATTGCAACTGCTTGCCACACTCAGAATCGTTCAGTATATGTGAAGAGACACAAGAAGACATCCTATGAAATATTAAGAAATAGAAAACCAAATAATGGTTATTTTCACGTTTTTGGATGTCTAGTATACATCCTGAACGACTCCAGTCAGTTAGGCAAATTTGATGCCAAAGCTGACGAAGGATATTTCTTAGGATATTCAGCCATTCGTAAAGCCTTCAGAGTCACAACAAAAGACTGGAACTAGTGCAAATTGAAAAACCTCCTAGTAATACTTCATTTTATCCTTCAATAAGTTTCAAACTACCCTCTGAACTTGTTATTGGATCAGATTTTCGTACTACACCACCAGTATCAGATTCAATTGATTTTGAGCAAGTAATTCAAGAAATGCCTTTAATGAAGAATTTCATGATGCAAATCGTGATCTTACACAGATTCTGATGAAGATGCTGAAGTTGTCTGGCAAGATTCCATTCCAGAAAATCAATTGAATTCTTGCACTGATATTAATGTAAGAAATAATCCTGGTCAATACTCTAAGTGGACAAAAGCTCACTCAATCAACCAGATTATCAGTGACTCCAGTAGAGGGGTTCAGACCAGATGTGCCTCCAGTGAACAATGTTTATATGTCAGCTTCTTATCACGGATTGAACCGAAGAAGATTGACGAGGCAATGAATGACCCAAGCTGGGTGATAGCTATGCAACAAGAGCTTCACCAGTTCGAACGAAATAAAGTTTGGAATCTGGTTCCTCCTCCAGTCGGCAAGAAGAACCAATTAGAACCAGATGGGTCTTCAGGAATAAGGTTGATGAAGATGGTCATGTGATCAGAAATAAGGCCAGATTGGTGGCACAAGGGTACGTCCAGACAGACCTTGACTTTGAAGAATCATTTGCACCAGTAGCAAGGTTAGAAGAAGTTTTTGAATGGAGAATTAGAAGAAGAAGTTCATGTCAAGCAACCTCCAGGCTTTATTGATGAAAAGCATCCACATTAGGTATATTGTCTGGACAAGGCACTGTATGGCCTCAAACAAGCCCCTCGAGTCTGGTATGATACTCTGACCAAACACTAATCAGAAAACGGTTTCAAAAGAGGTACAATGGACAATACCTTATTTATTTTTCGTGAAAGAGGTAAGCTTCTGTTGGTACAAGGTTATGTTGATGATATTATTTTTGGTTCCACTGATGAATCCTGGTGCAAGAAATTTTCAAAAATCATGTCTTCAAAATTTGAAATGAGTTTGATGGGTGAATTAACATTTTTTCTTGGACTCCAGATTAAACAAACCAGTGATGGTATTTTTATTAATCAAGAAAAATATGTTAGAGATATTTTAAGAAAATTCGATATGAATTCTTCACCTTCAAAATCAACTCCAATTTCTGCACCTTTAACAATAGATTCAGACCCTGATGGGAAGCCAGTGAACACCACTGCATATAGAGGCATGATTGGTTCACTAATGTATTTAACTGCGAGTAGACCAGATATAATGTTTGCAACATGTCTTTGTGCAAGATATCAGTCTAACCTAAAAGAATCTCATCTGGCGGCTGTAAGGGGCATTTTAAAGTACCTTAAGGGTACTCCCAGTTTGGGTCTTTGGTATCCCAAAGGCTCAGGCTTAGATCTAATGGGTTATTCAGATTCAGATCATGCAGGTTGTAAGATAGACAGGAAATCCACTACCGGTGGATGTCATTTCCTTGGTGGCAAACTTGTGAGCTGGACCAGTAAGAAGCAAACTTCAGTTTCTTTATCCACTGCTGAAGCAGAATATGTGTCTGCAGCCAGTTGTTGTGCTCAAATACTCTGGATGAAGCACCGGTTGCTTGATTATGGTAATAAGTATTCAAAGACTTCTATCTTTTGTGACAATACCAATGCCATTGCTATCTCAAACAATCCAGTCATGCACTCCAAGACGAAACACATTGATGTCAGGTATCAATTTATTCGTGATCATATAATGAAAAATGATGTTGAAATCCACTTTATTCCCACTGATAAACAACTTGCTGACATATTTACAAAACCTTTGGATGAGAAAACTTTTCAAAATCTTGTCAGTGAGTTGGGAATGTTGAACCCTTAATCTGGAACCTTGTTACTAATGTGTGAAATCTAGCTTTAAATTTATAAACACGATTTACCTAAAGATTGACTACCACTCACTCACAGGCAGTGTACCTAATCGCATGCAGTATAGTAAAAACTGGTAAGCCGAGATCGTTCACAAGTGCTTTTATAAGAAATTGTAACTGTTAAGTGATTCAAGTAAAATGGGGGGTTTTGTGGCCGAATTGCCACGTTGCAAGTAGTGATTAATCGAAAGAGAAGTTTGTTGTTGAAAACAATAATTTAAAGGTCAACCATCTTGATTTCGCTCGACAAAATGTTAAGATTGCACGTTTGATGAATTCAAATTCAATTTAGTGATTAAATGATCGAGACTCAAATTAATCGCCAACCCCGTACCCGTCAAGTTAACAACTTATTCGACTCTCTTGTATAAACTAGTTTCATTATTAAGACCGGTACCCCGAGACGCCTTTTTATAACTTCTCTAGTTTAACAGTGGTTTTGGTCATTTTAGATAACAATTTTGCCTATTGATTGTACCCAACCATCAACCCGTTAATTCTTATCAAATATTAATTACCGTCTACCGTACCCGTCATAGAACCAATTGCTTCTAACCAAGCAATCAAAATAACTTATACCCAAATCCTAGTCGTCACTAAGCAATGAATACAAATTTTCCGCAATCAATAATTGAATAACAAAGAATTAATAGATTAAGATCACGACAAAACGTTAAATCAAATCACTTGAATTAATAAATATAGTGCAATCCTTATATAATGTCTCACTCCATCAAGATGGATGAAAAGGCGATTAGCCACTCATATTAAATATGAAATAACAAATCAAAATGAAGGAATTCATTGTTATCGAATACAAATGATTGAAAACGAATAACGATATGATTCCAATAAAGCCTTAGATCCTCCAAAATGATGAAATATAAGAAAAACCCTAAAAAGAGCACTCAAAATCGTCTGGAATCTCAAAGGTAAGTTTTTGGAATGTTTTTGCAAACTATTTATATGAGCAGAAAAATGTTCAGATTTGGCGCCCCAGTGCGTCGCACCCTGTCCCTTGAATTTTCCATTGACTGGCTTTGTCGTACATAGTAAAAGTGCGTCACACTTTCACCAGACTGCGAAGCAGTTTTAACCACGACATTAAAAACTGCGACGCACCTTTCTAAGTGCGTCGCACATTGCGTTGACCAGTGTTGACCAGCTTTGACTTTCTTCTAATCTTCACTTACGTGCCCCGTAAAACGTCCGTAAGCACTCGTTTTGCTCCAGAAACTTCATTTTCTTCAAATTATCACTTAGGTACCTGTTTTCCACCTGAAACACTGACAAATACCATAAACGCACCAAATGTTTACGAAAACGACTCGTAAACCTCACTAATCGACCACTTTAAGCTATGGGAAATGGGCATAAAATACGACATATCAAATCTCCCCACACTTAAGCTTTGCTTGTCCTTAAGCAAATCCAAACTGAAAACAAATCAACCCTTGGTGCATTATGGAACCACATTTCAGTTATCAAAAAGAAGCTCAACCATAATCAAAGATGAGAATAAATGGTTAGGCAGTTTTAATCTTAAATGAAAACCGGAATGTTTGACAATATTTGAATGATATACAAGCCTTAATAACACGACAAAGCACAAATGAAACGAACAAGTGATATCTCGCCTATCCTACTCCAACTAACTTTCTTTTGGGGTTGAATATTTGAATAATCACTTAATAGCCAAGTCGTGATGCATAATATTTTAACCATAGGCTTGTACAAGGATCGTTCCTAAGTCGCCAAGGTGCATGCGCCCTATAACGTCTATCTGAAGGTGACTTTAAGGGTTGTAACATTGAAAGGCTAAACAGGGCATTTAAACAAGGTAAGGAAATTTGGGTAACAAGTAGTGTTAACAAAGAACTAACACAACATTTAATAAAGTTTTCACATATAGTCTAGTCCAAACAAACCCATGTCATTAGTTGCCAACGGTCCACATCCCAAGAAGTTCTCCCGACCACAACCCCAATAGAACGATCCAAAAACCGACACCATTGTTGTGTATGACAATCAAACAACTTATCAATCAAATCCAACCAATGTTGACTTAAACAAACAAACTTGCCAACTTCAAACACTCTAATCAAATATATATCAATTTAAGAACACTTTGTCGGTTATAACGATGTACCAACTTACATAAAATGATTTGACAAAAAGGAGAAATACCAACTGACAGCCCAAGCTCATTTTTTTTCATTTTTCCTTTTTTTCTGTCTTTCAATTCTTTTATTCTTTTTATTCGTCATTTTTTGTGAGCTACTTTTACTCTAACTAATTGGTATTCTCTTACATAATATTGAAACCGTGACAAATCATTTACAAAATATGCTAAGATGAACAATCTAGACTTTATCCAAAAACCATGGCGAAATCAAACTACCCCCATTAGATGAGAATATCCCGACCCGACATAATTAGGCAAAACCCAAACCATCCAATCTAGCAAGGGCAACCAATGACCCACCAGGACTTCGACTATCGGTATGGCGAGGAAAGGTTTATATTTAGGTAGATTTAACAAAGAACAGGTTAATGACAACATGTTTTCTATCGTTTCTTGCACTAAAAGTGAGTGCAACATACGGGTTTTCAACGGGTAATTCACTAACCGATGTAGTTAGCTACTAAGCACATTACAAAACATGCACATAACAAATTTTATGAAACAAAAGGTGAATAAACAAAGAACAAAGGTTTTATCCTAAATTTGCCTTTTCATCATATAGCAAAATAACAGAACGATCAACAAGGACAAGTTCTAGAATCAACGCAATCACTAGCTCACTCATAGCAAATGAAATACTCCGGAAATGGAAAATCAACCTCAAACTTGCACATCCTAGTTCAGAACTCTAAAAGAGACCCTTACTTCCGGATAAATCCGAAAGCCTAAGAGAGGGACAAATTTACAAGGCTAATAGTTCCAAGATCGTAACACCTATCATAACTAACAATGAATCAAGAATATCTCACAATTTTGGTGTTATGGTGCTATAAGCATGCTAGCAATGTTATTAATCCAGAAGGGATTGCCACGTTAATCAGTCAAAACACATTCCACATATTAAAGTTTTACCAAGGTGTAGTTACATTGCTCAATTATATCTATAATTAGGTTTCAAAAGCAATTAACTACGAGGACAAACATGCAAAATCGTCAAAAATACCCGACTTTTTCCTATTTACCTCCCCCCCCCCTCACTTGAGTTGGACAATGTCCTCAATGTCCAATAAACTAAGTCAATCTAAGGGAAATAGGGAATTGTAAACTAAAAAGCAAAATAAGAACAAGAAAAACTTGCCGTGTATATGTGATGTTCCATGCGCGAATGATGCCAACAAGAATAATGAGTGCTGAACTTACTACCAGCATATGCACATGACAACCTTGCTATCACACATGAACACGGACAAAAGCCAACATAATAATACAAACGTTAAGCATGCAACATTCTAGCCTAATTATTCTAAGGAAATGGAAATGAAATACGATGTCTCATCACCCCGAAGGGTGGATACAAACCAACCAAATAAAAATTAAAAAGTACGGAATTTGAAATAGTTCAAACAAATAGTACAAGACATCAAAAACAGCTGACTGACGGCTTCCAATTCTTCAACCTGCATATGAATCAATGTGGTGGAGGATGAGGTGGGTAGTGTTGGTAACCAGGGAGGTTACCATAATCAAAGAAGGAACCAACCACCTGCTCCGCAAAAGTCGGCTCAGCAGCTCCAGCCTGGCTCACGTCCATACTTGCATAAGAACCTGTATAAGAACCAAATCGAACCGGCATATCCGGTCCCAAGGCGCCTGGATCGTGACGGTGAGGCTCCTCGACCACATGCTCGGGAGGGAAGTAAAAACCTCCACCGACTCTCTGATGCGGGATAAATATGGCGGGTGGACGATACTCCGGAAGATCAGTGGGTGGGCTAAAATCCTGCCCTCTCAGCTGCGCCTCCCACATGTGCTGATAACTGCGCGAGTCATATACCACTCTCCCAAGTCCAGAACCTATCATAGTCATATCTCCCCAAACCTACTCTCTGAAACTATCCATGCGGGTGTGAAAAGCCTGCTGATCCGCATACATCCTATCCACCACAGACTGAAGAGGGGTGAGATCAAAACCTGCGGGAGGAGCAGAGGAAGAAGAAGAAGTTCTTGCGGTAAAAGCAGCACGCCTTTTAGTGCGTCTCACTGGCTCGAGATCCTCCTCGGCCGCCTCCTCCATATCTACATCATCACCATCATCCCCCTCTTCACCCTCGGGGGCATCATCACCAAAATCAGTTAAAGAGTACAAATCTCGGTGGGACTGTTTTTTCAACAAACCAAAACGCTTCAAGTTAGCGTACTCAAATTCCTTCATATGCTTCCAGTTCAAGTTGTAGACCGCATTTGCCTTGTCGTTCTCACATCTAAAAAATTTAACCAGTCTTGTAATGTAGTGACCACAAACTAGCTTCCGATCCTTCATTCCCCGGGTTCCCATATGCCTCGCCACCATGTATGGCGCACAAGCTAACCTATAAGGGGCATCCTCATGAAACAACCTAAGCAACCACATATCCTCCAAATAAACATTGTCCCTTTGATTCGATCTTTGAACAACCAAGTAAGTTATCATTTTCAAAAACAATCTCAAAATGGGTGACTTAATGTGGCACGCCCCAATACCATTTTCCCAAGTAACACCACCGCTAATCTGCTTATAATAAGTTTTTTGATCACCATCCGTGAACCCTAACCTGGTTCTAGCCCCCCTGCTAAGAACCTTCCTGAACCATGGATTATTCTCTAACAAATCCTGGGTATACATCCCGGTGGCTAGCCCAAACTCAGCAATAGTTAAAGACCTATCTTTACCCCCACAGCGGAAGTGAATACATTTTTCAGCGAAAATGTCCTTAACCTTATCAATTTTGCAAACTGACTCCCTATTACCAAAAATATCAAACCAAAGTCTAAATTCATGATCCCTCGGATTCCCACTTCCATCATTTTCCATCCCAACCAAACGTAAAAACCCCTCAATGTCCCTCCGTATCGCTAACATGTCAAGCATACTAGAGAGGAGATACCTGGGCTCATCGATATCTTTGGAGAGAAATTTCTCCAACCTTGCATTGTACGCGGCTTTTTCCTCTTGTGAAGCACGGGGCCAAGTAAGCCATTGGTGAGCAGAGAGTGCGGGATTGGGAGCAATGGCGGCTTGAGCTTGAGTCGCGTTTGATGTTTCTTCACCCGTGTGGGATGAAGAAGTGGTCCGTCTTGGATTACGTCCACTTGCACTTGTACCAGCGGCCTATAAACAAACAACACCAAACACAATCAAACCCCAATATAATCTTTACTATATATGAGCTAAAAAGGGGTCACGTCTGAAACAAGTAAAATTGTAACGCAGTCTGGATGGACTGCGAAGCAGTTTGAAATTCGGCTAGTAACACTGCGTCGCACTTTGCAAAGTGCGTCGCCCTCATATCATCTTCAACTGTGGCGCAGTTGTCAAACTGCGTCGCACTCATGCCGGTTCGCTGGGTTAGAAACTAGGGTTTCATAATAATTTCCAAAATAATACTCAATAGAATTCATAACCCTCGGTGTATCTAAGAAAAACATTAAGCAATCAATCAAGAAAAACACAACCCTCGACCCCCCAATCACGAGATTCTTCCAAAATCCACCATTATAACATCCAAGATTTATTCAAAAATTAAACTAAAATAAGAAAAGAGAAACAAAGAAAAGATTAGTACCTTCTCGGATCTTGTCATGATTATTGTGAATTGGAAATAACAAGAAAATCAAACAAATTGAGAGGAGAAAGAGGGTCAGCTGGGTTTAATGTTAGAGAGAAAAAGGGTTTCAAAATTTTTAGGTAAAAAGTTAAAGTGAGAAAACCCTCCTTTTGACTGTTTTGACCCAATCTGAACATACACTACGTCGCACTTCGCAAAGTGCGTCGCTCCTTTTTAATTAAAAATTGTTTTTTTTTGAATTTTCGATTTTCTGAAACACACATGGTATGCGTCGCCCTTACGTACATGCGTCACACCCCTTTATTTCCGAGCAATAAAGTGCTTCACAGTCCCCTCAGACTGCGTCGCACATTCTAGCTATAAAAATACTGTGGCGCACTCTTAGAAGTGCGTCGCACTTTGCCCTCCCCCACACTTACTTTATAGTTTGTCCACAAACAACTTACCGGAACGCGTAAAGGGACTCCAGACCTGCAATACTCGACATAAACACCTGAAAAACATTAAAATTTCACAAAAACATAATAAAAAAAAACATAAAACACGGGTTGCCTACCGCGGAGCGCTTAGTTTATTTACGAGTCTTTAGCTAGACTCGAAGTTGTTCTCATTGCTTGATTTCGAAAAATGGAAGTTCGTCAACGACGACTCCCACATCTTCTTCCTCTTGATGATATGGCTTCAACCTGTGACCATTCACAATAAACGAAGAACCATCTGATTTAAACAATTCCACATAATCAGACGGATACAAATGTTTGATCATAAAAGGGCCGGTCCACCTAGACGTCAACTTGGGTTGTTTAAACTTGTACTTAGAAAGGAACAACAAAACTTTATCACCAGCTTTAAAATCCTTTTTCCTAAGTCTACGGTCATGCCAAACTTTTGTTCGTTCCTTATACAACAAAGAGTTATCATACGCATACAACCTAAGTTCATCTAGTTCATTTAGTTGCATCGATCTCAACTCACCAGCTTCAACTAGGTCCATGTTGCAATTCTTGAGCGTCCAATAGGCCTTATGCTCAATTTCAATAGGAAGATGACAAGTCTTGCCATAAAGCAACCAGAATGGGGTCGTCCCAATCGGTGTCTTATAGGCGGTCCTAAATGCCCATAGAGCATCATCAAGCTTGGTGGACCAAGACTTCGGGTTATCTCCTACGGTTTTCTCAAGAATTCTTTTTAATCCCCGATTCCTGTTTTCAACTTGGCCACTCGTTTGTGGGTGGTATGAGGTTGAAAAACGGTGGTTGACATCGTACCTCTTTAGCACCTTAGCGAGTTGGTGATTCGCGAAATGGCTTCCGCGGTCACTGATTAAGGCCTTGGGTACTCTAAACCTACAGAAAAGCTTTTTCAGAAAATGAATGACAACACGTGCGTCATTCTTTGGCAAGGCTTTCGCCTCGGCCCACTTTGAAACATAATCAATAGCAACAAAGATATACATATTCCTATTCGATGGGAGAAAAGGTCCCATAAAGTCTATGCCCCAAACATCAAAAACTTCACATACCTGAATAAAGTTTTGAGGCATTTCATCACGTTTGGAAATGTTACCTTGTCGCTGACACACATCACAAACCTCTACCAAAGTTTGTGCTTCCTTGAACATGGTTAGTCAATAGAATCCAGCATCATACACTTTCTTATCGGTGACTGACGCTCCATAATGTCCACCGGTTGGGCCATGGTGACAAGCATCAAGAATCTGGCGTGTCTCATCATTTGCCACACACCACCTTATCATCCCATCTGCACAAATTTTAAACAAAAATGGATTTTCCCAAAAGTAATGTTTAGCCTCGGTAAAAAGTTTCCTCCGTTCTTGCTTTGACATATCTTCCGGAATTGCACCTGAACTAAGATAGTTAGCAATATCGGCGAACCAAGGTCCTGTTTCAATCTTCATCAAAAACTCATCAGGAAAATCATCATTAATATCATGCTCTTGTAACTCCTCACGGTGAGGATTTTTGAGCCTACTAAGATGGTCAGCTGCCACATTCTCAGCCCCCTTTTTATCTTTAATTTCAATGTCGAATTCTTGCAAAAGCAAGACCCAATGAATTAGACGGGGCTTGGCATCTTGTTTTGAGAACAAGTACCTCAAGGCAGAATGATCAGTATAGACAATGGTCTTGTTAAGGACCAAGTAGGGACGAAATTTATCAAAAGCATACACAACCGCCAACAACTCTTTTTGAGTAACAGTGTAGTTCTGTTGGGCAGGGTTTAAAGTCTTGCTAGCATACGAGATAGGGCGGAAATGCTTATCCTCCCTTTGGCCTAAAACGGCCCCTAAGGCATAATCGCTAGCGTCACACATCAACTCGAATGGTAAAGACCAATTGGGTGGAGTCATAATAGGGGCATTGGTCAATCTCTCTTTAAGCAAGTTGAAAGCATCAAGACACTCTTTATCAAAAACAAACGGGACATCTTTCTCTAACAACTTAGTCATAGGCCGGGTGATTTTAGAAAAATCTTGTATAAACCTACGGTAAAACCCCGCATGACCAAGAAAGCTTCTAACAGATTTAACATTTGTGGGTGGATGCAATTTACTTATCACATCAATTTTAGCTTTATCAACCTCTAACCCTTCCTTAGAAACTTTATCTCCCAAAACTATACCCTCCTTGACCATAAAGTGACATTTTTCCCAATTCAAGACCAAGTGTGCCCGTTCATACCTTTCCAACATCTTGTCAAGACTTTTTAAACAATTTTCAAATGAACTACCAAAAACTGAAAAATCATCCATGAATACTTCCATGGAGGTTTCTATCATATCCTGAAAAATGGCATTCATGCAACGTTGGAAAGTTCCGGGTGCATTACAAAGACCGAATGGCATCCTTCTATAGGCATAAGTGCCATAGGGACAAGTAAAGGTGGTCTTCTCTTCATCTTTCGGGTCTATGGGTATTTGGAAGTACCCGGAAAACCCGTCCAAAAAACAAAAATACTCATTCCCGGCGAGCCGTTTGAGCATTTGATCGATAAAGGGCAATGGGAAGTGATCCTTACGGGTCGCATCATTTAGTTTCCGATAGTCAATACATACCATCCACCCCGTGACAGTTCTTGTGGGAATTAATTCATTTTTGTCATTTGAAAACAACAGTCATCCCACCCTTCTTCGGTACACAGTGTACCGGACTTACTCATGAACTATCCGAGATGGGGAATATGATTCCCGCATCTAATAACTTCAAAACTTCTTTTTTAACAATATTCTTCATGTTTGGATTCAATCTCCGTCGTCTTTGCACAACAGGTTTAACATTATCAACAAAATTAATTGTGTGCTCATAGAATTCTGGGCTTATACCCGGAATATCGGAAATCTTCCATGCAAAGGCCTTTTTATGGGCCTTCAACACGGTAATAAGCCTAGATTTTTCATCCTCCATCAAAGAAGATGAAATGACAACGGGGAGGAAAGATGTACCTTCTAAATATGCATACTCCAAATGATCCGGAAGTGGCTTGAGTTCCAAGTCGGTTGGAGGGCTCTCAATCGATGTAGGCACTCGGATGCTTCTATCAACTTTGATCTCTTCAAAAGATTCGTCTTCCGGTGGAGTTTCATCAACACTAAGAGCCATGATTTCATGCATCATTTCTTCAACCAACTCATGCTCTTCTTCACTACAAGCTAACACAGCTTGTCCATCTTCCATATCCAAATAGTCCATAAGCTCCTTTTCCAAAGCATCTTCCTCCTCGATCACATCGATCCTGAAACAAGATTCATCACATGAATACAAATGCTTAAGAGCTTTATCAACATTAAAACAACCCGGTCATTACCGACACCTAGAGAGATTTCCTTGGCCTTGACCCGGATGATAGCATCCGCGGTCATGAGGAATGGTCGGCCTAAAATTAGAGGCACATTAATGTCCGCCTCCATTTCTAAAATAACAAAATCAACAGGAAAATCAAATGACTCACTTTAATCTGTAAATTTTCCGCTATCCCCATGGGATATTGGAATGATCTATCCGCAAGCCTAATGCTCATGCGGGTCGGGGTCAATGCACCAAGAGACAACTTTTTATAAACAGAGTAAGGCATTAAATTAATGTTGGCCCCAAGATCGGCCAATGCCTTATACAACTCAACACCAAAAGAACAAGAAATAAGAAAACTCCCTGGATCATCAAGCTTAAGGGGTATCTCGTTCTTTATTATTGCAGAAACCTTGGCACTCATAATTGTCGTCTTGTCTTCTTGTAGCTTCTTCCTATCCGAAATAAGATCTTTGAGAAACTTCGCGTAGTTGGGCATACCTGCAAGGAGATCAACTAAATAAAACAGTAATATTAACATTTTGAATTAACCAACGAACTTCTTAAAGTTCTCCTTGATTTTCTCCCACTTCAACCGTTGAGGAAACGGCACCTTCGGTTGGTAAGGCTTCA
Organism: Erigeron canadensis; assembly: GCF_010389155.1. NCBI lineage: Eukaryota > Viridiplantae > Streptophyta > Magnoliopsida > Asterales > Asteraceae > Erigeron > Erigeron canadensis. The sequence goes on from NC_057764.1 coordinate 8,798,633, forward strand.
CCGAAGGTGTCTCAACAGTAGGTTTCTCAACATTCTTGGATGGAACGGCCGGAATCTTCACGGTCGGGCTTGGCTCCATCTCAATCTCTTCATCAACAGTCCCTTCTGGTTCAATCTGCACAAGAGGAGTAACAACATTAGGTAAAGCATTTGCAGAGTCATAAGTGTTACCTGCTCTTGTTGTGATAGCATTGACTTGCTCATTCCTAGCATTTGGATGGTTATATTTGGTTCCCGATCCTTGATTGTTCTGCTAAGGCTTAGGATTCTGCTGGGTATTGCTCGGTAAAGTACCGGGCTGCCTGTTCGACGCTCCTAGCCTTTCAAGCTTTGCCTCAATATCCTGAAACGTTGCTTGAGTACTCTTCGAACTTTGCTCAAGCTTATTTGCCAATCCATCCAACCTAGTAGTCATAGCATCCCATTGAGAGGCCATCTTCTCATTGGTAGCTTTCTGAGCACCTACCAAATCCTTCATGATATCTCTCAATTCAGCATTCGCATTCTGCTGATTGTTGAACCTACTAAACCTGCTTCCACTAAAACCAGAATTATTAGCATTAAAATTAGATGATGGAAAAGAAGTACCTGATGACCGATTTTGATAACCGGTACTCTAATTAAAGTTCCCTTGCTGATTCTGGACGTAGTTAACTTCTTGTGCCGGCTTATCCGGGCAATCCTCTGAATAATGCATGTCCCCACAGTTGTCACACCCATCAGCAATCACCCTAACATCCCTTTCAATGCTTTTGAATCTCACATCTTGGTTGTCAAACCTCTTGTTCATTTGCTTTGTGAAGGCTTTGACTTCAGTAACCAAGCTTGATTCTTCACTACTCTCCAGCTTCGCCACAGTCTTACTACTAGTTCTCTTGCTTACAAGCTGTTCGCGATCAGAAAACTCCTTGGCCATATCATCTAAGATTTTGTAACCTTCAGCCGGGGTCACATTGTTCAAACTACCTCCAAATGCCCCAGCTAATTCCCTTCGAGTTCTCTTTAGCAAACCATCATAGAAGATCTCAACCACTGCTTCTGTGTTCAGATTGTTTCCTGGACAATTCCTGATCATCTCCTTATATCGTTTCCAAGCATCTACTACATCTTCCCCTAGATCTTGAGTGAATGACCGAATCTTATTCTCCAACTGTCTTTGAGTCCTTATAGAATAGAACTCATCAATAAACCCAACACGAAGCTCATCCCAAGTTGTATACAGATCATTTGGCTGCTCCTTTAACCATGCCTTAGCTCCTTCACATAAAGTGAGTGGAAAAAGCTCAAGCTTCACATTATCATCTTGGTTCGCGCCATAGTGGTAAAACCTACAAATCTTCTCGAACCTCTCTAAATGCCCATACGGATCATTATTAGTTACCCCATCAAACTTCTCTTCCTCCACACTTTTCAAATGACTTCCTTTGAGAGAAAAGTTAACTCCGATGGTTGGAAGGTGAATAGGAGTACCCCTATTAGTGGGAACATTTCTCCTACGGTCACCGTAAAGACGGTTATTGGGGTTTACCGGTTCTTGATCACCCATTCTCCTAGCTCTAACTGGTTGAGTTACCTGAACATTTGCTCTAGGAATTTCTGTTGAATCCGGTTGATGAGTTTTATCCCGATTATCTTCTTCCTCTGAACAAACCACTACCTTCGGAGAATTTAGAACCTTTCATTGAGTAATGTTCTTCCTCTGAGCACCTCGGACATTGAACCTTTCATTGAGTAATGTTGATCCAAATCTACGTCCGGGTGATCACGGTTTTCGGTACCCGAATCTATGTTGTCGGTGTTTGAGGGCTCCGTGTTGTTTGATCTAAGTAAGCGTCGTCTGGCTTTTGAGTAAGTGTTGTTTGATCTAACTAAGCAAAGGTCTACCAGAGGTTCTTGTGTTCATCAATTACAAAGCACCTGCACACGCACCACAAGAAATACCGTTAACCGCACCAGAAACTAACACAATAAAACTAAAATAAAAATAAAATCTACCTATTAAAAAGAATAACTTCCTCACAAATGAATGCAAGGAAGGATCGAATCACAAAACGAACAACTACTTAATTTAAGTCCCCGGCAGCGGCGCCAAAAACTTGATGTGTGAAATCTAGCTTTAAATTTATAAACACGATTTACCGAAAGACTGACTACTACACACTCATAGGCAGTGTACCTGATCGCATGCAGTATAGTAAAAACTGGTAAGCCGAGATCGTCCACAAGGACTTTTATAAGCAATTGTAACCGTTAAGTGATTCAAGTAAAATGGGGGTTTTGTGGCCGAATTGCCACGTTGGAAGTAGTTAGTTTGAAAAGTCAGTAATCCCGGAGGATTAAGCGAAAGAGAAGTTTGTTGTTGAAAACAATAATTTAAAGGTCACCCATCTTGATTTTGCTCGACAAAATGTTAAGATTGCACCTTTGATGAAGTTCAAATTCAATTTAGTGATTAAATGACCGAGACTCAAATTAATCGCCAACCCCGTACCCGTCAAGTTAACAACTTATTCAACTCCCTTGTATAAACTAGTTTCATTATTAAGACCGGTACCCCGAGACGCCTTTTTATAACTTCTCTAGTTTAACAGTGGTTTTTATAACTTATACCCAAATCCTAGTCGTCACTAAGCAATGAATACAAATTTTCCGCAATCAATAATTGAATAACAAAGAATTAATAGATTAAGATCACGACAAAACGTTAAATCAAATCACTTGATTTAATAAATATAGTGCAATCCTTATATAATGTCTCACTCCATCAAGATGGATGAAAAGGCGATTAGCCACTAATATTAAATATGAAATAACAAATCAAAATGAAGGAATTCATTTCCCCCAGTGCGTCGCACTTTGCAAAGTGCGTCGCACCCTGTCCCCTAAATTTTCCATTGACTTGACTTTCGTTGACTGGCTTTGTCGTACATAGTAAAAGTGCGTCGCACTTTCACCAGACTGCGAAGTAGTTTTAACCAGGGCATCAAAGACTGCGACGCACCTTTCTAAGTGCGTCGCACATTGCGTTGACCAGTGTTGACCAGCTTTGACTTTCTTCTAATCTTCACTTACGTGCCCCGTAAAACGTCCATAAGCAGTCGTTTTGCTCCAGAAACTTTGTTTTCTTCAAATTAGCGCTTAGGTACCTGTTTTCCACCTGAAACACTGACAAAAAACCATAAACGCACCAAATGTATACGAAAACGACTCGTAAACCTCACTAATCGACCACTTTAAGCTATGGAAATGGGCATAAAATACGACATATCAAATCCCCCCACACTTAAGCTTTGCTTGTCCTCAAGCAAATCCAAATTGAAAACAAATCAACCCTTGGTGCATTATGGAACCACATTTCAGTTATCAAAAAGAAGATCAACCATAATCAAAGATGAGAATACATTGTTAGGCAGTTTTAATCTTAAATGAAAACCGGAATGTTTGACAATATTTGACTGATATACAAGCCTTAATAACACGACAAAGCACAAATGAAACGAACAAGTGATATCTCGCCTATCCTACTCCAACTAACTTTCTTTTGGGGTTGAATATTTGAATAATCACTCAATAGCCAAGTTGTGATGCATAATCTTTTAGCCATAGGCTTGTACAAGGATCGTTCCTAAGTCGCCAAGGCGCATGCGCCCTATAACGTCTATCAGAAGGTGACTTTAAGGGTTGTAACATTGAAAGGCTAAACAGGGCATTTAAACAAGGTAAGGAAATTTGGGTAACAAGTAGTGTTAACAAAGAACTAACACAACATTTAATAAAGTTTTCACATATAGTCTAGTCCAAACAAACCCATGTCATTAGTTGCCAACGGTCCACATCCCAAGAAGTTCTCCCGACCACAACCCCAATAGAACGATCCAAAAACCGACACCATTGTTGTGTATGACAATCAAACAACTTATCAATCAAATCCAACCAATGTTGACTTAAACAAACAAACTTGCCAACTTCAAACACTCTAATCAAATATATATCAATTTAAGAACACTTTGTCGGTTATAACGATGTACCAACTTACATAAAATGATTTGACAAAAAGGAGAAATACCAACTGACAGCCCAAGCTCATTTCTTTTCATTTTTCCTTTTTTTTCTGTCTTTCAAGTCTTTTATTCTTTTTATTCGTCATTTTTTGTGAGCTACTTTTACTCTGAGTAATTGGTATTATCTTACATAATATTGAAACCGTGACAAATCATTTAACAAAGAACTAAAACGACTCGTAAACCTCACTAATCGACCACTTTAAGCTATGGGAAATGGTCATAAAATAAGACATATCAGTTATGAACGCCTTTGTGACACTGGCAGGGTTCTTTGATTCCAGATTTATAAATCTATAACAGTAAAGCTATCGAACGCCTTTGTGATACTATCTTTGCATTGATAGATTTATGGATCACCATTCCAGGGGGGAAGACTCAGACCACATTTTTTTTATATATCTAAGTTTCAGGGGGAATTTATTAATTTATTTTCTCACGGGACAAATTTTTCTGGAAAATGTTTCTAGTACCTTGTAAATGTGTCCCTCTCATTTGTCTATATTAGTTGATGTACGTGTTTGAGGATTACCAGAATGGTCTAATCTGGGTACTTACTGGAGTGTCCCTCCAATGTATCATTAATGCATGTTCTACTGGCTTAATCCACCAGTGAAACTGGAGTGTCCAGTCAACCTCCAGATGCATTAAAATGAGTCTTTATGTGTCAAAACATTATTTTTTTAATACTTGATGCTAGTGCATGTCAACCTTACAATTTTTTCATAAGGACAGTTACTGTTCAACTTACGTGGCATAAGTTTTTCAACTTAAATGATGTTTTGTTACCATGGGAAGACCAAAAGTGCAAGTTGGTAATTTTTGTGGGCTGTCAACCGTCATACATTTATGTGTGATGGGAAACATTAAATGCGGATGTCAAAACCGATAAAAATTGTTTTGAAATTTTTCAAACTTACCGTTTTGAATTCCACTTTCTCTTTCATCTATAAATACCCACATTTACCTTCACTTTCAGTTTTATCTCAAAAATCATTTACTCTCATATCTTCAAAGTCCTTCATTTATTTCCTTCTTCATTTACTCTCCAATCATCATCATCTCTCTTATTAAATTTCCTTTATCAATCTTAAATTCCTTCACTTTCAATTTCAATAGTTTCAATGGCTCCTAAACCATCTCCTAAAAATCTTCTAGCCGCAAATTATGCTCCTGCTGATAATGTTAAAATGGTAAATCATATATCTCTTTCTACCGATGCCATCCGAATAAACATGAATAACTGGATGGCCAAACTCTCAACCAATCACTCTTTAACATCCATAATTGGAAGGTTAAATACCTTCTTCCTAAACAGTCCACTTTATGGTGCCCTAACCCTAAATCCGGGCAAAATGTATCACGATTATCTTTGTGAGTTCTGGTATACTGCAGTGTATGTGGAAAGTGATGAATCCATCCACTACACACTAAAACAAGGCACCAAAAGCTTCACAATTACTGTTGATTCCCTCAGAGATGCCTGAGGATGAATTATTTTGATGAGAATGAAATGCCCGTTGAAATTCCGTCTGGCATCAATACCAGGGAAGTGTGCAGGTTGATGGGGCACGCGGAGATTGTGGACGAGAATGGTCAGCTGCTCAGGAAAGGCACTGTATATATGAGCAGGCTGACAGATTCATGGAGATATTTCTTCACTCATCTTGTTGAGTGCTTGGGTGGCAGTTCTGGAGATTTAGATCAGATAAACCAGACACAGCTCCAGATTGCCTACTGCTTGTGGCATGGGTATAGGGTGGACTTTGCCCAGATTTTCTTTAATGATCTGGTGGACAGATTGAAGGTCAAGAGCAGGAAAGCCTTCATTCCATTCATTCGATTTATGTCCATCATATTCAGAAGGGCCTTGAAAAATAAGTACTCTGTAAATACAACTCATTTTTCAATATGTGAATATTTGAGGGACCTCGACCAGTTGACCTCATCTCCTACTGAGGTCGACATTCCATCGATGATGCTATATCAATTCAGAATTCAAGAAGGGGCAATTGCATCATCACCTGATGAAGAGGTTGCTGGTGAGCCTCAAAACAATGAGGAAATTTCTAAAGTTGTTACTGCTGAAAGGGTGCAACCTATTTCCCAGATAGCCCCTGATCTTCAGCAGCATGCTGAAAATATTGTTGAAATTCCACCTAATCCCACCAGGCCAAGGAACAGAACTCGTCGTCTTAGGAAAGAAAGAGTTCTAGTATCATCTCTTCCTGAATCCTCTCATCTGGATTCTGGAGGTTTAGTTCAAGAGATTGCCCAGCAACCACTTTCTTAGCACCAGTAGAAGGAAGTGGTGAAGAAGAAAGAGGATCTGGCTCACCTCTTGTCATACAAGTCTCAACCGCTGGAAGTGGGGACATCATGGCCGCTGATGGGTCCTTAATAGTTGAACAGGTTAAGGGGAAACAAGTTGGGCAGATTGAAGGAGACAATCTGGAGTGAGGGCTTAGATTGATTTGAATGTAGGGGTGGAGAATATTCAAGTAGAGGACCAGGTAGATGGAACCGACTCAGATTGGGATATGGTTTACTCTCCACTGTTTGAAGCTAATGATTTTGATACAAATATGAGTTTTCTGGGAGAAGAAGAAATTGATCGCACCATCTATTCTGTCTCCCAGTCAATTCTTTCTGATATGCCTCCTCCACCCCCAGAAAATACACCAATACCTATTCCAGAACAAACAACAACTACAACAACTTTTGAATCACCAACTGCACCAGAAATTCAACCATCTCAAACTTCTGAACCACTGGCAGTCACCCAACCAACTGAAAATATCACAAGGGTGTTGCCAGTATCATCCATCACCAGAATCACCAATCCTTCCAGTGGTCTCTCCTCTTCTTCTTCAACCGAGGTCCAAGGCCTTTTTGATAAGGTGGTGGACCTGGAGAGATCACTTCAGGCTTCTTCTCAGGTTATTTCTGACTTCAAGTTTCTAATTTCCAACAATCTTAAGTCAGAGATGAACATATTTGCTGGAAATGAGAAGATAGTCTTTGAGGAGCTGGATGAACTTGTCATGGCAACAAATAGAAATTCTGAATCGATACAAGTTGCAGTCCAGGGAATCAAGGAGGATATGGTGAGAACTGTTCAGACTGTCATTAAAGCTAAAATTGCTCAACCTCTGGCAAGTCTGACTGGTGAAGTTCAGAATTTGACCACCAGAATAAGCTCTCTGGAGAGCAGGCCAACCCTGGAGAAAAACTCAGTTGTCAGCACCCTCAGTGATGAAGTTGTTTGAAAGTTCAGGGGAGATATGTTAAAAGAAATCACTGAGGAGGTGTCTGAAACTCTCCTTAGAAATCTTCGTGATGGGTTGTTGCCTGAAGTAATGATGATGATTGACACCCAGTTGCCTCGCCACTTTCCTCAGGATCTTGAAATTATTAAAAAGGAAGTGATGCAATTGAGGAAAACTGTGAACAACGTTGCTCCAGTGTCTGGTCGAACCTTTGATTCTGCTGACAGACATAAGCTGGACTAGGTGTGGAATCATCTTCAATCTGGAGATGCTTCCAAGGGGGAAGGTTTCGGTTCTGCTACTAGAAAAAGTTGGTGATCTTCAAAAGAAGATCGATGTCTGGAAGAAGGTGATTGGAAATTAAAGATGTCACTGCTACTGAAACCAGTGGACAGATTGAAGAAGAGGTTGCTGGTACTGATGCCAGTGAGCCAGTGTTTGAAGAGTTCCCAGACATCCCAACCACAATGAAAAATATCAAGAGAAAGAAAGTGGTGTCTAGTGAACCAATACATGAAGCAGAAGAGGAATATGTTTTTGCTGATGAGGCCAAAGCAAAGAGACTGGAACAAGAGTGCATCTTGATTGAAATTTTCAAGAAGAATCTAAAAGATGACTTGGTTGCTCACCAGTTAGATATGGCCAGGCATGGGACTCTGGATTCTTACAACGCTGGCAGGTTGGGCGTACAAATTGAAATATACAAAAAGATGAAGGATGATCCCAGGCTGAAGAAATGTCTGGATGCCTTGGATGATGTCTATATTCGATCCATGTATGCTCAGGATGAACAAGTATATGATTCTGAAATCTATGGTGTGAGCATACTGGATCTTATTGCCGAGAGAAGAGAAGAATTGAAAAATCTCCAGCAACGAGTAAGGAGTAATGCTACTGCTCTGGAGCATGAATATAGGAAGAAGGTCAAGGGTTTGCCCAAGGCACCAGCCAGAAAAACCAAAGCTGTCAGAGATGCAGATGTTAGTACCTTCATTCCCTTGAACACTACTGAAAGAATCAATAAGGAAAAATTTCAACAAGCTGCTGAACAGAGAAAAGTGTCCAGGGAAGTGGATGAAATGGTAAAAAGGGCTCAGACTAGAGAAAAGTATGAACATTTGTCACAATTTAGAGCTGATGTCCAATCTATCTTGGGTGCTGAGATCTATCTGGCAGAAAACCATGACAACTTCTGAAAGTTCCATGTTAAACTCTTCAGAGAAGGGAACTTTACTGATGAAAGAAAAGATACGTCAATCAGGGCATTCGAATGGTCAGAACTAAGAGAGATTGGCCTTTCATTCAGGGGTAAAGATGACTCCCATGATGTTAAGTATTTTATGAAGAGGATTGGCAAGGAATGGATAAGGAAAGAACTGATGGAAATGGAGCTGGGCTTAAGGACTTCTCTTACTACTTCATCATCTCCAGGTGTAAAGAGGACTTCTCTTACTACTTTTGTTGTGGTGATAGTTTCCTTTGTTCCTTCAAACTGTGTTAACAACTCTTCCCACATCAACTTAGAACTATCAAGTAAAACAAGAGTGGGTTTTAAACTTTCTGGGACAGCAAAGAGAATCATATTTTGTAATTTGGAATCTAGGTCAGCCAAACGATGGTCTTCCTCTGACCAATGATCTTTCTCATTGGGTGTTAACCTAGGGGTCCCATCTTGGTTAAAAACAACAGTTGATGCATTCATGGGAACATAAGGACCTTCTACAAGAATGGTGGTCAAGTGTCTTTTATCCAGCGATGTACTTGAACATACATGCCTTCCAAGTAATGAATGTGTCACTATTTCCATTAAATTTAGGTACCGGATTGTTTGGAAAGTGAACATGAACACTGGGTTGAACTGGTGGTGGAGGTGGTGGATTTTGATTCATATTGACATTTGGGTTGGGTTGCCATTTGGGTTTGGGTTTGGTTGTTCGGTTCCAGACATCTTGTAGGATCAAAACAGGTATAACAATTTAATGATTTAACTTGGGAGGCTCTGATACCAAATGTGAGTCCACCTACACAAGATGTACAACGAGAACAAGATATAAAATAGGTTAATAATAAACACAAGTATATCAAGTAACCCGACTGGCAAGTGGTTCGAATCTAGATAACAACTAGTTATGAACCACGATACAGATATGGATATGAACAATAAAGAACAAGTGCTTGAAACTATATAAATACTAATTATATTCAAGTATTATGGCAATGAGTCGAGATGTATTTTTCAATGTATTTTATTTATTTGTATAAACAAAATACAAGAGTTGTTGCGGAACAAAGATAATCACAGTTGTGAAAATATTTAAACAAACCTAGAAATACAAATGATCTATGCGACAAGGTATTACTCGTAAGAATACTTAGAGTAATATCACACGTTGCAATTGCCAAAGTTCCAAGCATTTTTGCAAGTGTGAGAAGTCTTATATTTATAGGCAAACATGTCTTGATGACATGGCAATATGCCGTACAAATATGGTTGGATGCATTTATGGATTTGTGGGACAAATCCATAACATGCTTGTTTAAGGTAAAGTATGTAAGTTTCTTTGATGTGACTTGACATACTTTATTCCCAACCTTTTGCTAAAACTTTCCCAATCCCAAGTATAAGGTAATTAACCGGGTAAAGGTAGGTAAAGCTGCAAAAAGACTTTCCTCGTAATCAGTGAAAAAGTGTTGTAAATACTTTTTCACTGAGCCTCTTCAGATCCTTCAATCAGGTAAGATCTTCTCTGAGCTCTGCTTCTGAGATGATCTTCTTCTTCAGTCTTCAGTCTTTGACTTAGTCTGAACGTCTACAGTGTTGGTTGATTCTGAATCTGAAGTGAAGCTTCAGTGAGCTTTATTCTGAATGCCTTCAGAATTCTGAGCAAGCTTTCTTCACTGAACTTCAACTATTTTGAACAAATCTTACTTGGTCGATTTCGACCTAACAAATTCCCCCTATTTGTTCTAAAATAGTTCATGTATTTTAGACTTCTATCTATACAGGTTTGTAAGTCTAAAAATACAAGTTTTTGTTTAAGTTGTAAAAATATTTCTAAGGACATCTCATAGATCATGATGCCTTAAGAAAATTTTCTTGTTTAATTTTCTAACTTAAAGTATTTCCTAATAATATGATGTAACTTGCAACTATATAAAAGATACTGAGATGATTGTTCAGTTACAAGTACAGAAATGAAAATAGAAAATATTTACAAGTACAAATATTTACAAGGAGATATGACTACTTCTTCGCAGGCCTTGAGCCAGAAGGTACGTAAGTAGCCTTTCTTTTTGGAGAACTGATCTTCCCAAATAATCTTTCCTCCATCTCAACTTTGGCCTTCATTTTCTGTTGGATCTTCAGCATCCAGGCGCCTGTTAGATGAGACTTTGGTTTTCCTTTCAGAACAGTGATCATCTCCTTGTGCTCAGAATATCCAAACTTATGTACTGAAACCTGCTCATATTCTTCTTCTGCTCTTCCTTCTCTCTTCACAACCAGATTGAACAATTTTAGACCATCTTCCTTCAGAATTTGCATGTCAAGGATCTTTGCAGGATGGCACCTGTGTTTCATATAATAATCATATTGATCCTTTTCATGTTTATCCTTCACCTGAGCAAACTTCTTTAGAAATAGGTATGAATGTAGAGAGGTCAGAATCTCGAGCATGTTTTCTTGTAGACCTTGGGCCAGTTAGTTTGGGCTTCTGGGGTGGCCTACAAATTTCCTTCTCAACCTTCAGAATGTTGGCCATAATTTCTTTTCTCTTGATATCCATCTCTTTCTTCCTATTCTTCACCAGATCTTCAATAGACAATTTGAAAGTGAGATGGTCCAGCTTTTGTTCTAAGGGAGAATACTTCACCCCATATTCATACGCGGCTATTTCTTCCAAGGCCTTCTGCACTCTTCCATCATGTTTGATCTTCTGATATCCTTCCTTAGTAAGACCAAGAGCTGCAGCATCTACCAAATCAATGGTACCAATTGCCAAGTGTTGGGCCCTTTCTTTTTCTTTAGTTTCTCTCCACATAATAAACTGGTTGGAGAATTGTCTTTCAAGGCTTTCAACTTTTTCTGATCAGCACCCAAATCTGGCAATGGATAACTATGCTCATCAACATTCTCACCAACAACAAAACCAGAATCCTTTGCTCCCTTTTTCTTTGGTTCCTCAACCATCTGAGCTTTACCTTTGTCTTTCTTAGCTTGTTCAGAAGGTTGGGGTTCAGATTGTTCTTTCAGTTGTTCCCCCTCAGATTGTTTCTTGGTTGCTTCTTTCATTTCTTGAGAACTGGACAGCAAACCAATTGGCATTTCACTTCCCCCTTTGGGGACCTCAACAGGCAGCTGAGCATATAAATCGATGGTCTTTTGCATGCCTTTAAGAGGTTCCCAACTCTGTTGCAGAACACTATCAGAGAATCCCTTGGCCATAGATGCAAATTGGGATCTCAATCTGAAGGAAGAGTTCAGATTCAGCTTTTCATGTTCAAGAACTCCCTTCAACAATTCCCTTTCCTCTTCAGATAATGCACCAGAGGGGGGAGGAGCAACAACTTCAGGCTCTTTCTTGAGCAAAGTCAGAATTTCATCCAGTTGCTTTGACTGGTTCTGAATAGTTTAATCAAGGCTTGACAAAGAAGTCTTCATTTCAGTAATAGCTGTGTCAACCTTGCCATTTGATGCTTTTGATAGTTCAGACACCAGTGTTATGACCTTGTCTTCAACCTTCTCTGCCACGGACACTGAAATCTGAGAGATAAGATCCTGAGAGAATACAGATTTTAGTGTCTCAGAAACCTTTTCACCAACAGAATCACCAAGTGACTTCTCATCAATACTTAGTTTCTTGACCAACTCACCAACCTCTTTCTCAACTGCCAAGAATGAATTTTGTATCATAAGAACCCAGGATTGCAGATTCGCAACAACTGAAGTCTGCACATCCCTCTTGGTCAGCTTGAAGGCTTCACCAATTTCCCTACTCAATCCATTGCATGCCCCGACCAATTCTTGCAACTTCCGAACCACCAAGCCCTCATTAACTGCAACTTTCGTAAATTCAGTGCCCATAACATCCTGGGCACCCTTCAGATCGGCCAGAGACTTGGTGTTGGCAGTTAGAGATTTAGATAAGCCCTCAACATGAATAAGTAGGTTGTGGACTTCGGTTTGAGATTTCTCTAACTGAGCTTCCATACTGAGATGTGGGGCAGATGAAGTGGAAGCTGAAGCAACAAAGGGAGAAGTTCGAATCCCTGCCAGAGCCTTCTCCAAAAGTACATCAGAAGGACCCTCAGATTCTGTTTCAGAGTCCAATTCTTTTTCTTGATCCTCTGGCAGGTCATAATTTCTCCTTGGTGGAATTTGATGAATTTGAGGATGAAGGTGTTGAAGTGGTGGTTGAAAGGCGGCTGAGGTGACATAGGCAGGGGTTGATCCTTCAGGAAATAAAAGGGTGTTGGTGTGAAACTGGTGGTCTTTGGTAAGGTGGATCAAGATCAATTATGTTTTGTTGTTGTTGTTGTTGTTTTTGTTGTTGTTGTTGTTGTTGTTGTTGTTGTTGTTGTTGTTGTTGTTGTTGTTGTTGTTGTTGTTGTTCCAAAAGAGGTGGTGACATGGGTTCATCAACAAGGTTGAGGGTTGGCTCGGAATCCGATTGATTCTCCCTCAATAAGTCTTCATCAAACTTAAAATCTTCGAGGTTTCCCTCTGGAAGCTCATCATCATCCCAGATATTTACTATCTGGTCATATATGCTCTGGTCTTGATTCCCAGAATCCAAGCCAGCACCCAGTTCAGCAGCTGCTTCAGTAGTTGCATCGTAACTGTTCTGGATCAGCAGTTAGGGCGTAAGAGATGGGGCAACATTGAAGAAAAGCGTTTAATCTGCCCATCAACCCTTCAGATTTGGCATTTAAGGCTGCCTTATAATTGTTCATGTTACACCGTATGGTTTTGGATTCGAAATCCTTTGGCCATTGAGAGCTTGGTTTAACTACAGATTTTGGGGGAGAATATTCAAAGCCAATAAGTGTTTTGGGTTCTTTTACAGATGTAGCCATTGGATTTGTTAATGAAAGAAGATGAAGATGAAAGTGTTCGAAGGAATTTAGGGTTTGGAAAATTATGAAGGAAAGTGATTGAGTGTTTAGAGAATGAGAGAGAAATATGATTGGGAGTAAATGAAAAATAAAATAAATGATGGAATGATTTTGGAAAAAGGTTTTATATTTTCGAAGGAATACGAAAAGATTTTCCAAAGAAAATAAATAAAATGATTTTGAAATTCAAACCCAATAAAATATAATGATATTTTATTGAAAGTGATTTTGATCGGGTTTGAAATCCGAAATAATTTTTGGTGACACGTCCGCATTTAATGCAACAACGGCCATGACCCTACTTTTTTGAAAAATATTCAACAGTTTTTAATGCAAAAGCAATGATCATTTTTCTTTACGGCGCAAGTGGTATGACACGTCAGCAAAAAAAGTATCCTGGAACAGTAAAAATCACGTGTCCACTTGCCAGCTAAGTATCCATTGTGTAATAAAAGGTTTTTGATAAAATTCTGATTAAATAATTTAAAGTTCTAAGGAAGGTTAAGGAAATGCAATCTGAACCTTCTCATTTTCTGAAACTCTAAAGCCCTTCAGTTTCTGAATCATTTCAAACAAAATATTTTCTGAGGCAAAAATTCCCCCTTAGAGAAAAAATTTCCTTTTCTTGTAAAAACATTATTGTCTATTCCCCCTGAAATGCTATACAGGATTTAGCATTCCCAACTCGCTGATGAGATGTTTAAAAGTTTTGACATCTAAAGGTTTTGTAAACACATCAGCTAGTTATTTGTCAGTGGGAATGAAATGAATTTCAATATCACCTTTTAAAATATGATCACGAATGAAATGATACCTGAGATCAATATGTTTGGTTTTAGAGTGCATGACAGGATTGTGAGATATTGCACTGGTACTTGTGTTATCACAAAATATTGGCGTTCTGGTATACTTAACACCATAATCAGTTAGTTGATTCTTCATCCATAAGATCTGAGCACAACAACTTGCTGCAGAAATGTACTCAACTTCAGCAGTGGATAATGATACTGCAGTCTGCTTCTTGCTAGTCCAACTAACCAATTTGCCACCAAGGAAATGACACCCACCTGTGGTACTTTTCCTATCTACCTTACAACCTGCATGATCAGAATCTGAATAGCCCATAAGATCTAGACTTGAGCCTTTGGGATACCAAACACCTAGTCTGGGGACACCTTTCAGGTATCGAAAAATCCTTTTTACAGCATTCTGGTGTGCTTCTCTGGGATCAGATTGAAATCGTGCACAAAGACATGTTGCAAACATTATGTCTGGTCTACTTGCAGTTAAGTACATTAATGATCCCACCATACCACAATATTTTGTAGGATCAACAGGTTTTCCATTAGGATCTGAGTCCAAAGTTAATGGTGCAGAAATTGGAGTATCTTTAGATGAAATAGAATCAAACTGATATTTCTTTAACAAATCTCTAACTTATTTTTCTTGATTTATAAAAATACCATCACTGGTTTGTTTTACTTGAAGACCCAGAAAATATGTCAGTTTACCCATCATACTCATTTCATACTCAGAAGACATTATTTTTGAAAACTTGTCACACAATTTTTCATTTGTAGAACCAAACACAATATCATCAACATATACTTGTACAAGCAAGATATCACTTTTCTCATGCAAGATGAATAAAGTGTTATCTGTTGCACCTCTATGAAAACCATTATCTAAAAGATGTCGAGTTAGAGTATCATACCAGGCTCTAGGTGCTTATCTCAGACAATATAAAGCTTTGTTCAGTCTATACACCCAATGAGGTTTTTCTTTGCTTTCAAATCCTGGTGGTTGATATACATACACAACTTCTTCTAGCTCTCCATTTAGAAAAGCACTTTTGACATCCATTTGGTAGACTTTGAACTCATGATGAGCTGCGAATGCTAAGAAAATTCTAATAGCTTCAAGTCTGGCCACTGGTGCAAAAGTCTCATCAAAATCAACTCCTACCCTTTGCAAAAAGTCTGGCCTTGTTTCTGATCACATGACCATCTTCATCAACTATGTTTCGAAAGACCCATCTTGTCCCAATTGGTTTTTTCTTCAGATTGGGGGGACATGGAACAAGCTCGCAAACATTGTTCCTTTCAAATTGGTTAAGCTCTTCTTGCATGGCTTCAACCCAACTTGGATCTTTCAAAGCCTCGTCAATCTTCTTCGGTTCTATCAGTGATAAGAAGCTGACATATAAGCATTGATCGCTTGTGGCTCTTCTGCTCTGAACCCCTCTACTTAGATCGCCAATCACTTGATCAATTGGATGTGAGCGAGTCCATTTAGAGTAATGACCAGGATGAATAATCATATCAGTGCAAGAACTTCTCTGGCTTACTTCAGGAGATGGTTCAGAATAGACTATTTCAGTTTCATCATCTTATAAATCACGATTTGCATCATGAAATTCTTCATTCTGAGGTAATTCAGGGGATACTGATATCTGAGGAGCAGCACGCACATCTGATCCAATAGTTAGTTCAGAGGGTAGTTTGAATGTGACTGAAGGATAAAATGGAATGTTACTTTGCTGACTTATAACTGGTTCTGAACTGGAATGATCAGAAACATGTTCAGGTGATTGATCAGATTTGTCATTGTGATCAGATTCACCAAAACTGATAGGACCTTCTGAAGGTGGTTCAGAGATTGGTTTATTAAAGATTGCAGAATTTGATTCATCAAAGGTAACATGAGTTGACTCATCAACCTTTTCAAGTCTTTTGTTATAGACTCTAAAGGGCTTGCGAATTGTTGAATATCCTAAGAAGTAACCTTCATCAGCTTTGGCATCAAATTTGCCCAATTTGCTGGAATCATTCAGAATATATACTGGACATCCAAAAACATGGAAATATCCAATATTAGGCTTTCTATTTCTGAGCACTTCATAGGCAGTCTTCTTATGTCTTTTAACATAAATTGAACGATTCTGGGTGTAGCAAGCAGTTGCAACAGCTTCAGCCCAAAAACATTTTGGAAGACCTGATTCATTCAACATACTTCTGGCAGCTTCTATCAGTGTACGATTATTTCTTTCTACAACACCATTTTGCTCTGGTGTGTGTGCTGAGGAGAACATCTGAGATATGCCAGTGTCAGTGTAGAAGGTTTCCAGAGTGGAATTTCTGAATTCAGTGCCATTGTCACTTCTGAGCTGACGTACTTTTCGCTTGTGCTTGAGTTCAATCTGTTTGATAAGGGCAATGATTTCAGCAGCAACTTCACTTTTGTTTCTGAGGAAGATCACCCTACAGTATCTTGAATATTCATCTACTACAACCAGAGTGTACTTCTTCCCCGCTCTTGTCTGAACATTCACAGGACCAAAAAGATCCATATGAAGCATATGAAGTGGTTCAGTGATGCTGGAATTTTGCTTGGTCTTGAAGGATGCTCTCTTCTTCTTTCCCATTTCACACCCTGGACATGGCTTGTCTTTATCAAAGGACATGGCTAGTATCCCATCAGCAAGTTGTTTTCTTGACAACTTATTAATATTTTTAAAATTGAGATGGGATAACCTTTTGTGCCACAACCAGTTGGTGTCCTCATCTGCCCTTGTGTAGAAACATTGTTCAGAAGTAGCACTATTCATCTCTACAACATAAATGTTTCCCTTTCTTGGTGCAATCATTACCACCTTCCAATCTCTGTTGAATATGGTGCCTTGTGAAATATCAAATAAAACCTTAAAGCCATCATCACAAAGTTGGCTTACACTGATCAGGTTATATTTCAAACCATTCACATATGCAACTTTAGTGAATTTGACTTGTCCATTGTTCACAACACCATTCCCTCAGTTTGTCCGTTTTCATCATTACCAAAAGTTATTGAGGGCCCTTCTTGCACCCTATATTCCTCTAGCAGGGTTTTGTGACCTTTCATGGTTCTGCCAGCAGCACTGTTAAGAAACCAAGTATTCTTTTTGCGGTCACCCTACACATATACAAAGATTAGTTCTTTTTGGGAACCCATCTCTTGATGGGTCCACTGGGCTCTCCCTGAACAGCCTCAGATTTCTTTGGTACGTAAGGGACAGAAGGATCAAAGGGAATTTCAGTCATAATTTCAGATGACACAAAAACAGTTGGTTTGATGATTTCAGAAACCTTTTTCTTCTCAGATTTTTGCTTTTCTTGCTTAATTTTCTTTGAAAAAGGTTTTGGGTTTTGTTTAGGATTTTAGGGAGTGCTTTCAACATTTTTTAAACGTGCATTACAACTTTGCACTTGCCTAACCAAATTTTGAAATTGATTTTCAATCCTTAACAAAATAGACTCCGAATTAGACACCTGAGCTCTACCAGAATCTGAGGTAGAGGGCTCAGCAGGGATCACATTTTTCTTCTTCTGAAGGTTCTTAGGAGCCTTATTTGAAGACTGAGGGGAAGGCTTCTTGGGTTTAGCTTTCTTGTCTGAAGCACAGGTCTGACATGCTTCAGATTTGCCCTCAGGTTGTTCCTGGTTTTGATCAGTTATCACTTTTGATTTTCCAAGATTTTTAAAAATGATCTCTGGTCTCATTTCTTTAGGAAGTGCATCCAAATCAGTTATTACGGATGCAAGATGAAGATCACCAGTGCCATAAGCGATTCTTTGATTTTCAAAAGTTTTCTTAATGGCAACTTCAGGAAAAGGTGATTTCATCCAAGATTTAATTATTTTCTGTTCTTTTTCCAAAATAACTTTTAATTCTTCTTTTTCCAATTCAAGTTTAGAAACCAGAGATTGATAACTTTTCAAAGCCAACTGAACATCTTTCAGTTCTTTTAATCTGGCCTGACTGGCGTTCAGTTCAGAAGAATTTATTTCAAACATTTTTATACTCTCTGAACGCACAGTTTCAACAGAAGTTATGTCGGCCTCTATAAGAACCAAAAGATCCAGTTTTTGTTATTCATCCTTCTGAAAATCGAATGTACTAACCTTCTTCATGATGATATCCACCCAACGACCAGATTCAACATCAAACTTGACAACATGACTATGATCTTCACGAGCCATGAAACACATATCCCTTACTTCTCCTTCATCATCAGATGACACGTCAGAATCTTCCCATTTTTCAGTGTCTGCCACCATGCAGCTATTCTTATTGGATTCTTCCTGAGCCATCATCGCCATGTGGGCTTTCAGCTTTTTGTACTTAGCTTTGTACCCATCATCAGGCTTCTGAAAAATAGAATGGTTAGGGGCAGTGTGTGATGAGGAGGGTTGTGATGATCTGCATTCCTTCATAAAATGTCATTTCTTTCCACATTTAAAACATTTTAAATTGGACTTATCGACAGTATTATTTAAGGAAAATTGTTTGCCATTTCTCTTTGATTTAAATTTAAAACGATTAAAAGTTTTGGCAATCATAGCAACAAGGTCATCATCATCATCCTCATCACATTCATATGATGCATATTCAGAAATACCAGCTTTCATTAACTCAGCTACCATCTTCTTCACAGAGTCAGACTGATCACTCTCAGAAGATAGTAGAGCAGTATCTTGTGGTTCAGAATAATGAACTAATGCAGAACTGGTTGAAGTATGATTCTTTGCATCTTGCTCAGCCACAGCTCTCTCAGCTTTATTCTCCTCAGTGTATCTGAAGGCACCATACAAGGAGGCCAGAGTGTGACTATGAAGGGTTTTACCTTGCCTTAATACCATGATCAAATTTTCCCATTTAGAAGGTAATATATCACAAAACTTTTCAAGTAAAATTTCATTGTCTTTTATAACACCAAGAGCTTTTAATTGATTGACCAAATTTGTAAATCTAAGATATGTTTCAGTTAGAGATTCATTTGGTAATGCAAAAAATGCTTCATATTTTTTATTCAAAGAAACTTTTCTTGTGGTGATAGTTTCCTTTGTTCCTTCAAACTGTGTTAACAACTCTTCCCACATCAACTTAGAACTATCAAGTAAAACAAGAGTGGGTTTTAAACTTTCTGGGACAGCAAAGAGAATCATATTTTGTAATTTAAAATCTAGGTCAGCCAAACGACGGTCTTCCTCTGACCAATGATCTTTCTCCTTGGGTGTTAACCTAGGGGTCCCATCTTGGTTAAAAACAACAGTTGATGCATTCATGGGAACATAAGGACCTTCTAAAAGAATGGTGGTCAAGTGTCTTTCAACTCTAGTGATGTACTTGAGCATACATGCCTTCCAAGTAATGAATGTGTCACTATTTCCATTAAATTCAGGTACCGGATTGTTTGGAAAGTGAACATGAACACTGGGTTGAACTGGTGGTGCAGGTGGTGGATTTTGATTCATATTGACATTTGGGTTAGGGTTACCATTTGGGTTTGGGTTTGGTTGTTCGGTTCCAGACATCTTGTAGGATCTAAACAGGTATAACAATTTAATGATTTAACCTGGGGGCTTTGATACCAAAGGTGAGTCCACCTACACAAGATGTACAACGAGAACAAGATATAAAATAGGTTAATAATAAACACAAGTATATCAAGTAACCCGACTGGCAAGTGGTTCGAATCTAGATAACAACTAGTTATGAACCACGATACAGATATGGATATGAACAATAAAGAACAAGTGCTTGAAACTATATAAATACTAATTATATTCAAGTATTATGGCAATGAGTCGAGATGTATTTTTCAATGTATTTTATT
This sequence comes from Erigeron canadensis, assembly GCF_010389155.1. NCBI lineage: Eukaryota > Viridiplantae > Streptophyta > Magnoliopsida > Asterales > Asteraceae > Erigeron > Erigeron canadensis. The sequence continues at coordinate 8,818,732 of NC_057764.1, forward strand.
TATTTGTATAAACAAAATACAAGAGTTGTTGCGGAACAAAGATAATCACACTTGTGAAAATATCTAAACAACCCTAGAAATACAAATGATCTATGCGACAAGGAATTACTCGTAAGAATACTTAGAGTAATATCACACGTTGCAATTGCCAAAGTTCCAAGCGTTTTTGCAAGTGTGAGAAGTCTTATATTTATAGGCAAACATGTCTTGATGACATGACAATATGTCGTACAAATATGGTTGGATACATTTATGGATTTGTGGGACAAATCCATAACATGCTTGTTTAAGGTAAAGTATGTAAGTTTCTTTGATGTGACTTGACATACTTTATTCCCAACCTTTTGCTAAAACTTTCCCAATCCCAGGTATAAGGTAATTAACCGGGTAAAGGTAGTTAAAGCTGCAAAAAGACTTTCCTCGTAATCAGTGAAAAAGTGTTGTAAATACTTTTTCACTAAGCCTCTTCAGATTCTTCAATCAGGTAAGATCTTCTCTGAGCTCTGCTTCTGAGATGATCTTCGTCTTCAGTCTTCAGTCTTTGACTTAGTCTGAACGTCTTCAGTGTTGGTTGATTTTGAATCTGAAGTGAAGCTTCAGTGAGCTTTATTCTGAATGCCTTCAGAATCCTGAGCAAACTTTCTTCACTGAACTTCAACTATTTTGAACAAATCTTACTCGGTCGATTTTTGACCTAACAATATAAGTTGCAATTCCTATTTTTCACATGTACTTATCCAGATTAGGTCTAGAAATTAAATTGTTTAAACTGGGAACACTAATGATCTATAAAGTGGCTCTCCAACAATGCAAATTAGACTTAGTCAAATTTTTCAAGGATTTTTCAAGCACAAACATGTATAGATAAAAGCTTGAAAATCCTTGCATAATTTCTAAACAAATAGGGGGAATTTGTTAGGTCCAGATTTACTGGACTCGCTCCAGACGTGACTACTAGAGCCCTCTGAAGATTTGTCCAAAAATTATGTGAAGACTAGTGACCAACATACTTCTACAGGAATCTGGATTCCACCAGATTTGTTCACTGGACTTCACTTCAGTCAAGATCTTTCCACTGAAGAACATTCTCACTGAAGTCGAAGACTGAAGTCTGAAGAAAGAAGTCTGACAAATAGCGGAGCTCACTGGAAGACTTACCAGATCTCCTGACTGGAGTCCTTGTCAGTGTTCTAGACCTTACAAGTCTGAACACTGATTACAAGGAATTGACTTTATGCCTTTACATACCTTTACCCGGACAATCCATTTGTCCTTTGTTAAAAGCCTTACACGCATGTAAAGGTGGTTGGTTAATTAGAAGACAAGTCACTATCATGTGACTTTATTCTTGTACTTTAATCAATGCATTTAAGGAATTAAAGTAATATCCTTAAATGCATGCAACCATATTTGTACGGCAAAAAGAATATTATATTTATTCTTTTTGCCTATAAATACCAAGTCACTTCCTCGTCCAAATGACATACTTTTGCAATTTGGTGTCTTTGCTCAAATACTATCAATCTAAACAGTTATACTTCACAACTTTAAGTATTTCGATCAAGGAGTTTATTTAACAAATTTAGATCACTTGTAATTGATAGGTTGTGATGTGACTAATTTATACCCATTACCCACATCATTATTGGCCATTTTAATATATGTTTTTAGTCGTTTTTTGTATGCATTTGGCGTGTTTATGGTGTTTGTTAGTGTTTACAGGCTCTAGACAGGTTACACGTCCATCTGGTACATTTTCGGTTGATTATTGGCCCGGAAATACGTTATGTTGATGAGAGTCGATTTGAATGGACGAGGTGGCAGAGCTTAGCAAGTAATCGAGACCGAAAGAAGTTGGTCCTGTACAAGCTCTTGATTGTGCCGCAGTGGGGATGCACAAGCCCACTACGCAGTCCTGATCCACGGAAATAAATGGACAAACCCCCACTGCGCCGCAGTCAAGGGAAGGTGAAAGGAGGCCGTGGATTCGTACTGCGCCGCAGTGGTGGTCACACGAGCCATTGCGCCGCAGTCAGCTGAAGTCAAGTCGACCAATATCCCACTGCGCCGCAGTGGGAGAAGTCAAGACCCACTGCGCCGCATTGGGTGCACGGGGGAACAGACCTTGTTTTGTTTCTGCATCAGATTTTTGAGGAAGTATAAATAGAAAACCCTAAGTCAAAAATTGGGGTATCCAAACTCTTTCTAGGAGCTGCTCTATCAGGATTCTTCCTTCTCCAATCAAGTGTTTCACTTAGGCGAACTCATCGAAGATATTACGGGCACCCATCTAGATCGTATCTACATTATTGTCTTGCAATTTTATTTTCTTCAAACAATTGGTACATTATGTTTCTCTTCTATTTTATTCAATATTTTGAATTGATCATGAGTGGCTAACTGTTTAATCATCCACCTTGATGAAACGAGACGGATAATGTGATTGCAATATTCTTAATTCAAAAGGGTTTATTTAATTATCATTGTTCTGAGATCTTAATGATCTTAATTCTTTTCATTAATTAATCTCGATATTGGTTGCATATGATTTTTCGTTAGTGGTACCAGTTGAATGTGTATGTGATTTTAAAACGGTTACTTGTCTATAAGTAATTATCAGTAGTTAATGGTATGATAGTGAATATCATTTTAAGAAAAGATTAATTTTGTCAACATGATTGATATCGGTTGGTGGTACCACGTTATTGTCACATAGGTTCAATTGATAATTTGATGGTCAATAAAACTGATTGTTAGAAGAATTGCCTTGGTTTTGGTGATACCGGCTTGGGTAATTCGACTAGTAGTTAGGTGATCCGATAACTTGTTCACGGTTGGTGGTACCACGTGAGTAGTTTAATCTTGTCACGATTATCTTTTAAACTCTAGAGAATTTGTTGTTCATCAAATGCAATCACATTTGAAGTCAAGGGAAGTCAAGGTGGATGACTTTTAATTATATTGTCTGAACTTTTCTTTTAAATTTATGCAATCATTTTGCAAACCAATTTATTTAATTGTCAAAGAGGAATTTCGAAGCAACACCCGTTTTCCAAACCATTTTACAAGCAACTAATCATTTCACAGTTCCTGAGAACGAACTCAGACTTACCTCTTAGATATATTACAAAAGATCGGGTCCACTGCCCGTGAGTGCGTAGTAATGAGTTTTTTGGTAGTTTTAGTTTATAAATTTAAAGCTCGATTTTGCACATCAAGTTTTTGGCGCCGCTGCCGGGGATTGTGTGCCGATTTAGTTATTTATTTAGTGGTTTGATCCTTCCTCACGCGTGAGGAAGGTATTTGCTTTATTAGTTTAGACTTGTTTATTGAATTATCACAGGTGCATTTGACGTGTGGTGTTAGTTGTGTTTTGCAGGATACTTTAATAGTTGATGATTTTGCGTTCTTCGGGGAGACCTCTTTTTAGTCCACTAAAAACTCCACCTAGACATAGGATCAACTACACGGCACCACCAGATTGGGACGAAGAAGGCTTCTATCTAGAGGAATTCTTTGACCTTGCACTTGTAAAAGAAGAGATGGGTGACAATCCACCAAGAGATCCGAATGACATCAAGTATGGAGACCGAGCCCGCAATATTCCTTCGGCTCGTGGTTCCGCCATTAGAACACCAGCGGTTGATCAAAACTTTAATTTGAAACCGAATCATTTAAAGAGCATCGAAGAGAAAAAGTTTGATGGAAAGAAGAAGTGGGATCCATATAAGCACTTGGAGAGGTTTGAGAAGTTGGCACGGCTCTACCAATATGGCCAAAACCAAATGAGTGTCGTGAAACGTGAAACCTTTCCTATCACTCTTACCGGGGAAGCTGAAGATTGGTTTAATGATCTTCCCGAGAATTCGATTACAACTTGGGATCAACTCAAGGAAGCTTTTATCGGTGAGTTTTACTCGGTTAGAACTCAAAGGCAATTGGAAAACTTGATTAGGTCTTTCATGCAAGAAGATGGGGAAGATGTGGTAGATGCATGGATCCGGTTTAAGGAAATGTTGAGGAATTGTCCGGGGCATGAATTGACCAAGGAGAAGTATGTTGAATTGTTCTTTGATGGATTGACCAAGGCTTCTAAAAGAGAGATGGGATATGCTTTTGGTGGGAGTTTTAGCAAGATTACTCCAAATGAAGGTTTTGACATTTTGGAGCGAATGGTGAAGGACAATGCGGCCATGGATGATAAGAGGTTTGTGAAGAATGAGAGTCGATTCAAGCAAAATAAGGTTGCAAGGGCCAATGGAAGCAACAGTTCTAGTGTCATTGATGAGATTCAAGCTTTATCGGCAAGGATGGATAAAGGTTTTGCTAACCAAGAATCGAGGTTTGGATATCTAGAGCGAGATGTGAAGGTGCTAGCTGATGGGTGTGATCATTGTGGAGACACACACTATTCCGAAGAGTGTCCCAACCGGGGACCCAAAGATGTTAATTTCGTTCAGAATCAGCAAGGATGTTTTCAGAGAAACACCGGTTTTCAGAAACGGTCATCAGGTAACAATTCCTATAACTCTTCTTTTCCTGCTAATCCTTCTCGTTTTTCTGGTAACAGGTGGCAAAAGAGCAACTATCAAAGTTAGCCACAGCAGCAGGAGACTAAGCACAACCAAGGATCGGGATCTTCCTATCCTGTTAACGATCCTAATGCCGAGCTGAGGGAGATGATGAAGCAGATGATGAGTAATCAGATTGAGACGAGCACAAGTATCCAAAATATAAGGGAGGATACTCGGGAGTTGAGTGAGAGGCTAGACAGGATTAATGGCAAGGTGGAGATGAATGCCAAAAATCAGGATATTAACTTTAAGGATCTTCAAAGCAGGATGGTTGCTCTAACTAGGCCCCAGAGTGCTTTGCCTAGTAACACTCAGCAGAATCCGAACCAGAACCAAGGGTCCAACAGTGGTCAAAAGTACACTCCACCGCCTGTTCGTCACGAGCAGGCGAAGGCCATTACTACTCGTACAGGTAGATCCTATGCCCCTCCTTCTAATCCTAATGTTGTTGTTTTAGATGTGCAGGATACAGGAAATGAAGAAGCTGAAGACGTTGATGAGGAGATTGTGATGGAAGATCAGTCGACTGTGAAGACTCCGGTTACCCCACCAGAACCGGCGGTGACACCCGAGGCTAAGCCATATAAGCCTAAGATTCCATTTCCACAGCGGTTCAGGAAGGCCAAATTGAAGGAACAATATGATAAATTTGTTAACATGATTAAAAATGTTCATATTAACGTGCCTTTAGTTGATTTGATACAGGGGATGCCGAATTATGCGAAGTTTATCAAGGAACTTGTTACAGACAAAGGAAAGATGGATGAGGTGAAGGCGACATATCTCAATGCTGAGTGTTCTGCTATCTTGTAGAATCAACAGATTCCACCTAAGCTTGAGGATCCAGGGAGTTTTCTTATAACTTGTTCCATTCGTACTTTGACTTGTAAGGCATTAGCAGATTTACGTGCAAGTATCAATTTGATGCCTTACTCGGTTTGGAGTAAGTTGGCTTCCGGAATTTTGAGACCTACTCGTATGAGTATAAGACTAGCTGACCACTCTTTTCAGTATCCCAATAGGATTGCTGAGAACATGACTGTCCAAGTAGGTCATATAGTCTTTCTTGTTCATTTTGTAATCCTAGAAATGGAAGAAGACACTAAGGTGCCCTTGATTTTAGGTAGACCGTTCCTTAGCACCGCGGATGCTATCATTCGGGTGAAAGATAAGGAAATTTCGTTGGGTGTGGGTACGGATAGAATAGTGTTTAATGTTGAACGATCTATTAAGCATTCTTACTCGACTGATGAATCTTGTTTCAGGATTGACGTAATTGATGATGCTTTGGATCAAGAATTTCAGGAATTCATGGAAACAGATGTTGATGAGGAGCTCGTTTGTTTAGGAGCTGGAGATATTGGTGATGAAGATTTGTTTGCAGAGGTGATGGCGTTTGGTATGGATGAGACACCTCTAGAAAATGAGAGCTTTGAAAAGGTTGTAGCTGATGGAAGCTCAAGGGTGCCAAATTCGGTTGATGTACCCCCTACTAATCTGGAGCTCAAGCCATTGCCTGCCCACTTGGAGTATGCTTACTTGGCAGGTAAATCCTCTTTACCCGTTGTCATCTCGTCCGCACTTTCGAGTGACGAGAAAAATCTTCTTTTGGCCGTGCTCAAAGCTCATTAGCGGGCTTTTGCTTGGAAAACCACTGACATTCCAGGTATTAGTCCTGATTTTTGCATGCATAAGATAGATTTTGTTGATGATGCTAAGCCTGTTATCCAGAGACAGAGGAGGCTTAATCCAAATATGAAGGAGGTGGTTAAGAAGGAAGTGATTAAGCTTTTAGATGCAGGGATCATTTTTCCTATAGCTGATAGTTCTTGGGTAAGTCCCGTCCACTGTGTTCCCAAAAAGGGGGGCATGACGGTCATTGAAAATGAAAATAATGAACTTTTGGTCACTAAGACTGTCACGGGGTGGCGGGTTTGCATAGATTACCATAAGTTGAATGATGCCACCCGTAAGGATCATTTTCCCATCCCATTTATTGATCAAATGTTGGAAAGACTTGCCGGAAATGAATATTTTTGTTTCTTGGATGGGTTCTCCAGGTATTTCCAAATACCCATCGACCCGAAAGACCAAGAAAAGACCACTTTTACATGCCCATTTGGTACCTTTGCTTACCGGCGAATGCCTTTTGGCTTGTGTAATGCCCCGGGCACCTTCCAAAGGTACATGATAGCTATTTTCCAGGACATGCTTGAAACCTCAATGGAGGTTTTCATGGATGATTTCTCGGTTTTCGGGGATTCTTTTAGGTCTTGTTTGCATAACCTAGATAAGATGTTGACTAGGTGTGAAAAGGCTCGTCTAGTTTTGAATTGGGAGAAGTGTCACTTCATGGTAACCGAGGGAATTGTCCTAGGTCATAAGGTGTCTAGAGCCGGAATAGAAGTTGATAGGGCCAAGATTGATGTGATAGCCAAGTTACCCCCACCTTCCAAAGTGAAAGGGGTACGTAGTTTCCTTGGCCATGCTAGTTTCTACCGGAGATTCATTAAGGATTTCTCTAAGATCACTCGTCCGATGACCCACTTGTTGGAGAAGGACGTCCCTTTTGTTTTTGATGAATCTTGTTTAAGTGCTTTTCAGGTATTGAAGGATAAGTTGACCAATTCTCCCATTATGGTTGGACCGGATTGGAATTTGCCGTTTGAACTGATGTGCGATGCAAGTGACTATGCTGTAGGAGCCGTGCTTGGGCAAAGGGATGATAAGCATTTCAAGCCAATTTACTATGCTAGTAAAACTTTGAATCCCGCCCAGCAAAATTACACTACTACAGAGAAGGAGTTACTTGTGGTAGTCTTTGCATTTGATAAGTTTCGGTCATATCTAGTACTAAGTAAAACTGTTTTTTTTCACTGACCACTCTGCTTTGAAGTATTTGTTTTCTAAGCAAGATGCAAAGCCTAGACTGATTCGATGGATTCTATTGTTGCAAGAAATTGATATCGAAATCAAGGATAAGAAAGGTGCCAAGAACTTAGCAGCTGATCATTTGAGCCGGTTGGAGGACCCAAACCAGGAGGAGCTTCAGGATGGGGAGATTAAGGATCACTTCCCCGATGAATATTTGAATGTCATTTCTAGTTCTGATGAAGGTCCTTGGTTTGCTGACATTGCTAATTATTTGGTTGCAGGTGAAATACCAAATGATTTCTCGAGTCAACAGAAGAAGAAGCTCATATTGGATGCTAAGCATTAATACTGGGATAACCTATATCTGTTTCGAATTTGTGCAGATTGTATGGTCAGGAGATGTGTTGCGGGAGCTGAGACTAGAGAGATTTTGGATGCTTGCCATTACGGGCCAACCGGAGGTCACTATGGTCCGTCAGTTACATGTATGCAGGTTTTTGATGCAGGTTTCTGTTAGCCGACAATCTTCAAGGAAGCATCACAAAAAGGGATGAAATGCCACAGCAAGGGATTAAGGTATGTGAGGTTTTTAATATTTGGGGCATAGACTTCATGGGACCATTCCCACCATCTTACAAGTCCCAGTACATCCTAGTTGCTGTTGACTACGTGTCTAAGTAGGCTGAAGCCAAGGCTTTGCCTACAAACGATGCGAGGGTAGTCATTGAATTCTTGAAACAGTTGTTTAGTAGGTTTGGTTGCCCTAGAGCCTTAATTAGTGATCGTGGAACACATTTTGCTAATCATCAACTAGATAAGGTTCTTAAGAAGTATGGTGTTCATCATTACTTTTCAACTTCTTATCACCCATAGACCAGTGGTCAAGTGGAAAACACCAACAGGGCTTTGAAAAGAATTTTGGAAAAAACGGTCGGGGATAACCCCAAGGTTTGGTCGAAAAAGTTAGATGATGCCTTGTGGGCATTTAAGACCGCTTTTAAGACGCCTATTGGCACGACGCCATATAAGTTGCTCTACGGTAAGAATTGCCATTTACGGATTGAATTAGAGCATAAGGCGTATTGGGCTTTGAGAAATTTGAACCTAGACATGATGGAGGCCAGTGAACTTAGGTTGTTGCAGCTCCATGAGCTCGATGAGCTTAGATTGGGAGCTTATGAGAATTCCCGGCTTTACAAAGAAAAGACCAAGATTTACCATGATAAAAGGATCCGTAGGAAGGAATTTAAGGTTGGTGCAAAAGTTTTGTTGTTCCTGTCAAAGTTTAAAATCAAACAACCGAAATTAACTTCTAGATGGATAGGTCCTTTTGTAATTAAACATGTGTATCCGTCCGGTTATGTCGAATTGTTTAAAAGGGATAGAAATGGGTCTTTCATTGTCAATGGTCATCGGCTCAAATTATATTTGGAAGAAGAACAGGAGGAGGGGATGGTTGAAGAAATCCCCATTTTTGATTCACAAACTTGAAATGGTGATCGAGTCTAGCTCACGACTCGTAAATAAATTAAGCTCTTTTGGGAGGCAACCCGTGTTTGATTTTGTTTTGTCAAATTTCTTTTAATTTTGTTAGATAGGTTTAATTTGTTTTGTCAAGAATGTGCAGGTTCAAGTGTGGTATGAAGCGATTGAGGTAAGTTTATGTTTAAAACTGAAAAACAATTTTTTCTGGAAAATTCCCCCACTGCGCCGTAGTGGGGGTGGTAAACTCGACTGCGCCGCAGTCCATTTCCACGACCAACCTTGACAATCACCCCACTGCGCCGCAGTGGGGGTATGAGGGAAGGACTGCACCGCAGTCTATATGCTCGGCATAAGTTGCTTAGAGCCTCACTGCGCCGCAGTGAGGAAGGCCTTAGCCCACTACGCCGCAGTGGGTGTGTTGACTGGTCAAGATGGGGAGCGGGTGTTTAACTAAAAAAGGAAAGAAAGGGTTGTTTTCTTCACATATTCAAATCTAAAACTCTTTCCCTTTTTTCTCTCTATGGCAAAAACGAACACTCCTCCCCAAGAATACCCTTGAATCCGAAAATTCCACCCTCATCCGCCAAATTCTTGCATTCCTTTTCTTTCTCTTCTTAGATTATCAACTATCCATCACTCCCATGGGAAAGAATGTAAGTTTTTCTTGTTTATTTTCCTTTTGATCTTTTAATTTTGATTTTTTAGATTTTTGTGTGTAATTGTTGAATTAGTTGGTGGGTTTTGTTGATTAAGGGGTATGGATGACAATGTAGTGTTCAATTTCACGAATCTAACACTTGTTCATCCGGATTTGAGTCTAAATCAAACCTAGGGTTTTAAAAATTTGGGGTTTTTCAATGAACAAGTGTGGGGGAGGTTAATGGAAGTTGTTGTAGTTATAAATTGTTGAAAGATTGATATTTAGTGGGAATATTGCTCCCTTTTTCGGGAAATTCATGATGAACAAAAAGAACCTGCCCAGAACTTCAAGTGACTGCGCCGCAGTGGTGGTTGGGTTTGATCCACTGCGCCGCAGTCCTTAGCTCATGACCCCCACGTGTTCAGAACCCCACTGCGCCGCAGTGAGGGTTACTTCTTACCACTGTGCCGCAGTGGTAATCCGTAAGTCTCAACTATTTCTAGATGGGTGCTAAAGACACCTCTATGTCAATGGTGAGTGTACTTTGCAACACAATCACTTAATCTGGACGTGACCAGTTTAGAGTAATTGTGTACTAGGTAATCTGGAGGTTTACTTATTAAGGTGACAGTGTAAATAAGTAAATACAATGCAATAGATAAAATTGACAAGTATTTATATCGATGAGACAATATGTATTTTTCAAGTGTATTTTATTTATTGATTGTTAAATAAAATACAAGGTTGTTGTGAAACCAAGATAATACAAAGATGTAAATATCCTAACAACCTATGAAATACAGTTGATCTATACTTGGAAATTCTCTTAACAATTGAAACACTTAAAGTTGTGAAATGTTCCTTTTTGGGATTGAGAGAATATTGCACAAGTTCACCAATATTGCAGAATGTATGTGTTTGTAAAATTGTTGAAAAGCTTGGGCAAGGACCTCTATTTATAGTCGAAGTATGAGCATTGGGATCTCAACTTCGAAGTACAAATATGGTTGACAGCACACAAAAGTATTAGTAAATAATCCTTTGTGTGTGCTAAATAAAGTAAGACAAAGGGTTACTTTATTCAACCACTCTAAATCTTTGCACTTTTAACCACAGACAAGATTATTGTCCGGTTAAAAGGATGTAGTGTAAAAGGTCCTCCTCGTGATTAGTGTAAAGCTTTGTAAAGGCATTTACACTGAAGGATCTCCAGTTGATTGATCTGGTGAAATGTCAACTGGGCTTCGCTGCTATTGCCATTTCCTTTCTTCCACTTGTTGTCTTCGACTTCAATCGGAAGGTCTTCAGATTTAAGTCTTCAGATCTCAACTGGAGGAAGTCATCAGTTGCTTAAACTACAATGCAACTGGACTTCTAATATTTCGGACAATTCTTCATGCTCTCCAGATGCAGCTGCAGAGCTCCAGTTTATAGCTTAAACTGAACCTTACAAATTCCCCCTAATTGTCCTGAAATATTGCCAAGTATTTTCAAACTTGTTTCTATACAAGTATAAGTTTGAAATACTTGAGTTTGATAAAACCTATTAAGTTTCCAAGACATTTTTATAGATCATCAAATGCTTTGGGTTGAGTTTTAATTGTTTGTAGATCTTATCAGATATCTAACTTGTGAATTACAATCTGGCAACTTGTATATATACAATTTTACAATGAAGTTACAAGAAAGTAAATAAAATTACAAGCAGATAGATAGAAGGAAAACTCAAACAGATGGCCCTTCGCCAGTTTTCCTTCTTTTGGCAACTGATGAAATTGGTTGTTTGTCTTCAAGATCAAGGCCTAGTCTTTCTTCAATGTTTTCCTTGAACTTGATCAGATTTTGCAATACATATTCCCAGCCTTTTTCAACCTTGTTCTTCCGCTGCCTTCCTTCCAGCAAACTCAACATCTCTACATGCTCTGAATGACCATACTGATGGACATCAGGGTTCTCAGTTGTTCTTTTGGGTCCACCAAAGTATTGAGCCTCAACAACAAAATGTTTAGCACCAGGCTTGATCGATACTTTTACATCAGTGATCTTACCTTTATTGTGCCTTCGACGCTGTACATCAGATAAATATGTGCGAGCCTCTGATTCATTTGTCAGCTTGATCTTGCTCGTGCTCAGTTTTTGAGTAGCAGCTCGAATATCATCAGTTGTGGGTTCAGATGGTTCTACCCAAGTCCTCAGATTTGCATCTCTTGATAAGGCTTTCTTTTTTCTTCCTTTGGACTTGGGTGGAGTTAATACTTTGCTGACCACGTTCTTCACCTGTTCAATCCTTTTGAGAATCCCTTCTGACCTTATCTCTTTGGCCTTTTCCACCGATACATTCAAACACTTGGTAGTGTTTCCACCGATACTTCAAGCATTTCCTTCAGGGCATTGACAATCCTTGGATCTTCTTTTATTTTCTTGTATTCCAACAGTGTCAAGCCAAGGAGTTGTGCGTCAGTTACATCAACAAGAGGGGTTGGAAGATTTTTTCTTGATTCAAACTGATTTGCCTTCATTTGTTTCTTCCTCTCCTTGACCAGACGCCCAACCCTTGCTAATTTCTGACTTTCGCTTTCAGTAACTGGAGGCAATTGATCAACATTGCCAGTTTCCAACATAGGTGCATCGGTGGCAGGTTCCTTAGAGTCATCAGTTGCAATGGCCTTTCGTTTATCCACATTCCCCCTAACCACATCATCAAAAGATTCAATCACCTGCTCGCCAGCCTCAATACTGGTAGCAACAACCATCTCCTTTCCTGCACCTGAAGCTTCAACAAGAGTGCGAGGGGCACGAACAGATCTTTCCCCCTTGGCAGCATCTAGTCCTTGCCTAATAGCTTCAAAATCGGCATGACTGGAGGGCAAGCGATCTAGAGGCTGCCACGTTTGCATGTTCTTGCACTCTTTGAAGACTCCACATAACATGCGAACTGTCCTCCATAGATGATTTATTTCTTGAGATTGAGTAATGACATTTCCACAAGTGGTGTCTTGACTCTTTTGAATTGCTTGAAGTATACTTAAATCATCTGGGGAGAGCCAGTTGCTGTTGCTTCCTTGCCAACTTCTTCCTTTTCTTTCCCAGCTTCGGTGGTCAGTTTTTCAATAGCCGTTGTGTGATCAGATACCTTGCTGGCTAATGTATCCAGACTGCACCTCAACTGATTGATCTCAGATGTTATGGGGGTGAGATCAACCTGGGGCGCTGCAGTCTTGGTGATCTCAGATATCACCCTTTCTATCAAATTGATCTCAGATCAACCTAAGGTATTTTCAATCCTCTGACCAACTGAAATGGCCAACTGGTTGCCAAGCTCAACAACATCCAGACCAGGCTTTTCAATAAGTAGTTTGACCTGTCTTTCCAACTCGCTCAACTCAACCTCTGACGATCTGACAGTGTTATTCAACAGGTTGGTGATGGATGTGTGTACCTTAGATTGAGTTAGGTCAAAAGCTTCTTTTAAAGAAGTAGCCAGTGAATTGCAGCTGATGACCAACTCGTTGAGCTTCCTGAATACCAAGTCCTCATTGCCAGAGAACTTGTTAATCCCCAAATCAACCACCCTTACATTTGTGATGTGATCCTTTTGGTATTTGGAGAGGGACTTGGTATTCTTGTCCAGTGTCTTTTGAATATCCTCCACCCTTGTTAAAAGGTTTGAGATATCGGTTTGGAAAGACACGAACTGGCTGTCCAGTGACGGAGGGGAAGGTGCTACTGGACTTGCTCGGAATGCAACAGATACAACTGGAGGAGGTACATGAAGTGAAGGTTCTCCAGTTGTTGTCGCGCCAGCTGAAGGAAGAGAAGTTGTTGATGAAAGAACGGGAAGAGATTCAATGTGACGTTCATGCTAAGAATGCTCAGGTGTGAACGTCGGCGATGGTGGTGTAAGAATGTGTCTATTTCTAGGCACATTCATAGAGGAAAGTAGTTGTCGAGATGCGAATGTTGGAATTTCTTGTAAGGAGGAGAAGTCAAGAGGTGAAACTGAAACTTGGGGTTCTTGGGGTTGACCAAGGAGAGAAGGGAGCTGATCAAGTATAGTTGCATCAGCCATCTCCTGGTCAGATTCAATCTCAGATGAATCCGAAGACTCAAGCTGAAACTCACCATCATTTATGCCAAGATCCATAAATGTTGGGGGTGGCTGAACAGGTTGTTCAGACTCCTGATGACCAGTTTGAGTTTCCTCAATGGTTTCATCAGTTATAGGATCCGTTGCCAAAGCATCTTCTCCCTGAAAAGAGGTAACTGGAGCCTCAACTACAATTGCTCTTTCCACAGTTGCAGTATCATGGGCTTGTGATTCAGGGACCACAATCACAGGCTGTGATTGATCAGATACAGCAAGTCCTGATCTAGATCTTCTTCTATTTTTGGTAGATCTTCTTGCTTTTGGAACCGCCTGGATACCGGAGGGGAGATCTCCAGTTTCTGCAACAGTCATAGCATCTATAGACAAACTAGTGGGTCCCTCATTATTTTGAGGCTCGCCCAGTTGTCTTTCTGACTCACCTGGTGGTGGTGCTCAGTTCTAGAGAATGCCAGTAGCATTCTTGGGGAAATCTGGACTTCATCAGAAGTGGACACAAGGTTGTCAAGATTTCTTAATAATTCTGGCACAAAGTATAAGGATTGTGTGTTGTTGTACTCTTCTCTGCCCAGAATTAGTATAAAACAAAGGGATAGAAATCGCGAGAATGGGATACAAGGACCCCTGTTGCCTTTCAACTTAAATACCAGGCTTCTAAACAGGATGTTGTCGAAATCTACCCTCAGTCCATTCCACAGGCAGTAAGCCATCTCTGCCTGGAAGGAGTTTATCTGGTCCAATCCACCAGAACTCCGACCTAAACTTTCCACCAAATGGACCATGAAGTACTTCCAGGATGGTGAAAGCCCTCTCATAGTGATTGATCCTTTGGTCTTCAGTGCATCCCCCTCCAAAACTTCTTTATTCCCCATGTCAAGGAAGACCTGACGGAAGTTGATATTAGAGGAAATCACCACTGGACTTTCATCTAGTCTCCAGTAATTGAGGTTAAGGGCCTCCCTCAATGTCTCAGTGGTGATGGTACACGGGACTGACCCATCCTTTAAAGAGAAGGAGATAGATGAGTAGTCATCAGAATTAGAAGCTGTGTACCAGAACTCACACAAGTAGTCATGAAACAGCGTGTTTGGGTTCAGAGAAAAGGCATCGCTGAGGGGAGAAATCCGAAGAAAGGATTGGATTTTCCCAATGAGAGAGTCAGCGGCCTGATGCCCTTGGAGAGATGCCATTGGATTGTTTGGATTTAATTTTATCAACTTAGAACTAATGGGAGCACCAACAGCGCGAGCAACATTTTTTGATGGAGTATACTCAACAGTGAGTAGATTCACATCACGGGAACGAGATGAAGAAGATGATGATTTAGGAGCCATTTGAGATATTGGATTTAGAGTTTTGGATTTAAAGAAGAAAGAGAGAAAGGGATCTCGAATTGTGAATGATTGGAAGAGTAAATGAAAGGAATTTAGAGTGAAGTAAATGAGAAAAGTATTTAGTGGGGGTATATATAGGCAATAAAATATTACCAAAATATATACGAAAAGATATTTTAGTCCCCAAATTTTGAAATAGTTTGTAAATATTGATTTTCAGTAATTTTGAGAATTCAAAAATATTTAATACCTCCCATCAAGCATTTAATGCTATGACGGCTGGTATTCCTACTCACCCATTAACTTCAACAATTCCCATAAAAAGTGCAGTAATTTTCAGCAAAAAGTCTTGACACGTAAGACATGTCAGGTGACGTTTGTGAGTGCGAGATAAACACTCGAGTAACATCACGTGTCACAAGTATCCACCAAGTAAAACACAACGTTATGAAATCTGGTTGACCACCAGTTTGAGACAAGACCAAACTAGCATACTGGAGAGATTTTCCAGATGCCAGTTTCAACTGAGAGATTCACCAGTTGCATTTTTCAAAATAAAACGAATTTTAATTTGGAAAAATATTTTGAGTCTTTTCCCCCTAAAAATATGATCCATTTGATCAATGACTAGTCTTTGAGTGTATCAAGGCGTTCAATCTCCAACCAATCAAGGATCACCTGGACCATCCTCAACTGGAGGGCCTCTCCAGTTTAATGAGGATTTAACATACCCAGTTCACTAATGAGATGTTTAAAAGTTTTCTCATCAAGAGGTTTTGTAAAAACATCAGCTAACTGTTTATCAGTGGGGATGAAATGTATTTCAATGTCTCCTTTCATAACATGATCACGAATGAAGTGATACCTGATGTCAATATGCTTTGTCTTTGAGTGCATCACTGGGTTGTGAGATATAGCAATTGCACTGGTGTTGTCACAAAAAATTGGGGTTCTTGTGTATTTCATACCATAATCAAGTAACTGGTTTTTGATCCAGAGAATCTGGGCACAGCAACTGGCTGCAGAAATGTATTCTGCCTCAGCAGTGGACATTGAGACCGAAGTCTACTTCTTACTGGTCCAACTCACCAGTTTTCCCCCAGGAAGTGACAACCACCAGTTGTGAATTTTCTATCAATCTTACAACCTACATGATCTGAATCTGAATAACCCATTAGATCTAACCCTGAGCCTTTGGGATACCAAAGACCAAGGCTAGGGCACCCTTTTAGGTACCTGAAAATGCGTTTAACAGCGTGCAAATGTGATTCTTTTGGATTAGCCTGAAATCTGGCACATAGACATGTTGCAAACATTATATCTGGTCGACTGGCAGTTAAATACACTAGTGAACCAACCATTCCACGATATTCCTTTTGGTCCACTGGTTTACCATTTGAATCAGAGTCCAAATTCAATGGAGCTGAAATAGGTGTGGTTTTTGATGGGATAGAATCATATTTGTATTTTCTTAACAAATCTCTAACATATTTTTCTTGGTTAATAAAAATACCATCCATGGTTTTTTTAATTTGTAAACCTAAGAAAAATGTTAATTCACCCATTAAACTCATCTCATATTCTTGAGACATGATTTTTGAAAACCTTTTGCACATTCCATCATTAGTTGACCCAAATATAATGTCATCAACATAAATTTGTACCAGTAAGATATTACCTTTTTCTTTCAAGATAAATAAGGTATTATCTATTGCACCTCTTTGAAAACCATTATTGAGAAGATGTTTAGTTAGAGTGTCATACCAGGCTCTTAGGGCTTGACGAAGACCATACAAAGCTTTGTTTAGTCTATATACCCAGTGAGGATGCTTTTCGTTCACGAAACCTGGAGTCTGCTTAACATACACTTCTTCTTCCAACTTGCCATTCAGGATGCACTTTTGACATCCATCTGGAAGACTTTGAATTGCAAATGAGCAACATAAGCCAAGAAAATTCTAATGGCTTCAAGTCTTGCAACTGGGGAAAAAGTTTCATCGAAATCAACACCTTCTGCTTGACAATAACCCTTGGCAACCAATCTAGCTTTGTTCCTGACAACATTGCCATCTTCATCCAGCTTGTTTCGGTAGACCCACCTCGTTCCAATGGGTTCTTTCTTTAACCCTGGAGGACAAGGAACAAGTTCTTAAACATTGTTCCTTTCGAACTGGTTGAGTTCTTCTTGCATAGCCTCAACCCAGCTTGGATCTGCCAAAGCCTCGTCAATCTTCTTTGGTTCAATCAGTGATAAAAAGGTGACGTTCAAGCATTGTTCACTTGTGGCTCTTCTAGTCTAAACCCCACTATCTGGATTTCCAATAATTTGCTCAATGGGATAAGCAACTGTCCATTTAGTGTATTGACTAGGTTGATTTAGCACAACATCAGTGCAAGACACCTGACGATCTTCAATAGTTGTGGCAACTGGAGAAGGATCAGCCCAAACTACTTCAACTTCTTCATCAATGTCAACTGGCGTGTTGACATGATTATCTTCAAATAAAGGCATATTTTGAGGAATTGGAGAAGTCTGAACTGGTTCTGATGTTGTTGTGGCACGAACATCTGATCCAATCACCAGTTTCTGTGGTACATTGAAACTTATGGAGGGATAGAATGAAGTGTCACTGGAGCTTTTCTTTAGTAAAACTGGTTCCAAGTCCTGATGACTGGAAACATCTCTTGGTGTATTGACTGATTGATGAACTTGATCAGATACACCAAAATCAACTGGAACAACTGAAGATAAATCAAGGCTTGGTCTTTTATTGATTGCTTCATTAGATTCATCGAATGTGACATGAATTGTCTCATGTACCTTTTGGAGTCTATAATTATAAAATCTATAGGCTTTTCTAATATCTGAATACCCCACGAAAACACCCTCATCAGCCTTTGCATCAAACTTTCCTAACTGACTGGAATCATTTAAGATAAAAACTGGACAACCAAATACATGGAAATATCAAATATTTGGTTTGCGATTCCTGAGGACCTCATAGGCAGTCTTCCTATGTCTCTTGACATAAACTGACCGATTTTGGGTATGGCAAGCAGTTGCCACAACTTCAGCCCAAAAATAGGTGGGAAGACCTGATTCAGATAACATATTTCTGGCAGCTTCAATTAATGTGTGATTCTTTCTTTCAACCACACCATTTTGCTCTGGAGAACGAGCTGAAGAGAAGTTCTGAGAAATGCCAGTGTCAGTTCAAAATGACTCCAATTCTTTGTTGATGAATTCAGTTCCATTATCACTTCGCAACTGACAAACTTTCTTGGTATACTTGAGCTCAATTTTCTTGATGAGAGAGATAATTTCACTAGGTGCATCACTTTTTGATCTGATAAATACCACCCAACAATACCTGGTGTATTCATCAACAACAACTAAGGTGTATCTTTTACCAGCTTTAGTTTGAACATTCACTGGACCAAAAAGATCCATATGAAGCATGTGAAGAGGTTCAGTGATACTGAAGTTTTGTCTGGTCTTGAAACTGGCTCTTTTCTTCTTGCCCATCTCAAACCCTGGACATGGCTTCTCCTTTTTAAAGGAAATTAAAGGTATCCCATCCACCAGTTGTTTTCTTGACAACTTATTGATATTTTTGAAATTGAGGTGGGATAACCTTTTATGCCACAGCCAGTTGGTGTCCTCATCTGCCTTAAAACAATGCTCTTTTGGAGCTGGTTCCATGTCCATTATGTACACATTCTCTTTCCTTGGTGCAATCATTACCACTTTCCAATCCTTGTTAAATATGGTGCCTTGAGCAATATCAAACAGAACCTTATATCCATCATCACAAAGCTGACTGACACTTATCAGGTTATATTTCAAACCATTAACAAATGCAACTTTTGTGAACTGGACCTGCCCATTCTCAATTACACCATATCCTTCAGTTTTCCCACTTCCATCATTACCAAATGTCACTGCCGATCCATCTTGGACAGTGAACTCTTCCAGCAGGGGCTTACATCCGGTCATAGTCCGGCCAGCAGCGCTGTCCAGATACCAGATATTCTTCTTTCGATCGCCCTGCACACCCAAGTAGATAATTAATTATTTTTGTGAACCCATCTTTTCTTGATGGGTCCACCAGACTTCTCTTGAGAAGTCTCAGCAGATTTACTTGGGTTGAAACTGGAGGCTGGAACTGGAGGATTATTTCTAGCTTCAGGAGTAAAAACAATTTGTTTGATGGGAACAACAACATCCTCCTTTTTTATTCCAGATTTTGCTCCTTTTTGAACAGATTGGTTTTGTTTTTACTTTTGCTTTAATGGAGGAGTTTTAACAACTTGTTTTTCAACTGAAGAAGACGAAGCTCCTTCCAGATTCTTTATTCTGGCAGTACAACTTTGTACTTGCCTTGACAAATTTTGGATTTGACTCTCCAGTTTTAACAAAAAGTTGTTTTCTTCAGGCTGCTGAACCTTGGACTTGGGTTCAGCAAAATTTTGAGTCTTTGGAGTTTTAGGCTCTTTGGACTTTTGAGGTAAAGGATTATCACCAGTTTCCTTTTTAACTGGAGCTTTAGCCTTCTTGGCTCCAGTTTTGGCCTCAACAGGGGTGGTCTCAATGGATTCAGATTTGGCAGGGTCAGAGGAGTCATAAGGAGTCTCAACTCTAACTGATTCTGGCATCTGGTGAATTGTGGGTAAAACAGCTGCCATCTGAAGATCACCAGAATTCCAGGCAGGTTTTTGAGCATCAATGGTTTTTGAAAAAGCGTCATAATTTTTACCAGATGCTTGTACCCAAGAATTGATAACCATGTGTTCCTTTTCAAGATCACATTTTAGTTTTTGGTTATCTCTTTGAGATTTGGCAGGGTCAGAGGAGTCATTTTTCAAATCTGACTCTTTGAGAGCCAACTGGACACTTTGCAAATCATTAATTTGACCTTTCATGTTGTTAAACTCAATTAACACAGTTTCCAAGTATCTTTCACAGTCAGTTCTCATAGTTTCAACAAATAACAGGTCATCATTTAATGATTCAGTTCTGTATCTAATTCAACATCATAATCGCTTACCTTCTTTAAAATGATGTCAACCCATCTTCCAGAAACAACATCATCCTTCACCACTGGTTGTTGATTTTCTAATGCCATGAAACACACATCTCTAATCTCTTCTTCATCATCAGATGAATCATCAGAGAGTTCCCATTCCCTTCAGTTTGAGCCATCATGCACTTGTTCTTTTCTTTCTCTTTTTCTTGTTCAAGACACATGAGAGCGATTTGGGCCTTAAGTTTCTTGTATTTGGCCTTATAATCATTAGTTTTAACAAAATTTGGGACAACAGGACCAGTTTGGTTGTTCATCTGACTAGATCTGCATTCCTTTATGAAATGACCTTTCTTACCATATTTGTAGCAGATAAGATTGGCCTTATCCAGAGAGTTTGAACTGGAAGCATTATTGGACCCATTAAATCGATTAGATTTATGCTTGAACCTATTAAAGGTTTTAGCAATCATGGCTACTAGATCATCATCGTCAGTTTCCTCACAACCATTACTTAGATTTGTGGTTAGGCCAGAAGTCAGTAAGTTGTTTAACATCTCCTTCATAGAATGTAACTGAACATTCTCAGCAGACATTAAAGAAGCACAAGGTTGCCCAGTAAGGTTGGCAACCTTGGAACTCTGAGCATGGTTTAAAGCATCTTGCTCAGCCAATATTCTTGCATCATCATTGTCTTCAGTGAATCTGAAGGCTCCATAAAGGGAAGCAAGAGTATGGTTGTGCAAGGTCTTACCTTGTCTTAAGACAAGAACCATGTGTACCCATTTGGATGGCAAGACATCACAGAATTTCTCAAGAAGAATATCCTTATCCTTCTCCACTCCCAAGCCTCTAAGTTGATTAATTAGGCCAGTAAATCTGGTGTAAGTACCAGTTAAACTTTCATTGGGAAGAGCAAAGAAGGATTCATACTTCTTGTTAAGAGCACCCATTCTGGTGACAATTCATCCCACATAGATTTAGCACTGGGAAACAACACAAGTGTTGGAATTAGTTCCTCAGGAGCAATAGCAAGGATCATGTTTTTCAGTCTGGTATCAAGATCAACCAGTCTGCAATCCTCGTCTGACCAATGTTCCTCAGACTTTTCCCTGGTGCCTCTTCTCCCAGTAGGGTCATGAAGAGGGCTAACACCACTGGACATGGGTATATATGGTCCATCCTTAAGGATTTTCAACATATACCTCTCTATCCCACCAAAATGCAAGAGCATTCTAGCTTTCCATGTACCAAAGGTCTCACCATTCCCATAGAATTTGGGAACTGGAGTGTTGGAGTAATGTACATGGACGTGGTTTGCTCCAGGAGTAGGAGGAGGAGGAGGAGGGTTAGTATTTGAAGGAGTTATAACATTAGGATTAGATTCATTTGGACCAGAACCATTCTCACCTTCAGCAGCCATCGAAGCAGACCTAGGTTATAGAATTGAAACAATTCAACCTGCCTGCTCTGATACCACTTGTAAGTCCCAACTATTTCTAGATGGATGCTGAAGACACCTCTATGTCAATGGTGAGCGTACTTTGCAACACAATCACTTAATCTGGACGTGACCAGTTTAGAGTAATTGTGTACTAGGTAATCTAGAGGTTTACTTATTAAAGTTGTGAAATGTTCCTTTTTGAGATTGAGAGAATATTGCACAAGTTCACCAATATTGCAGAATGTATGTGTTTGTAAAATTGTTGAAAAGCTTGGGCAAGGACCTCTATTTATAGTCGAAGTATGAGCATTGGGATCTCAACTTCGAAGTACAAATATGGTTGACAGCACACAAAAGTATTAGTAAATAATCCTTTGTGTGTGCTAAATAAAGTAAGACAAAGGGTTACTTTATTCAACCACTCTACATTTTTGCACTTTTAACCACAGACAAGATTATTGTCCGGTTAAAAGGATGTAGTGTAAAAGGTCCTCCTCGTGATCAGTGTAAAGCTTTGTAAAGGCATTTACACTGAAGGATCTCCAGTTGATTGATCTGGTAAAATGTCAACTGGGCTTTGCTGCCATTGCCATTTCCTTTCTTCCACTTGTTGTCTTCGACTTCAACTGGAAGGTCTTCAGATTTAAGTCTTCAGATCTCAACTGGAAGAAGTCATCAGTTGCTTAAACTGTACAATGCAACTGGACTTCTATTATTTCGGACAATTCTTCATGCTCTCCAGATGCAGCTGGAGAGCTCCAGTTTATAGCTTAAACTGGACCTAACATAATCCTCGACCAGTTCTGACTTAGCCCCACTGCGCCGCAGTGAGGGGGTGTTGATGCCCACTGCGCCACAGTGGGGCACCTTACTGCCCAGGTTATATTCGTTTTTAATACGGTTCCTGGTTTGTATTCCAAGTTTAACATTTCTATTGGTCTTATGATTTGTGCTTGTAGGATGCTTCAGGAACCGACAAGAGGAAGCAAATCGAGGAGGGCCAAGGAAGCGGGTCGGCCCAGAAACAAGAAAAAGTTTCTCGGGAGGCAGTAGAAGCGCCAACACTCAAATTTTGGCCAGGGCAGATGAATGAGAAGCATACATGATTGGAGTTTAAAAGGGTTAAACAACCCCACAAGAACAACTTTCTCAATGAGTTGTACTCCATCCACAAGGAGGTGGTCTGTCCACCTCGATATCTTGCTCCCACTACCGCCCAGCATTTCGGCATTCAAGCCAACATCAATGGGTGGTTTAGGATAGAGGCTCAGGTCGGGGATAGGTTGGTTGTGAGTGATATGTGGCACAACGTGTTCAACAACCGGGAGCCTGTGTATAGGGAGTTGTTTTTGGAGTTCTATTCAACTCTAAAGGTGACGAAAGAGTTGAATAAGGTGAAGGATATATTTGAGGAGCTCTATGTGACCTTCCAATGTGGGGGTGTTGCGAGGAAGATATCTATTGCCCAGTTTGGCTATTATACTGGGATGTACACCCTGGACCAGTTAAGGAGCAGCGAGTTTTGGGGTTTGTTGAAACAGGGTCTATATGTTAAGCAGGCCTTTGATGGTGAGTCCATTCCTCAGTACTGGACTCGGATTACTGGTGAAAAAGCTTGGCCGTCTGGGGGGCAGGCAGTGTTTCTAAGATCAGAAGTGTGCGATTAAGGATGCTTCATCGCATGATTGTCACATTTCTGGTACAGCGGTCCACTCACTGGGATAAGGCGTACCAGACTGATCTCTGGCTGATGAAGTTGTTCGCTGAGGGGGCGCCTAGGAGATTTGCTTTGGCCCCCATTGTTGTGTTAGATAGGATGTGGAACCACTCCGATTCAGAGCTGGTTTTGGGGCACTTTGTTACTATGATCTATCGGCGCATGGGCATTTTTGACACTGATGAGTGCCAGACCGATCTTTCGCCCCCTATCTTTCAGGAAACTTTGACTGAGGTCGAGTTGGTGAGGGCCAAAATTGTGAAGAAGATGACCCAGACGGAGAACTCTAGGCTGCTGGATGATACTGGGTTTGTTGCACCGCCTCCGGTTATGGAGGGAGCTGAGGACGTTGAGATGGGGGATGCTCCACAGGAGCAGCCTAGGAGGCGGGCTCCAACAGGTATTGATTTTACGTCTCTTCAGTCTGTGGTAGAGAGGATGTATGCTGATCAGCAGGCTTTCCACGGTCGTATGGATAGTTTTAGGGAGCAGGTTGGCGGGGATATGACTATGATGGGTTCTGGACTTGGGAGAGTCGTATATGATTCGCGCCGTTACCAGCCCATGTGGGAGGCGCAGTTGAGAGGGCAGGATTTTAGCCCACCCATGGATCTTCCAGATTATCGTCATCCCGCCATGTTTATCCCACATCAGCGAGTTGGTGGGGGTTTCTACTTTCCTCCCGAGCATGTGGTTGAGGCGCAGTTGAGAGGGCAGTGGACCCGATCGTTTGTAATATAGCTAAGAGGTAAGTCTGAGTTCGTTCTCAGAGACTGTGAAATGATTAGTTGCTTTTAAAATGGTTTGAAAAACGGGTGTTGCTTCGAAATTCCTCTTTGACAATTAAATAAATTGGTTTGCAAAATGATTGCATAAATTTAAAAGAAAAGTTCAGACAAGATAATTAAAAGTCATCCACCTTGACTTCCCTTGACTTCAAATGTGATTGTATTTGATGAAGAACAAATTCTCTAGAGTTTAAAAGATAATCGTGACAAGATTAAACTACTCACGTGGTACCACCAACCGTGAACAAATTATCGGATCACCTAACTACTAGTCGAATTACCAAAGCCGGTACCACCAAAACCAAGGCAATTCTTCTAACAATCAGTTTTATTGACCATCGAATTATCAATTGAACCTATGTGACAATAACGTGGTACCACTAACCGATATCAATCACGTTGACAAAATTAATCTTTTCTTAAAATGATATTCACTATCATACTATGAACTAGTGATAATTACTTATAGACAAGTAACCGTTTTAAAATCACATACGCATTCAACTGGTACCACCACCGAAGAATCATATGCAACCAATATCGAGATTAATTAATGAAAAGAATTAAGATCATTAAGATCTCAGAACAATGATAATTAAATAAACCCTTTTGAATTAAGAATATTGCAATCACATTATCCGTCTCGTTTCATCAAGGTGGATGATTAAACAGTTAGCCACTCATGATCAATTCAAAATATTGAATAAAATAGATGAGAAACATAATGTACCAATTGTTTAAAAAAAATAAAATTGCAAGACAATAATGTAGATACGATCTAGATGGGTGCCCGTAATATCTTCGATGAGTTCGCCTAAGTGAAACACTTGATTGGAAAAGGAAGAATCCTGATAGAGCAGCTCCTAGAAAGAGTTTGGATACCCCAATTTTTGACTTAGGGTTTTCTATTTATACTTCCTCAAAAATCTGATGCAGAAACAAAACAAGGTCTGTTTCCCCGTGCACCCACTGCGGCGCAGTGGGTCTTGACTTCTCCCACTGCGGCGTAGTGGGATATTGGTCGACTTGACTTCAGCTGACTGCGGCGCAGTGGCTCGTGTGACCACCACTGCTGCGCAGTACGAATCCACGGCTGCGCAGTACGAATCCACGGCCTCCTTTCACCTTCCCTTGACTGCGGCACAGTCATTCTGTTGCCCTCCCCACTACGGCGCAGTGGGGGGGTTTGTCCATTTATTTCCGTGGATCAGGTGACGGTTTTGGTTTGTTTGCTTCGTAAATACGTCCCTTTCTTAGGCTCTTGGATTTATTCAGGGTAAAGGTTTTCATTTTGATGCCTTGCACTAAGATGTGCGTGTTTGAGGTATATCTAAGCCATTTTCGGGTTCTTTTCTTCATAAAGAGTATACCGGTGATGTGTTGATTCTAGAACCTGGCCTGGTGATCGTGACTAGTACATTAGATGACGAATTGGCATTTTAGGTTTGACCTATACTTTTTCTTTTCCTTCTTTTCAATTTTCTTTTGTATATCCATACCCTTATACAACCTTATACACTCATACATACAATTTTTCACTTTTCCTTGTACATTTACACACTTACACATCCTTGTAACTTTACAACTCCATTGTAAATTCCCATTTATACTTGTAAACTATACCTTACTATACCGATAGTCTAATGGGGGATCATTGATTGTCATTGGTTTGTTTAGGTAGTTTAGGAGAGCTTTAACGAATTGTCTAGAAGGTTATTCTTGTCTATAAGGATATGTCATTTGGTCGAGTTATTGAAGATATCTTGGATTGTTTAAACAAAGAATGTGAAGTAATTAGACATAATTCATCATTGTAAGAGGGTACTTGCTAGTAGAGTAAAAGTAGTTCAAAAAGAATAAAAAGAGAGAAAAATCGAAAAACAGAAAAAATAATAAAAAAAGGAAGAAAAAGAACTTGGGCTACTGGTAAGTATTTCTCGAATTTTTATATGTTAGAAGATTTGTTGTATATTTATGGAAGACTTAGTGGATTGAAGTTGTTTGAAGTTGATACACCACAATGGTGTCGGGTTTTGCTTGACTGATTTGGGGTTGTGTTCGCGGGATGGCAGCTTTGGGTTGGTGGTTTGTTGGCAATCAATAGTATGGGTTTATATTAGACTATTTTGTACACTTAACATATACATTATATCCATTTTCATTTTCTCACCATTATCATCAACTTTCATCCCTCAATTCAATTTTACATATTCATATACATAGCTTTAGTTTAACTATACACTCACCTTTAATGTCTATTTTGACAATGTACTTGACTCCTTGCGCCTTAATGGTGGAGTGACGATCCTGGTTCAAGCCTATGGTAAAAGAGTATACATCACAACTGAGCTATGAGTGATTCTTCATATATTCGACCCAGAAAGTAAGTTTGTTGGAATAGAATGATATTGATAGGATCGTTTGTTTTCACTTATGCTTAGTTGATTATCGTGGCTTGCGGATTGTTCAGGTACTGTCAAACATTTCGAGTTTTCATTTAAGATTAAAACTGCTTCACCCATTTTCTGTCATTTGACATGCTTGGTGTTGCTTCTTTTTGATACTTGTCATGTGTTTGATAGTTTGATTGTCAAGGATTACTTTTTCTTAAATTCTAGATTTGCTTAAGGAAAAGCAATGTTCAAGTGTGGGGGGATTTGATGTTACTAATTTATACTCATTACCCACATCATTATTCGCCATTTTAATATATGTTTTTAGTTATTTTTTGTATGCATTTGGCGCGTTTATGGTGTTTGTTAGTGTTTACAGGCTCTAGACAGGTTACGCGTCCAACTGGTACATTTTCAGTTGATTATTGGCCCGGAAATACGTTATGTTGATGAGAGTCGATTTGAATGGACGAGGCGGCAGAGCTTAGCAAGTAATCGAGACCAAAACAAGTTGGTCCTGTACAAGCTCTTGACTGCACCGCAGTGGGAATGCACAAGCCCACTGCGCCGCAGTCCTGATCCACGGAAATAAATGGACAAACCCCCCCACTGCGCCGCAGTGGGGAGGGCAACAGAATGACTGTGCCGCAGTCAAGGGAAGGTGAAAGGAAGCCGTGGATTCGTACTGCGCAGCAGTGGTGGTCACACGAGCCACTGCGCCGCAGTCAGCTGAAGTCAAGTCGACCAATATCCCACTACGCCGCAGTGGGAGAAGTCAAGACCCACTGCGCCGCAGTGGGTGCACGGGGAAACAGACCTTGTTTTGTTTCTGCATCAGATTTTTGAGGAAGTATAAATAGAAAACCCTAAGTCAAAAATGGGGGTATCCAAACTCTTTCTAGGAGCTGCTCTATCAGGATTCTTCCTTTTCCAATCAAGTGTTTCACTTAGGCGAACTCATCGAAGATATTACGGGCACCCATCTAGATCGTATCTACATTATTGTCTTGCAATTTTATTTTTTTTAACAATTGGTACATTATGTTTCTCATCTATTTTATTCAATATTTTGAATTGATCATGAGTGGCTAACTGTTTAATCATCCACCTTGATGAAACGAGACGGATAATGTGATTGCAATATTCTTAATTCAAAAGGGTTTATTTAATTATCATTGTTCTGAGATCTTAATGATCTTAATTCTTTTCATTAATTAATCTCGATATTGGTTGCATATGATTCTTCGGTGGTGGTACCAGTTGAATGCGTATGTGATTTTAAAACGGTTACTTGTCTATAAGTAATTATCACTAGTTCATAGTATGATAGTGAATATCATTTTAAGAAAGATTAATTTTGTCAACGTGATTGATATCGGTTAGTGGTACCACGTTATTGTCACATAGGTTCAATTGATAATTCGATGGTCAATAAAACTGATTGTTAGAAGAATTGCCTTGGTTTTGGTGGTACCGGCTTTGGTAATTCGACTAGTAGTTAGGTGATCCGATAATTTGTTCACGGTTGGTGGTACCACGTGAGTAGTTTAATCTTGTCACGATTATCTTTTAAACTCTAGAGAATTTGTTCTTCATCAAATACAATCACATTTGAAGTCAAGGGAAGTCAAGGTGGATGACTTTTAATTATCTTGTCTGAACTTTTCTTTTAAATTTATGCAATCATTTTGCAAACCAATTTATTTAATTGTCAAAGAGGAATTTCGAAGCAACACCCGTTTTTCAAACCATTTTAAAAGCAACTAATCATTTCACAGTCTCTGAGAACGAACTCAGACTTACCTCTTAGCTATATTACAAACGATCGGGTCCACTGCCCGTGAGTGCGTAGTAGTGAGTTCTTTGGTAGTTTTAGTTTATAAATTTAAAGCTCGATTTTGCACATTAGGTTGTTTAGATACTTACTTTGTAATATCTTGTTCCGCAACAACCTTGTATTTTATTTAACATCAATAAATAAAATACACTTGAAAATTACATAGTGTCTCACCATTTACTTTACTTGCTTATCTTTATATTGCTTAAGTACGTATTACGTTATATATATTCTTGTATTTATATTTATCGTAATACTAGTCCAATCTAGTGCGTAGTTGACTTGTTATATTCTACACTTGTGGGTTAAACTATCGAGTGAGGGACTTCACAAAATTATTAATATTTATAAAGTTTATTACTAATTTTCAAAAATAATATTTTATAAAAATTTTAACAATATATATAATTTTTTATAAAAAATATTATATAAATATTATTCTATAAAAATTTAAAAAAATTTATATATAAATTTTTAAAAGTATTATTTTATAAAAAAAATTCAATAATACATATAAATTTTCAAAATAAAATTAATATTTAATTTTATAACACAATTTTTATTTTGTAACATGTATTAATATTGCTAATTAAAAATATATATTTTAACTTTTATTATTAATATTATATTATATATATATATATGGCTACTACTATAAAGAGAAAAAAATAAGGTTACTTTTGATCTAAGCCATTAAAAATAAACCTACAAATCAATCTCCACCATCTAAATTGAAAGTCAACTATGATATCTAATTATGGTAAATCTTTTTTGATATTTAATGTAACTATTATTATTTTACGTGAAGTTAGTTATTAACTTTTTAAGAATGTTCTAATGATAGGTGGAGGTAACAAAAGCTTTTGAGAAAAACGTTCCAGCATGCCTGGGGTGTTTTAACAAATGCATAACATTCTAACATAGATATTGTATATAGGATTTCATTAATATTTATGATGTTTTTAGTGTATAGATAGAAAACATAAACTTGAAGACTTTAACTAAGTTTTAGGGTATGTTTGGTAGAAAAGATTCGAGCTAGGACTGTAGCTAGGAGTTTGGAACTAAAGCTTGATGATGTGGCTAGGAGCTAAAGCTTGATGATGTGGCTAGGAGCTAGAACTTCTATTTCAACCATTCTTACACAATGTTTTATTTTAAAGACATTTTAGGGGCTTTTAGGAGCTTTTTTGAGCTGAGACTTTTAATCTCAAATGCACATCCAAACAAGTCTATCTTCTTTAAAAGAGTTATTTTTTAAAAACTTAGGATTTTGAAGCTCCTAACTAAAACCCCCCTAAAATCCTCATACATGTTTTTTTTTCCAGAATATAATGGTCTTACGTTTTAACAATTTATGATAAAAATCAGCACTATTAGTAGTATGATACAATGTAATCATAATAAAAGAAAAGAATAAAAATGGAAGGGATAGTGATTGTATATGTTAAAAAAAGATAGTGATTGTATTAAAGGACCGATGGAGTGTGAGGTGGAATATATATATATATATATATATAGGGGGAAGTGAGTATGGGGTTGTGCCTCATCTAAGCTTAGATGAGGAACCACTCACATTTGGTTTTTATAATCATGAAAATCATGGGAAGACCATGTATTTGTTTTAAATTCAAACAAATAATAAAGTATTTGTTTGTGAGGGGTTCCCCATCTAAGTTTAGATGGGGAACAACCCCATACTCACTTTTTCCATATATATATATATATATATATTTAAACAACGAGTTATTTGTTAGTGGTTAGCATTTGAGACATCACATATACCTAGGATGAAATTCAAGACTCTCGAACCCTTCCCTCCTTTAATAATTCACTCCTACAAATGTAAAAAAGTAAGATTCAAACCCTGGTAAAATTTTTCAAGATCCAATAGCTTACCAATGGATCAAAACTCATTAAATATGATGGTTAAGATCCAAGACCTTAACCATTTTATATACTTCTATATTTATGGTAACATGATACTCATATTTACAGTATATCAAAAAGGTACATATGCTAATTTACGAGGACCATAAGTGTCATAGGCCAAATGGTTTTGTCAGCTTTATTGTAAACTAGGAATTACATGTCTCCCGATGGGCGACGTAAGGTTTTGAAGCGTTTATGTTTATTGGTAGGGAAAAAAACCACAAATTTATGAGCGATAAAAAATATTGAAAACTAAATGTTAAAAAAATACAAAAAAAATATACTGAAGAAAACCAAAAAGACAAAAAAGAATACGAAAACTAAATGAGAAGGATATATAAAAAAATGTTACATTTGAAAAAATAATAAAAACCAAATGTTTAAAAAAGTACGAATGATATATAATACAACAAAAAAAATTTTAAAAAAGAAACAAAAAAAAAGTACATACCAAAATATATAATATTTTAAAAAGTTATAAAAAAATTAAATGTAATAAAGGTATAAAAAACAAAATATTAGAAAAGTTTAAAAAACCATAAATTATATAAAGTTAGGGGGTTGAAATAATAAAAAAGAAACAGGAAGGACAAAAAAGTAAAAAAAAAAAAAAAGAGGGGCCAAAGTGTCAATATTTATTATTAAAGGGGGGGGGGGGGGGTTGAACCCGTGACCTCCGGGCATAGACACCAACCACTCTACCAAGTCTGTTCTTTGTTTCATATTTGCTAAATCTCTTATTTATATTTAAAATGCAGATAAAGACAAAAAAAATATTGTTCACAGGATACTCCTTTATTATAGTATGTAATAAATTCAAAGATACAATAATTGGATTTGATTCATAACTAAATACTCATATCAAAGTTAATGATAAAATGTTCTCGAAAAAAAATAATAAACTAATAATAAGAACAAATCCTATAAGCTAAAAACAGAATAAAGAATTGACAGCGGCATGGAATGTTATATGTTTGAAATTTGTCAAAAGTAAGTGGAGAAACTACATCTTGTAATTTATGTGTGAGAATTGTAAGACACTAGACATTAGTTTTATGGATGTACATTCTGGGTACTAAACTGTACATGGGAACTAAGGGTTTTCACCATTTTACTTTTTTTCATTCAATATCAAATGGGTATAAGGCTAAAAGGATTTTAAAAACATAAATAAAATAACGAATCCCTGATTATATTAAGTAAAAAGTTTAAGAAAAACCAGATAAATATATATAGTAAGTAAAAGGATTTCAAAAAAACAAAAATAAAGTTAAAGAATCCCCGATTACTTTTGGCCTCAATACCCAATAAGTCAGAATTTAGCAGCTCTAGGTCCAGGTTTGGGAGTGAGAATTTTAATCGGGTTCGAATTTGAAATTACCTAAATACGACCCATTGGTAAGGATAGGGGTAATGTGGTAGAATTATTATCCTTCAAATTTAATAATTTAAGACCTGTTTATATGCTTTATAGCAATGCTGTCAATCAGGTAGACTCAGGTGTAATTGGTGGGTTGAGAATCTTTGGCCCAAACCCAATCCATTAAAAGTTTCATGGTAAAAAATTCAATCCAGCGACCCCCTGATTAATACATGGGTTGGCGAGTTGACTTGTCAAATAAAATGGTTTCATTCAAGTAGGCTTAATGTTAATGCATTTAAGTAGGTTGGTTTTAAATCAAGTGAGTTAAATGAATTGTTTTTTAGGTCAAGTGGGTTGCCAAGTTGGCAGGTGAAATGTTATGGTTTTAGGTAGAGTTCGTCGGTAATAATTAGGATTTTTGGATTGACGGGTTGGCCTGACAACCTTGGTAGAGTTGGGGAATTAACATACAGAAAAACTTGAACCCTAACTCGACCCATTATAAATTTCAATTTAGAACCTGGATCTATACGGGTTAATTAGGGTGGCGTTGAGTCGACTTGATTAATTAATGGGTTGGAAGGTTGACAGGTCAGATAGGCTGCTTTGGGCTCAAATGACTTACATGTTAATGCTTTCAAGTGGGTAGATTTTAGGTCATGGTCAAATTGGTAGTTTTTAGGTTAAAAGAGATAACAGGTTAAATTGATTGGTTTTAGTTAAGTTAGTCAAATGAGTTGTTTCGAATCAAATGAGTTAGCGGGCTGGTAAATCATATGAGTTATTTTTGGGTTAGTTGTTTTTGGTAAGTTGGATTTTGAGTTAAATCAAGTATTGATAGCTTTATAATGTTAGGGTGTTGAAAACATTTTATATGCAACTGATTACAAAAATAATATTCATGGTTTCATACACATAACTCATTTGTAAACTCTTAGCTCAATATCTAATCTTGTATAATGTATCATGTTATTAGGACCATGCAATGTTTTTTGATCCAGATTTCGTCACGTAAGCGATAATTTTTTTCTTTAATTCTATTATTTGTTTTATTTTATTTTTATTCTAATAATGATGAACTAACTCAAATAAAGTTTTCATAAACTATAAAATATATAAATATTTGTTTAACCCGGTCAATGATCGGGTATAGATTTAGTATATATATTGTTGGTAGAGCTAAGAGAAAAAAATAGTTTAAACTTTTAATCTAAGCTATTAAAAATAAATAGCAAATTAATCCTAGCCATTCAAATAAAAAGTCAAACCATACATGTTATAAACTTGGTATGCCTTCAAATATATTAAAAATACTACAACTTGTGAAATTCAAATTCAAATCAATAATAAAAAAAAGTGATACTTTTACTTGTGATTTAACTTGCTATACTACAAATCATTTTTAATGACCATTTAGTCCTTAACATTTATTAAGACTTTTTACTTTTAATGATAAATTTTAATTCGTTTAATTATTTGACTTTTTCACTGCATACAAACTTATTTACCCTACTCTTTTACTTGTTAAATCTTGCCGCACGTCAACATGTAACTTATAGATCGTTATAGGATGTATATGCATTACCATTAAAATATTTATTTTATATTAGAAATTGCATTTTCATGTTTAATTCTTAGTTCATGATTAAGCACAGTTACTTTTTGAGATAACATCTCATTTTCGTACACTAGTGTTGATTCAATGAGGTTTTCTTTTCAAATTGTTGATAAACAAACATCCACAGTTCCACACTAATGACTAACTTTTTGTTTTTGTTACAACACGATTATGACGTATTAAATATTCATAGTCATAAAAGCATATAGAGATGTGCTAAGTGCCAGAACCATATATAATGAAAGTAACAATTTTGAGTTGTAAAACTAATTTAACTTACCATTCGTAATATTAATAACATACCTTTTTCGTATTACACCTTTAATTGAGGTAGGATTTTAACACAAAGGGCCGGTATAAGGTAACAGTGCGTGAAAACATCAAATAATTAAAAGAGTTATAATCTATCATTAATGTCAAGAGAGTGTTAATAAACGTTAAGGGCAAAATTGTCATTAAAAAAGAATTGTAGTACAAGAAGTAAAATTGTAAGTGAAAAAATCACCTCCCATAAAAAAATGCCCTCCATATCCCCACCACTATTTTTTGGTATCTCGACCACCACTACTGTCGCTGCAAAAAGTGAAAAAAGTGCGGGCCATCATATCTATAATGGTAAATATGACAGAATAAAAGCGGGCCTCCTGTCAGGGTCGCTGCAAAAAGTCTGATCAGGTTACCAAAAAAGTGGTCGGGTTACCAGGTGCCTAAAAAAAACTGCCAAAAAACTTATAATCTCTTCACGTTTTTGATGTATGCATGGCAATATTGCATTATGGCAAGTTGTTAAAACTATAAATTGTTATACATCTTAAGTCCGAATTTTTTTTTCTATTATTAACACTAAGTTACTCTAATTAATAGTTAAGTTACTCTTATTAGTTTTTTTAAAAAAAACGTTAAGGCTATATGGAAATATGAGGTTCTATTATTATATTATTATTATTATTATTTAAAACTAGATGTATGCTCGCGCAATGCGACGGCGATGGTGGTAGCGATGACAACAATAGTGGTGGCGGCGACGGTGGTGGCTCGGAATGTAAAATGAATTTATGTAAGAATTGTTCGTGTGCTTTATTTATGAGTTGGATGATATATGTTGTAAATTATTTCATTAAGAGTATTATAGGTATATTAGACGAAGACGTATAAATCAGTACATAAAAAAGAAAAAAGAGTAGTTTGTTTTATATATTTATATTTACAAAGAAAAAAGATAAATGGGTAAAAATTGAACTCTCTGGTTCCATATACCATCTTGGTACTCAGAGCGCACATCTAATAATCATCTTCACACATGAAGCATAAAATATATTTTTTTCATTTACATTCGATAATGTTTCAACACTTTAATGCATGAATAAATATACTTTATATAAAACAATAACTAAAATAAATATAACTATAACTATAATATAAATATAACGGGTTCGAGTTAGCGGGTTACAAATATCCAACCCAATCCTGACGTGTTATCAAAATCGAGTTGGAAATCATAACCCAAAGTTGTCTACCCGTCAACCTATATTCAACCACCAACCCAAAAAAAAAATCTGGTTGGTGAGCTGATTTCAAGTTATATGGATAGGTCATGGTTAGTCGGTTGATTTTGGTCACATGAGTTGTTGGTTTCACGCGTTAAATGGGTTGGTAAGTTGATCTCAAGTCATATGGGTTGATTTCAAGTCAAATGGGTTGTGGGTTCTTAGATCAAATGAGTTGAGGAGTTGACCTATTAACAAACACGAGAGTAAGTACCCGCGTGTTGCGGCGGTGAGATGGTAGGGGTGATAGCTAGATCATAGAGTGTGATATGTCATAGAGTATGATAGTCAAATGCCTTAGCCGTACGGGCTCTACCATCAGATTTAAAAATTCGTCGAAAGCATATCGAATGACATCTCTAATGAAAGAGCATAAAATTTTAAGAACACCCATATAATTTTTGTAATTTATCGATGTACGGTTTTTGAGATAAATGATTTTGAATGGATTGGAGGAAAAAATGATTTATGCAGGATAGAGAAAAGAAATGATTAGTTGAGATTTGAGGAGAGAAAAAGGGTATTATAGTTATTTTAGGTAAATATAGAATAAATAAATGAACATTTTGGGAAAGTAAATGTTGAAACTTAAAATTTAGACATGGACTTTTTGCTTTATAATATAGTATAGATTATATTACTTTAAATATAAATATTTTTGGGCTGGAGGGTTGACTTATTAACCCAAAAACAACTCGAACCCGACCCAAAAAAATCAAGTTGGTGGGATATTAGATCGAGATTCTACAACCCTAATCCAATATTCCAGGTCGGATCCAAGCAGAATTTCGAGTAAGATCGAGTATTGGCAATCTTAAAATATATCAAACCGACTCTAAATATGTTACATCAAAAACTGTACAAAATGTAAGAGTTTATTTTAACAATTTCATAAAATCTTATTTTTGGGTAAACGGATCCTAAATTACTTGGTAACCCGGTCACCGACCGGGTATTAATCTAGTTATAATTAATATTATGAATTCCGTTCAATTCTGGTCAACCAAACATAAAAAATAATATAAATCAATCAAATTTCAATTCCATCATATTCCAATCCATTCAGATTCTAATTTCATCAAATTCCAATTCCTTTAACAGGTTCCAATTCCTTCAAAAAAAAATTTGTGAACCAAACGCCTCTTAGTAGTATGTTGGCCTGGATCAAAGTAAAGAACACTAGTAATAGATGGAGATGGACAGGGGAAAAGAGGCGACTTTTGTTTAGAGTAGGGACAAACTACAATGATCGTTTTATTTTTGCTTCACCGAAGTGGATTAGCAGAGACTGCTACTTGTTTATGTGGAGAGTTTATATGGATCGATTACCTACCATGGCTGCCCTCAAGAGCAAGAATGTGATTTTTGATGGGATCGACCTCATGTTGTGTGATACAACTGAAGAGACCTTGGAGCATATCCTATGTGTATGTGATTTGGCTAGCTCTATTTAATACATGATCGGTATATGGTGCAATGTCAGGCCACGGTTGTTTTTCTCTAGCAATGATCTTTTCGGAATTGAAGAACACTTGGGATTAGGAGGAACTAAGAAGACGATATTTAAAGGTATTGTTTCTGTGACATGTTGGTGCCTTTGGCGTGCTAAGAATAATAGAAGGTTTAATGACGAAGAGACAAGTGGTGACAAGGTCTTCCAGGAGATAAAGGCGACTAGTTATTTTTGGTTCAAAAATAGATCAAGAGGATGTTCGGTAAGCTTGGATAGCTGGAATCGTTTTGAGATGTAAATAATTGCCTTGTAAATACTTGTTGCCACCCCAAGTTTTGGTGGGTGTTTGGCGTTTTGTGAACAAAAGTTATTTTTCAAAAAAAAAACAAAACTTTTGTCATATTAATGTCTCGTCATGAATGACAGAGGCAGCATGGGGCAGTGGGTCACCTGCCCCTACTGTAATTTTACTACAATGTAATTTTTCACAATATAAATGGTATATTTATAATTATTTTCTAAAAGTAATAAAAAATAAGTAGAAAATAAATACAAATGTTACATTCGTTGTCACAAGCTTATTCTTTAAAAGTCATTGGTCATCGAAACAGTAATTTTTAGATAGAAGCTGGAATCGTTTTGAGATGTAAATAATTGCCTTGTAAATACTTGTTGCCACCCCACGTTTTGGTGGGTGTTTGGCGTTTTATGAACAAAAGTTACTTTAAAAAAATAAAAAAAACGTTTGTCATATCAATGTCTCGTCATGAATGACAGAGGCAGCATGGGGCAGTGGGTCACCTGCCCCTAAAAATAAGTAGGAAATAAATACAAATGTTACCTTCGTTGTCATAAGCTTATTCTTTAAAAATCATTGGTCATCGAAACATTAATTTTGAGATAGATATTTTCATTGGGAAAATAAAAAACTTGTTTTTTTTATTTTTATTATAAAGAATGAAAAAAGATTCAAAAAAAAGTTTTTTTCTATTTGAGTATGTAAATGTGTAATACAGTAATTGTGTAGTTATTTGTAAAAAAATTAACTTCTTTCAAATTATTATATATATTTATCATAAACCACTAATAATGATAATTATAATAGTTGTGTAGAAAATATATTTTTACAAGCTATTTATTTCATAAAACGTATATTTTTGGGTTTCGTACATTATGATTGAATACGTTTTCATTTAATAAGATCTTGTCAGACACTTGTGGTCTTCATTTATTAAAAAAATGGCACTTTTACATAGAAGTGTTATACCTAGCTAGTGGAAATAAATTTATTTGAGGGTTCATTTTTTTTATTCTTAAGCTAAGGTCTATTTTTATTTTTTTTACATTTTTGGATACAATTGCCTCCTCGCATAAAATTTTTTAGCTCCGTCTCTAAATGTCGTCATCATTTGTCAACTAGTTATTTCACCAACCGACCCTATCAATAACACAATAACCTCCAAATAAAAAAACTAACAGTGAATTGGAGGATGGAATGCACACACGAATTTTAATCATCGATTAAGCAACAAACCAAATATTGAGAGGCAACCGATGATTTCTCTAGCATTACAACATTTACTACAATGATGGTTTCCATATATCAAATTATTTTATGGATTGGATTGTACTTGACTGTCTACGGTTTTATTGTAGTGTGTGTTCGGGGTAAAAGGTTTGTATATATAAATGTAGGGTTAAGTGTACGGAAATGTAATTAACTAAGGACGAAAAGTTATTGTGTGTATGAACTTACAAAATCTTTATTGTATGCATGAACCCTAATAATTTTCTATTGTATCATGAAACCGGGTAAAGGCTTATGTGGGCCCGGTTTCAACAACAAACTCAGATTTCATCTTCAACCTAACATGTTCATGTATAATTTTCAAACCCATTATATTGGGGAAAAAAATACAATGAAAGGGATCAAATTTTCAAACGCATTATATTTTATCTATACATCTATTTCAAATTATCAATCCATCTATATATATATATATATATATACAGATAGATTGTACATGGATCAATACACTTTGACCACATATTCATTCTTGATGTTTCTTTCTTTCTTTCCTTGGCTCTGTCTCTCTTTTACCAACCATATCACCAAACCCTTTTTCTTTTTTAATCTTTTTTTTTTGGGCTAAGTGCTGGAATGCAGTTAACTAATCCTGAAAAGTTATTGTGTGCACGAACTCTAGGTCGACTTTATTGTATTTAGGAAACTTGTTCAAGAGTCCCATAGTAAACAAAAGTTACCAGGTAAGAAGTTAACCAGTCACCACTTTCATGTTGACCCTTTGACTGCTTATGTGACATGCACACAATAACTTTTTGGAATTAGTTTATGCACACAATAAAAAAATTATATGAAAATAAACAAGTTTTATGTGAAGTAACCGGTCCCACATCCGTTTTATGTTCACAATAAACATAATTTCAAGTTTCCTGAATACAATAAAACCGACCTAAAGTTCGTGCACACAATAACTTTTGGTGATTAGTTGACTGCATTCCGGCGCACTTAGCCCTTCTTTTTTTATCTATTAGTAATTATTTCTTTTGATGTATTTTTTTCAAAGAAAAATGATTGAGATGATTATAGGTCCAAATTTCAAACTCAGATGATGATGATGTTCATTAAGGGATGCTGAAATGGGGTGGCCGGAAATAATGGTGGCGATAGAAGTGACGGCGGCGGCGGAGTGATGAAAAGCTGCCGAAATCAACCCCCCAT
Organism: Erigeron canadensis; assembly: GCF_010389155.1. NCBI lineage: Eukaryota > Viridiplantae > Streptophyta > Magnoliopsida > Asterales > Asteraceae > Erigeron > Erigeron canadensis. The sequence goes on from NC_057764.1 coordinate 8,857,603, forward strand.
ATTTATCTATCTATCTTAGTTTATTGATGATTTGTTAACAAAATAAAACATTTGGGTGGGTTTTGATTTTTCGGCCACCATCGTTATTCCGTTCATCACCGCAGCACCACCATCTTCGTCCACTTGTCACCCTTCGTGGGTGTACGGGGTTTCGTTTTTATCATCAACTCCTTGAAGCCGATGAAGCCCACTCCCAAATTTCACCACCGTTCACCACTTCTTAAAACCCTTCCCTTAATTATGCCGAAGAATGCATATAAGCATATTTTACATGGGTTTCAATTTGGAAGTTTTGCTTGACTTAGCTCATTGATTATCAAATTCATGGATTGTCGATCGGATATAATCACATATATTTGTATAACTAGTTTTCAATGAAAGTGACTTTCATTAGTGAGGTGATGATTGGGTTTTGTTCTATTAAACTGACTTTGGTTCTTTGCTACAGAATATATTTTGTATAGATGTATATTTCTAATATTTAAATCAAATAATCCGCCACGTAAAAAAAAAAATTTGAAAAGTCAAAAGGGTGACCGGCTAATAAAATAGCTGGTCATTCGTGCATACCATATATGTTTTTTTTAAGTTAATACACGCAATAAAGATTCTATAACTTTATGTACACAATAACCTTTCGGCCTTAGTTAATTACATTTCGGTGCACTTAACTCATAAATGTATTATCATGATATTAAGTATTGTGGCACAACCGCCGCGCACAGCCGATAAAACTCCCATTATATAACATACGTTAGTACCATTGAATTTTCTTTACGGATTGGATTGCATATATATCTAAACTTTTGTATATTACTTGTATGAAATCTTCTCCGATAACTATTTTGCATATATGTTTTATATTCTCGTCACTTCTTACTCATGAATGAATGTTGTTGTACAACTTTATTTGTTGATCTTGTTTCAAGTAATTTTCATACGAAAGAATTAATCTGTTTGGTCATTCTTTCATTTTACTTTACATGGGTATAATTATTGTTCAAGGTGGTTAGGAATTTTTGATAAATAAAAATAAAATATATTTCGAGTAGCGATCATAGAAGAAGTTTTGCTAAAGAAAAAAAAAGTTTTTAATCCAACCCGATATTGACAAGTGGCTTTAAAAAAAAGCGGTGACATAATTGTATATGTTAGACTACTATTATTTTTTATGACACGTATAAATTAAACCAATGCAATGTTTTTTTGAAAAGTAAAACCAATGCATTTGATTTGATAAATAACTTTAACAATTTGCATATGTGTAAGACATAATTCTGATTAACAATAACTTTTTTGCATTCGTTGTCATTACTGATTTGTATATTGAAACCTCCAGTAACATTCATGTAATTAATAAGTAAATCAAGTAATTAAAGTAAATCATTCAATAACATTAGGAACTTCATAGATTCTTTCTTTCACATGGGTAAAACAAAATTATTCAAAATCAAATGTTATTGGTTTACACTTGTAAAAGTAAATAAAAAAACTCAATATTTACAAAAACTTATTTTTCCTTGGATACAAGTATAATACAATTTTATTGCAAAAAAAAGAAGTGTATATAGGGAATAAGAAGTGGAGATAGATATCAAACATGTATGTATGTATAGTTACATATGATAAATAACTAGCTAGTGTACAAAACAGAATTTCCTTATAATATTATTGATATGATGATGATGATATTATTATGTAGGACACCATTAAGTTGAAATTAAATAAGATTAATTGACTAAATCCTATTAGTTTTATTATTATCAAGGACATTACAACTAAATAACCCAATATTAAGGATGGATAATGACACTAGAAACAAACGACAAAAAGCATAATTATCCACTATTTACCAAACCATCTTTGTCAAAGAGTTAGCTGTTATAATCAAACTTGAAGAAGACTAATCAAGAGAGGGCTGCTTGTTGGTGAAGGTTGTGAGCTCTATAGAAACCCAAATATATCACATCCGTTCTCGATCTAATCCAACCACACTAGCTAATTTGTTCTCCATAGCACGGCCGTACGTGGAAAATTTATCAAGGATATATGGAAGAAGGTCTTCCTCCCGGATTCCGATTCCATCCAACTGATGAAGAACTTATCACTTATTATCTCTGTCCGAAAGTCTCCGATTCCACTTTTACCTCAAAAGCAGTTGCTGAGGTCGATCTCAACAAATGTGAACCTTGGGACCTCCCGGGTATGCTGGATTCATGTATCTACTGATATATATATACATATATATATGCATGCTAGCTTCATATTCTTATGTCAATTAATCAATTGGGCTAGGGGTCATTGGCACTATATCTTTAGTTCTTCATCATTTAATGTTGTAATCTGTAAAAAGTAACTAACTTACTTATCATTTAAATTTCAAGCTTTTGCTGATAATACTTTTGCTATTAAGTTTAATTGGATTAGTATTAGTTTTACTTCGATAGCTTTTTTGCTTAGTTTTTCAGCCTTAAACTGCCGTTGACTTTGTTTTGATCTTTGAAAAGTCTTAACAACAACAACCACCACCAAGTTTGGGTCACAACTACTAGATTGTGTGACGTGCCACATTTTCTTTCCAAAATTAATTATGAATACGTAAAATTGAAAATGAAGCTTTTTTTAAGTTCTATTAGTTTCAAATAAAGAAAATCGTACGTGAATGTCATAATTAAGTTTGTTTTATGCGCGCAGCCAAAGCTTCTATGGGAGAAAAGGAATGGTATTTCTTCAGTTTGAGGGATCGAAAATACCCAACAGGGCTAAGAACAAACCGTGCGACTGTGGCTGGATACTGGAAGACGACAGGAAAGGACAAAGAAATCTTTCGTGGCGGGATGTTGGTCGGGATGAAGAAGACCCTGGTCTTCTACAGGGGTAGAGCCCCAAAAGGTGAAAAAACCAACTGGGTGATGCATGAATATAGACTTGAAACTACACATGCTTTCAAAGCTAGCAAGGTACGTCCACGTATCTTTAAAGAAAACAAGTGATTGACTTTTGTTTTTAATTACAGTATTATTTACATAAACAAGAAGTTATGCATATTTGAGTCATATATGGTGTCAAATAGCTGGGGTGGGTACTTACAATATAGTAGACTATACCGCAGTTAAGTTTTATATAATACAAATTCTCCAAACAGTTCAAAAATTGTATTCTTCCCTCCAAATTTCATGATATCATATATATCTACATGCATGGTAAATACTCCTTAATTCAGCTTCTTTATGTACTTTTATTATTTATTAGTATTACGTAAAGAGACATAATTGGTAAATATTATTTCTACGAATCATTTTTCATTTGCTCATATATTTCTCATGCAACGACTAGACGACTTGATGAGCTCACCTTTGTGACATATATATATGTTACCACCTGAACATTCATCAATAAATAATTAATATGCATAAAAAATTTGACAAATAATTAATTTGGAAGAAATTGATAAGACATAAGTTATCATCAACAAATTATAATACAGCAAGTTAGCTAAATGTATGTCATATATTGCATCCATCTTTTAAATTAGACCCTTTTAATCGATGTTTGATATATATATGTCTAGTACGTGATTCCGTGAACCTCCAATCGTAAACTTGCAAACATAGAGAAAGTTAGTTAAAATGGAAATGAATTCGTGACTATTTTGTTTAAATTAGATCCATGGATGTTGACATTGAGAAAAATAAATTCATCAATATAGATGAACCTCATTAAAAAATGCGTAATACATGTTACTGCGACCTTATATCCTCCAACTAGCTAGCAGACATTATTATTGGTGATCGATCTTATTAACTGTGAAGAAAGAGGATATATTTATACGTACATTTTACAGGAGGAATGGGTAGTTTGTCGAATCTTTCAGAAAAGTACAATAGCTAAAAAGCCAATGGCCTCAGTGTCATCGCCACAGTCAACGGACTCTCCTTGTGATACTAACATGATGACGAATGACTATGGCGATATTGAGCTGCCAAACTTAAATGGCATTTCCACATCAACTAGTAGTAATCTTTTGCTTCAGAGTTATGGTGTGGAAACCAACCTTAACACAAACATGAATCTGAATATGAGTTTGGCAAGCAGCCATCCATCTCTTGCTTGGCCATCTAGCTTGCTTAGTCCAAATCTTTCAATGAACGCGTTGCTTATCAAAGCATTGCAACTTAGAAGTTATCAACAAAGAGAAGCTGCAAACTTCGATTATCAATTGATGGAACAAGGAAATCCTAATTACATAAATGAGGCAAGTCCAAGCTTACAAGCTTCTTCCGCTAGAACATACGAATCTCTGCAGCAGCAACAACAGCCGCAACAACAGGAGCAACCATTCAATTTGGACTCCATGTGGTAGGTTTATTCTGTAGCATTTGGGACTAACATATTATCATTCATAATGGCATTAGATCAAGATGTATAAATTTGGAGTAAATTGAAAGTGAACCAAGCTTCTTTGGATAGAGTCATGTTTAGGTTGTATAGAGGTGGCATAATAAATGTATTGATTGTTAACTGACAGAAAAATAATGTGGCTGTTAATTGTGTATTGTCATATTATTGTAGTCAAGGTTTAACTTCAATGTTTAATATAATAAGTTTCAATGTGGGAACAACAAATGTTTAATGATCTGTCCCCAAGGATTTAGTACGTAAATTGAAACTAACTGATCAAGGAACTGTTTGAAAAATGATCATGTATATATGTCCGAAAATAATTTAAACTTATGGGGTCACACGAAATGACATGGTAACTCGATATCATTAATTAGTATATTAAAGTAATATATTAATTAAATATAATAATCACGAATTAATTAACTATGTATTTAATTTATTAAAGAGGAGGTGTTGGATTGAAATAAGGAAAACGAGTTGTTTCCTTATTCCACCATAGGGGGCCGAAAATTTCAAGGGTAAATCCCCTTGGGATTACTTTTCCACCAAGTTTAAAACCTTACATAATTGCCTATAAATATATAGAGGGCTAATTCCAAGGGTTTTCACATACATTCACAATACAATCTAATTGTGAAAAACCTCTCTCTCTCTCTCTCTTTGGTTGACCGATAACCCCCTCTCCATAGGGTTTTCGGTTTTTAAGCAAGAAAAAGGTTTTTCGGGTTTAGTGCTTAAGTCGATCAAAAGGGTTAGCAACAAGGGTTTCGGTTCGTGATTCGGGTACTAGCATACAGTATAAGAGGTGTCTAATGTGCGATTGTAGAGGGGTTTTACTTTAGACCATTATTCATCATCATAATAATATTAACTAATATTATTGGAAGCTTTGATAAAAGAAGTCGAATTTCGGACTGTAGATAGTCGACTCATAGGGCTACAACTTTATAGTTTTGGTCGAAAGCTGATTCGGACCAGAAGCAGTCGTAAACTGGTCGTCAAGCTATTGGAAATTTCCAATCAGCATACTTTATGTGTTTATGTGATATTACTTGATAAATTAAATTGTTTAGTACACAATCAAGGTAACTTGATGTATGTGGTCCTTTTCTTCGGAAAGGGGAGGCAAAAATTAAACATATGCATGAACCATAGTGACCATGTTTAGGTGGCCTACCTTAATTTGTTATTTGATTAAACTAGTTCGGTAATTAGGAAGTTTATTAATTTTGTATTGTTTTATAAAGTTGTATAAAGGTGATGCAAAAATGTTTTCTTGAAAAATATAAACTTGACTAAGAACTATTGAAATAAGAGATTTCAGTAATAAAATTGGAGTCTTACAAACTTGAGATACACCGATTCACCCATTTGAACTAACTCTAAGAGAGGTATAAGTCGGAGTGCGCTAGCTTTATAAAAGGGTGGGTTTTTAATTGAGTTCATCGCAAACCTTTGCCCTTGCGCTTCTTTGTGCGTTCAAATGGAGTTACCGAGCTCTCTCGTGTTGTTATGACTATACAAAAGTTTTATTAAAATATTATGTTATGAAGATTGTGCATGAGTCTTCATATATAAACTTTTGATTCACATCAAATGCATTACCCATTTAAAGTTAAGTCTTTGCCACCCACTTTGATTAGAACACTTGCCAGTGCTTTTTGCTCTGCGAGAGACTTAGGTGAATTGTATCCCTTCAAGGTAGATTACCACTCGTCGTGAGACGGTGGTGGACTATCTACATGTTCTTAATCGGGCGACTTAAAGCGAGTTAAGAGGTGAGATCCTTGACCCGTGGAATAAGATGGGACAAAACATGTTTACAAAATACTTAATACCCATTTATAGTATTTTGTAAGTCCCATAATTCTAGGAGCTGCAAAGTGCAATTATCATTTTCACGATTACCTTTTGAATACAGATGAAATGATTGTATGTCAAGTTGGATCCTAGCCTTAGTGAAAGTAATTTGTTAGATAAATTTAACAAGGGTAAATTACATTTCTTAAGGATAATTTTCAAAAATACCGATAATTGAACTTTTTTGTCTGTTTTGTAGAATGGCAACCACAAATCCTACTCAGAACATACATCATCAATCGGATTTTAGGTCGATGCTTGAAAGGGAAAAACTTTATGGACCTAATTTCAATGATTGGTATCGTCAGCTAAGGATTGTTTTAAAAGCTGAGGGAAAATACCATATCCTTGAAGAGCAGAGACCCACTGTTCTGGGCGCCAATGCTACTACTGAGCAATTGGCGGAATATGCTTCTGAATATGATAGACATAATGAAATCGCTTGTTTAATGTTGGGAAGCATGAATGCTGAACCTCAAAAGCAATTTGAGCACCCATTTCCTTGTGACATGCTCACTGAACTCAAGTCTATGTACGAAAAGAAGCCGGAGTGGAGTTGTTTGACTTAGCTGATCAACTTCATGACTTGCGACACGAACAAGGAACATCGGTCAGTCCTCATATCCTCAAAATGAAGAGGTATTTTGAGCAATTGAAAAGGTTGAACTATGCTTATCTATAGCCTATTACAATTGGCATGATTCTCAAGTCTTTATCCAAGGACTTTGAATATTTTTCGCGCAATTATACTATGCATAGCATGGAGAAAACCATTGCTAAACTTCATGCCATGGCAAATGAGTATGAAAAGAAGCTTCCAAAGAAATCTGCTACCCCCCAAGTTCTCACGATCAAGGGGGAAGGGTCCAAAAAGATAAGAAACCGAAGGGAAAGGGCAAATAGGATAGAGGAAAGTTGCTACTCCTAAACCTAAGAAGACCCCTCCGACGAAAAAGGAACATCCAGCCAAGAACCAACTTTGCTATTATTGCAATGAAATGGGACATTGGAAGCGAAATTGTTCAAAGTATCTAGCTGAGTTGAAGAAGAAAAAGCAAGCTGGTTCGGCCAGTACTTCAGGTATCTTCACAATTGAATTATATTCATTTTCTAAGCGAAATTCATGGGTTTACGACACCAGGTGTGGTACTCATACCTGTAATTCTTTACAGGGGCTTAGAAGGAGAAGGAAACTGAAGTCGGGATCTTTACAACTGTTCGTGGGAAATGGCCACCGGCAGCTGTTGAACAAATTGGCGAATATCATTTGGTTTTACCTAGTGGTTTAATAATTATTTTAGACAATTGTCATTATGCACCTTCTATTACTAGAGGTGTCATTTCAGTTTCTTTGTTGAAAAACAACGGATTCGTTAATGTTTTTAATGATTATGGAATTTCAGTTTTTCTTAATAATGTTCATTATTTTAATGCTATTGCTTGTGATGGTATTTATGAAATTGAAATGCATGGTTGTGATTCGGACTCGACTTATCTTTGGCATTGTCGACTTGCTCATGTTGGCAAGAAATGCATTGAGAGACTTCAAAAGGATGGTGTCTTACAATCAAATGAAACATCATTTGATCAATGTGTCTCTTGTGTTTCGGGCAAAATGACAAGTAAATCCTTCAAAAATAAACCGGAAAAATCTAAAGAGCTACTTCGACTAATACATACGGATGTATGTGGCCCATTTAGGCATGTGTCAAGGAGAGGTGCTAGCTATTTCGTCACATTTACGGATGATTTTAGTCGTTATGGTTATGTTTATTTGATTAAGCATAAACATGAAATCTTTGAAACATTCAAGGAATTTAAAAGTGAAGTAGAAAAAATCAACTCAGTCGAACCATCAAGATTCTTCGGTCGGATCGCGGTGGTGAATACTTAAGTCAACAGGAATTATTCAACAGCTCACTCCTCCATATACTCCTCAACATAATGGTGTTTCGGAGCGGAGGAATCGAACCTTGTTGGAAATGGTCCGATATATGATGAATCATACAACTCTTCCTTTTTCATTTTGGGATTATGCCCTTGAGACTGCTGTTCGCATTCTCAATATGGTTCCAACCAAGAAGGTTGACAAGACACCTCATGAATTGTGGCATGTGAGTGTTCCCAAATTGTCTTACATAAAGGTCTGGGGATGTGAGGCACTCGTGAAACAAGATACGCCTGACAAACTTGAACCTAGATCAGTTAAGTGCATCTTTGTAGGATACCCAAAGGAAACAATGGGCTACTACTTCTACTTTCCTAAGGAAAATACTGTCAAAGTATATCGTTTTGCTGAAGTTTTTGAAGAGCAACTCATATCTCAAAAGGACAGTGGGAGGATTGTTGAACTTGATGAAAATCAAGAAGATGTGTCAACTTCTGAAAGCACTAGGGATCTTCAACTTGGGGGGGAAAATGTTCAAAGAGATAAATCTCTAGATGAATATCAAGTTGAAGATGATGCGATTCCACTTCGTAGGTCCTCAAGGACAATACGTGCTCGTGGAAGATTAAATCTTATGATTGAATCTGAAGAACACGAAGTAGGGGTTTTGAATGAACCTCCTAATTTCAAAGCTGCATTATCAGATCCGGAATCTGACAAATGGCTCGAAGCTGCGAATGTGGAAATGAAATCCATGAAATATAATCAAGTCTGGAGCTTGGTTGATCTTCCACCAATTGGTAGAACCGTTGGGTGTAAATGGATCTTCAAAAAGAAGGCTAAAATGGATGGAAATGTATACACCTATAAAGCTCGTCCTGTAGCAAAAGGTTATACTCAACTTTATGGAGTTGATTACGAGGAAACCTTTTCTCCCGTTGCGGACATTAGAGCTATTAGGACCATCTTGGCCATAGCAGCGTACTATGACTATAAGATATGGCAAATGGATGTCAAGACCGCTTTCTTGAATGGTTTTCTAGACGAGGAAGTTTATATGGTACAACCGGAAAGTTTTATCAATCCAGAACATCCCGACAAAGTATGCAAACTTCAAAAATCCATTTATGGATTGAAGCAAGCATCAAGGAGTTGGAATAAAAGGTTTGATGAGGAGATCAAAAAGTTTGGTTTTACTCAAAATCCTGATGAGCCATGAGTATATCGCAAAGCTGGTGGGAGTAATGTCACTTTCCTTGTCTTGTATGTCGATGACATATTGATAGTGGGAAATCACATTCCAATGTTGAAAGACGTTAAATCTTATCTTGGAAAGTGTTTTGCTATGAAAGACTTGGGTGAAGCGGCATTTATACTTCGAATCAAGATCTATCGAGATAGAAGTAAACGGTTGATTGGATTAAGTCAAAGTGCTTATATAGATAAAATCTTGAAGAGATTCAAGATGGAAAGTTCTAAGCGCGGGAATTTGCCTATGCAAGAGGGACTTAACTTATCTAGCAAGAATGGTGCTTCTACACCTGAAGAGGTGGAACATATGAAAAGAATTCCTTATGCTTTGGCGGTGGGTTCTATCATGTATGCGGTAAGATGCACTAGACCTGATGTTGCGTTTGCGCAAAATATAGTTAGCCGCTATCAGCAAAATCCGGGAGAGGATCATTGGACTGCTGTAAAGAACATTCTTAAGTACATGCGTGCTACTAAAGAATTGTTTTTGGTGTATGGAGGAAATCCCGATGCTGAGCTTAAGGTAACTGGATACTGTGATGCTGGGTTTCAGACTGATAAAGATGATACAAAATCTCAGTCATACACGTCTTCGTTTTAAATGGAGGTGTGCAGTAGATTGGAAGAGCAAGAAACAATCTACAGCTGCTATGTCTGCTACAAAGTCTGAGTATATAGCTGCTTCAGATGCGGCCATGGAAGCTGTATAGATCAGCAAGTTTATTTCTGGACTTGATGTGATGCCATCAAATAATACTCCAATGGATTTATATTGTGATAATTGCGGTGCAATTATCATAGCCAATGAACCTGGGGTTCAAAAAGGTGCCAGACATTACCAAAGAAGATATCACTACGTTGGTGAGCAAATCGAATCGCGTGAAATCAAACTACTTAAAGTTCAAACAGATTATAATCTAGCGGATCATTTTACAAAGGCATTGGCGAAAGGAAAGCTCAATAAGCATGCTGGAGGCGTTGGTCTTAGATATTGCTAGTTATATCATGTAAATCTGTTTTGGTATTTAGAAAATGAAATGTTAAACAATTGTTATTTGCATTAAATGAATTTTTTATATGCGTTATAAGTAATTTCATTTTATTTAATAATTGTGTCCTATATTTGCATGTTTAAATTCATGACTATTAATTGAATATTCTAAATAGTCTATTGTCGATTAATTGTATGGGAATATAGTTAAAGTAAGACAATTGTGAGAGATTGGTGAAAAAATTTAAGGGAATATTTTGAAGATGATAGGATTTCGTACCAAACTCACATGATATTCAAAATGAATATTAGACTTACCCCACACAACGAATTATCATTTTATGGATCATCGTCATTAAACGAAATTCGTGAAATGGTTACTTTATTTATCCTTTGACTTGAGATATAAGTGAGTTATGCATGTGTGGATTGCATTTTTAGATATAGTTCCTAACTGTCCTGAACAAGGTAGTAATAAAGGGCTATTTTCAGAAATGTCAAGACATGACATGGCCAGACACTTATAGTCAATATATGATTTGTTCCTTCAATTTGCAACCGAAGTATGATACAATTTGGCGCCCTCATTAATTAATTAAGATGTTTGTATGAGCATACCCAAATGAACTCAAGAAGGTGTTAGAAATCCAAAAATAGTGATAAATTGTAATTTAAGTTAGTGGACTTAATTGTTGTTTAGACATGGTGAAATGATTTCTAATGTTGAGGGGTTAGATATGACAATAAGGATAATTTGTAATATTAGAGTATAAATACCCTCAATACATTAGAAATCATAACAACAACAACCAATAAGCCTTTGATCCATTTTTACATATACAACACAGATAGATCGTCTCTCTCTCTCTCTCTAGAAAATCACAAACACTAAACACACCAAGAACACACACACTTGAACCGCCATTGTTGAGATTGAATCATTAGCAGAAATCGTGTTGTTACAGAAGGTATCAGAGCAAAACATCACTTTGATATCGATCCATAACTGTTTTTGATCTCAATTTTCATTCAAAATCAATTCAAAACCATTTCCTCAAAAACTGTCCCTGTTTCATTATAATTCTTCATTCAAATCGCATAAAATCATTAGTTTTTGTTCACCAATCGATTCCTCATAGCTCAAAATGTATTCCTGTTGAATTTTACAATCCAATTCGATCTAAATCTCTAGATTGAAATTTTTGGTTTTTGGCGCTAAAATTTGGGTTTTGATTATGTTGTGTTATAAGCTGAATTATGTTTAAAGATTTGTTGCGGACTGAAAAACAAACAGTTTGCAAGTGATTTCAAGTTCTAACTCCTTCTGAATAAAAAATTATTGAAGAATTAAAATTCATCAATGGAGTTTCTTCTTTGTGTTCTGTTGGAGAAGACGACCTCAAACGATATTCACTAGGACGATCTTCACAAGATCGTCTCAGTGTTTGATTCTTCATATTTGATACATTCTTTGTTGTGGCTTGTAGGACGATCCTCACAAGATCGTTCTAGCAAGTGTGGTTGTTGGAAAAGTGTTGTTTGTGGCTAACTGATCCATTTTGGATTGGTTTGGTCAAAAATTCAAAGTATTTTTACTTTGAAAAGATTGGCAGAAACTAAGACGATCTTGCCATGATCGTCTCAGTTACCTGACTACTAAAACGATCTTGACCAAGATCGTCTCAGTGTCTGTTGTTTGTTGAGTTGGTGTGGTTGATCATTTGAAGTTGTTGTGATTGGGAATCACACACTTCCTGGGTAACCGGTCATTATTGATTGGTTTTGCTCAAATCAAATTTATTCCAATTCAAATCAAATCTCTGTCCAAATTTTTCAAAAATACTTAGAAAAATTTTTCCAAGTCTTCCAAGACGATCTTCACAACGTCGTTTCATTTCCTTGATCAAAATTCCAAGACGATCTCTTTTTAGATCGTTTCATTTCCAAAGTTCTTTATACTTCAATTTCATTTTCAATTTCCTTTAATTCCTTTTCAGTTTCCATTTCCAAAACTCAAAATCATTTCTCAATTTCAGTTTCATTCAATACTTAGCCAAAGTTCATCAAATTTCATTCAAAACGATCTTCTTTAAATCGTCTCATTCTTCTTAAACTCAAGACGATCTTCTCTAAATCGTCTTACTCTTTTTAATCCTAAGACGATCTTCTTTGAATCGTCTCATTCTTCTTAAACTCAAGACGATTTGTTTCAAGTCATTCTTACTTTCATTCATCTAGGACGATCTCTTCTAAGACGATCTTGTCCTAAGACGCTCTTCCCAAGATCGTTTCATCTTATGAAATTTTCAACTTTCATTTCAATTCAAGTTCCAACTCAAATCTCTTTCTAATGGCTTCTCGTGAAGCTTTGGCATTAGGTTCTGACACAAGACCTCTAGTTCTCTACTGTGGTTCTTATGGACTATGGAAGAAAAGATTCATGGATTATATGGAATGTCAACCAAATGGTCACCTTCTTAAAGATTCCATCCTTAATGGACTTGCAGTTCATCGTCATCCCACCACTGGTGCAATACTCACTCTTGATCTTTTGAATGTTGAACAAAAAGATCGCACAGCTGCAGATAACAGAGCTAGATCATGCTTATACAAAGCACTGCCAGATGAAATCTATGGTTCTGTTGATTCTTATGATACAGCCAAGGAGATATGGGATGAGATGGCAAGACAAATGGAAGGATCTGACCTAACTTCAACAATTAGATTGACAAATGTGTTGACTGAGTTTGACAACTTCAGCAAATTGCCAAATGAATCTCTAGAGGCTGTCTATTGTAGATTTTGCAATGTCATAAATGAACTTAGGAAGAACAATGTCAAGAAATCATAGATGGAGTTAAACATCAAATTCATCAAAGCTCTTGGTCCTGAGTGGGAAGAGTATGGAACTCAGATTAAGCAACATCAAAATCTGGCCAAGTTCTCCATCCATAATCTTCATGAATCCTTCAAACTCAATGAACATCAAGTACTAAACAAAGCTTCATCGAACAAAATGCCAGAAGTTCTATCTTCTGATCCTTTGGCATTAATTGTTGAAAAGAAGGTTTCTGAAACTCTTAAATGGAAAATGGTAGTTGTTCTTCGTCTGATGAGGAGGGAGATGATAAGTTGGCTCCAAGAGATGGTGTTTCTGACGAATTATATCAAGCTCTTGCCGCAGTTACCAATCATTTCAAGAAAAAGTACTACAAAGCGAGGCCAACTAACAACAATCTCCGCACCTCTTCCACAAGTGCATTTCCCAAGAAGGAACACTATCATTCTAAGAATAATGGTCAAGGTGAATCAAGTGGATCCAAGCATGTGGAAAAGAAATTTGAAGGTTATGACAAACAAATTATTGAGAAGGGAAAGCTTCTGATAAAAAGTGCTACAACTGTGGTATTCCTGGTCATTTTGCAATTGATTGCACACAACCCCGCAAGAGAAACTATGAGTACTACAAGCAGAAGATGCTTTTAGCAAAGCAAGTGGAAGCTGGTCATGCATTACTAGCTGAAGATGACAAGTGGCTTTTGCTATCAGATGATAAAGATGAAGATCTTTCTGCAAATGTGTGATTCATGGCCAAGCACTGATGATGAGTACCCGAATGATGAGGTAAATCTACACTCTACTTTTTCTTTAGTCAAAGATAAAGAGTCGTTTGATTTAGCTTTATCTAACTTGACAACTCATATTACGTCTTTAGCCAACAAAAACAAGAAGTTGAAAAATAGTATCTCATTTTCTAAAAGTGAATTTTCAAAACTCTTTGAAGAACATTCGAAATTACTTTTTGATTATGATACTATTAAACAAGATTTTCAAACCTACAAAGATCAAATGTTGGTTAAAGAGTGTGAGTTGAATGCATCTCCTGATTCTAAGTTATTACATAAATGTCACAATCTTGAAAAGACCATTCATGATCTTGAAAAATCCAATCAAGATCTTGAAATTCAAAAGACCAATGAGTGGCTTCGGGCCAATGCAAGACAAATGGATGTTGATATTCTTAACAAGAAACTTTTAGAATCCAAACCTAACAATATTGAACTTGAACGAAAGATTTCTGATTTAAATCATACTTGTTTTTTGAAAGGCGTTGAGATTGAAACTCTTCAAAACCAAATAGAGGAATTTAAAAAGAATATACTTTTCTATCAAGAGAAGTTATATAAAGTCGAACAAAACCCTCTTTTGGATTTTACCACCTATTTCAACAAGTCAAATATTGACAGATCGGAACTTCTTCATGGGTTGGGATTTGAGAATATCTCTCCATTACAAAAAGCCAAAGAACAAATCGAACCCTTGTATGATGAAAAATTTCTTCGCCTTGGTATGGTACAACAGTTTATTCGTCCGCTGGATGACGATTTTGAGACTGATGAAGTTGAAAAATTACCACAAAATGATTTTTTGCTTAACTATGATGTTATTAATGCTTCAAATAACTCGAAAGAATCTTCAATTTTCAAATTGGAAGAAATAGCATCAAATTTCCAAAATCAAGAGTCAGTTGGTAATTCACCTAAATCTACTAAAATGTATGTTCCATCTACCATTTTGGAAAAACAAATAGAAGGTTTGCAACAAACGGTGAAATCTCAACAAAATGAAATTGAAAAACTTAAGTCTCAAAGTTTTAATTCGGAGGATAAATTAGTTGTTGTGGATACTAAGAAAGTTTGTATGGATGTTTCTACTCAAACTGACCTAAGTGCTTTAGTAGACCATTCCACCCAGGCTACTTGTGTTTCATCTATTGTTTCCTCCACCCAAACCTTGACTGATTCTCTTGAGTGTTCATGTCAAAATGCTGCTACTGTTATAGCTGATGATTATGTGCAATCTGATTTAACTCATGACGAACTTGCGCATAGTTTAGTTTTGATATGGTACTACTTTAGGTTCTTCACATGTGAGTCTCTTGAAGAGTTAGTTGTTCACTCTAAGCTTAGTGCTAGTATAGGTGTTGATACTTTTACTTTAATTTCTTGTGAAACCAAAGATGTATCAGTTCAAGTTGATTTCATTCCTGAGATTACCCATAGTGTGAAGTTAGAAAACAAGATTCCTGATTTTTCAAAAATCTCTCCGGTTTCACCATTCACCAAAAATGATTTTGATAAATTCATGGAGGGAGAATATGTTTTTGATTCTGAAATTGCGAAAAAGATTGAATCTACCAAAATCAAATCTGAATCAAAAGAGGAATCTCCAAAATCGTTTTCAAAAGCTCCAACTTCATATTATTCAAAGAAACGGGTTATTTCCAAACTCGTCAAGACTGAACCAAAAACTGTTACCAAACCAAGAATCAATAAGTTAAAAACAAAGTGTCCTACCTCTGAAAAGCATGTCAAAACCAAACAAGTTGAGACCATTCCCAAAATCAAATACAACAAAGAGAAACTTCTGGAAATCAACTCAAATGTTTCTTCATCTAACTCTCAATCTAGTTCATTACCTAAAGTATCTAAATCTAGCTCAATTTTACTAACTAGGGATGCTTCAAATGGTGCAACTAGGTATAGGGATAGATATGACTGGTTTTCTCATGATAAACCTAAGAAACAAGAAGTTTCTGCACCTTCAAAAGAGACTAAAAAGATAAAAGTTCTTCAAAATTCTCGTTCTAATCTTCTTAGTGTCAATCCCACAGGTGGAAAGAGCTTGATTAGTGAGTCTAAATAGGTAGCTAAGTCATTAGTACCTAAGATCACTAAAGTTGAGAAAAAGAAGAAAAGGCAAAGGAGAAAAGCGAGTAATAAGAAGAAGTTTGTTTATGATGATTCGAACAATTTATCTTTTAAGTCATCTTTGAAAACAAATGTTAATAATGCCAAGGCAATGCCTTGCGATGGTGTAAACAATGTTAATTCTCGCTCTTATTTGTATGGTTTGAATGGTGGTAGACATGTTACTTTTGATTCGTGTGTTAATATTCGTTTGTTTGATTCAAATGTGCTTGTTGATAATGTGCTTGTTAATAAGTATGTTGATTCAAAAGCATGTTTGTATGCATATCCTAAGTTATATACCCTGCTTGTCTCAACTAACCACAAAGGACCCGTCTTCAAGTGGGTACCTAAAGTTGGTTAAATTTCTTTGATTGCAGGAAATAACCATCTGTGTTTAAAACACATGACTGGCAATAAAGCATTGCTCAAGAACTTTATCGAACGATTCATGGGAACTGTTCAGTTTGGTAACAACAAGTTCGCTCCTATCTTAGGCTATGGCGACATTGAACGCAATGGAATTGTCATTAAGAAAGTTCACTATGTTGAAGGATTAAGTCATAATTTGTCCAGTGTTGGACAATTCTGTGACAACAATCTTCAAGTTCTTTTTCGACAATCTCTCTGCAAGGTTCAAACTCTAGATGGAGTTGATATTTTATGTGGCGACCGCGATGATAACCTCTTTACCGTCAATCTTGATGATAACCAACCAACCGATAATATATGTCTCATTTCAAAGGCTACTTCAAAGAATTCTTGGTTGTGGCATCTCTCACCTAAACTTTCCTACCATCAATACTTTAGTCAATAAGCATCTTGTTGAAGGCTTGCCAGACTATAAGTATGAAAGTGAGCATGTCTGTCCTTCTTGTGCCATTGGGAAGATAAAACAAGCTTCTCATAAACCGAAGAAATCTCCAAATTCTTTAGCACCTCTTCATTTGCTTCACATGGATCTTTGTGGACCAATGAAAGTTCAAAGCCGAAATGGGAAGAGATACATTTTGGTTATCATTGATGATTATTCAAGATATACTTAGGTCAAGTTTCTTGCCTCAAAAGATGAAACAACTCAAACTTTGATCGATTTCATCACTTCTACTCAAGTAAATCTTCAACTTCCAGTCTGTTACATCCGTTCGGATAATGGAACTGAATTCAAAAATGTCGTGTTTGATGAATTTTGTAAATCCAAAGGCATTACTCACCAATTCTCTGTGGTTCGTACCCCACAACAAAATGGTGTCGTTGAAAGGAGAAATTGAACGCTTGTGGAAGCTGCAAGAACCATGCTAGCTTATTCTAAGTTACCTTCCAACATGTGGGCTGAAGCTGTTGACACTGCTTGTTACACTCAGAATCGGTCCATTGTTAATCAGCGTTTTGAGAAGACTCCTTATGAGGTTGTTAACAAACGGAAACCCAACATCAACTATTTTCATATCTTTGGGTGTGTTTGTTATACTCTGAATGATCGGGAGAATCTTGGAAAGTTCGAGAAGAAAGGTGATGAAGGTTACTTTGTTGGTTATTCCAAGACATCAATTGCCTATCGAATCTACAATCGCCAAACAAATACGATTCAAGAAACAATGAATGTTTGGTTTGATGAGATGTCGGGCATGATTTTCGAGCAAGAAAGTTTGCTACCAACAAATAATGGTCCAAGTGATTCAAGTACTTTATCAAGGACTTCTTCTTTAGCATCCAAATTCAAGAAGTTTTCAGCTCCAACGAGTGATGAGTTAGACATTCTTTTTGAAGAATTCTACAATTCAAAACCGATTCATGAAGAGGAACCTCAAGTCATCATTGAACCAATTCCGAACAATGATCTAGTTCCTGACAACCTTCATGAATCATCATCAATTTCTGCTGAGCAAGTTGCTACTTCTTCAAGTAGTAGTTCTTCATCCTTTTCTAATGATTCTTCTTCTCAATCCTCTCCTGATAATTCCTCTCCAGTGAATGTTCAAGAACAACCTACCCAATTTACCCAGACTACTAATCCGATAAACACTCCAAATGTATATGTGCCTCTTGACTTCGATCATCCATCCTACGAGGAAGCTGTTCTACCAAGCTATGATTCCATCTCTCAGCAAAACTCTAGTTTTAATGATGATGATGTTGATGTCAATCAACAAGATCCTCTTCCTCATGATCGCAAATGGTCACGTATGCGAAAAGATCATCTTGTTGATAACATTATTGGAGATCCACAAGCCGGAGTAACTACTCGTACTTCAGTGAATGAGTGTCTTGTTGCACTTTCTCTTAGCAACATTGAACCCAAAACTGTTTCTGAAGCTCTTCGAGATCCAGAATGGGTTAAAGCTATGCAAGACGAACTCACTCAGTTTGAAAGACTGAAAGTATGGAGATTAGTTCCAAATCCAAGGAAAAATGAACCTATTGGCACAAAGTGGATTTTCAAGAACAAGAAGGATGAGAATGGAGTGGTAGTAAGGAACAAAGCAAAATTAGTTGCAAAGGGTTATTGCCAACAACTTGGTGTTGATTTCGATGAAACTTTTGCTCCAGTTGCAAGAATGGAAGCCATTCGGATCTTCTTAGCTTATTTCAGAAACTTCACTGTGTTTCTAATGGATGTGAAGACAGCTTTCTTGAATGGTGATCTCAAAGAAGAAGTTTACGTTGAACAACCAGAAGGTTTTGTTGATCACAAAAGACCGAATCATGTCTACAGGTTAGACAAGGCTCTCTACGGTCTTAAGCAAGCACCCCGAGCATGGTATGATTCCTTATCTACTTTCTTGATTAGAGGTGGCTTTACCAAAGGCACAATTGACCTTACCCTATATGTTGATGACATTATCTTTGGGTCAACCAGTCAAACATTTTGTCGAAACTTTTCATCTCTAATGGTTAATAATTTTGAAATGAGCATGATTGGGGAAATGAACTACTTTTTGGGTCTTCAAATCAAACAACTACCAAATGGTATTTTCATATCACAAGGTAAGTATATTCATGACATGTTGAAAAAGTTTGATATGACTACTTGTTCTTCAATTTCAACTCCAATGGCTGCTCGTACAAGTATTAATGCTGATAAAAATGGGAAACCATTTGACCAAAAGAGATATAGAAGTATGATTGGTTCATTGTTGTATCTTACAGCATCTCGCCCAGATATAATGTTTGCAACATGTATGTGTGCTAGGTATCAAGCTGCTCCTACTGATTTACATTTTCAAGCTGTGAAACGAATATTTCGTTATCTGAAGGGTACATCCAATTTAGGTCTCTGGTATCCAAGGGATACTGGATTCAATTTAACTGCCTATTCAGATGCAGATCATGCAGGTTGTAAGCTTGATCGCAAGAGCACTTTTGGTACTTTACAATTTTTGGGTGATAAAATTGTGAGTTGGTCTTCCAAGATACAAAATTGTGTGTCACTATCAACAGCTGAAGCTGAATATGTGGCTGCGGCTAGTTATTGTGCTCAAGTGTTTTGGATGAAGACTCAACTTACTGATTATGGTCTGAAATATAATCGTATTCCCATCTATTGTGACTCTCAAAGTGCCATTGCTATTGCAGTCAACTCAGTAAACCACTCTCGATCAAAGCATATTGATGTGAGATATCATTTTCTCAAAGATCATATTGAGAAAGGTGACGTCGAGCTCTACTTTGTGGGAACTGACTATCAGCTTGCAGATTTGTTCACTAAACCACTGGATGAGAAAAGGTATAACTTTCTTATCTCTAAGCTTGGCATGTTAAATCTTGAACCTTAACTTATTTTGTTCTTAATACATTCTTGAAAAACAAAATACAAAAAGTTGAAAAGACAAAAATCAAATACAAAATATAAAATTTTAAAAAATAACAAAAAGATTTTCTTAAAGTTTTATTTATTTCATAGTGGTTTACATATACTATGTGTGTAACCCGGTCTTAAAGTTTTATTTATTTCATAGTGGTTTACATATACTATGTGTGTAACCCGGTCTTAAAGTTTTATTTATTTCATAGTGGTTTACATATACTATGTATGTAACCCGGTCTTAAAGTTTTATTTATTTCATAGTGGTTTACATATACTATGTATGTAACCCGGTCTTAAAGTTTTATTTATTTCATAATGACTTGCATATACTCTGTATGCAACCCATACTTCAAAGATTTTATTTATTTCCAAAAGAATTATTTTTTTCCCGCAAAAAGATTCTTTTACTCTCAATTGTTGATATGAGAAGCAAAGGATTGAACGCCTTTGTGTACTCCTAAGTTGTCCCATTTTGAACAATTGATTGAGTCAAATTAGTGCTTAAATGTTTTATTTTGCATCCAACTTGTTGATGTAAGATGCGAAAGATCGCCTTTGTGTACTCCCTAGTATTCTTACTATGAAGATAGTTGTTTAAGCGAAAACTTTATATTTCTTGTTCACTTTTAGACTCTCAAAATTTTTCTGTATATATCACAAACAAAGATTTTACTCTTTTGATTTCACATAAAACAATTTTTGCTCTACCTTTCTATGAAAACACTTTTGATATACCTTTGCATAGATTAAGGGGAGTTTGTGATTTCAAAACATTCAAAACTTCAAATGTGTTTACAAATCATTTTCATACACACATTTGATGATTTTCGAATGACTTTTCATCATTTGAAGTTCGGTGTTTAGTTTGCACTTGAGCGATTCGTTCACTCCATGAACTTCATCATCGCCGATGAGTTCTAACCCCGGAGTTTCTACTTCTTTGTAAGGGTATCTTGAGTGATGATGGTATCGTGCAACTAGGATGGAGGGAGTAAAGTCGAAAAGTGAGAGGTTATGGTGATATGTTGTGAGAAAAGGGTTAAAAAAATTGACACCCTTCCTTAACCTTTCTCAAATCGTCGGGTAAAACACATTTATATCGGATGTCATTTGTTGATATCTTGATTAAGACTTCATGGACCCAATGAAGCGATGCACATCTTTACCTAACCACTCAAGTGTTTCTTAATAAATGCTTGTTTCATTTTTCACGGAGATTTTTCACATCTCTATTGACTCTTCATTTGGAAGATGTTGATATTGAAAAAGGGAGACATTCTGCTCCAGTCCCCGACTTCATTTGATCACTTTGTGTCTAGAGCTATCTTGATTGATCATTATTCTGATCCTTATTCATCTTTCTTAAGACACATTTGAGTCATATCTTTGTGATATTATTGCATATCTATGTGATATAGTCGAAACATTTGTAGTGATATCTTAATTGATATTCCACGATGATCAAATGGAAATCCTACCAATGCTAACATATTTTCCAACATTGAAAGTAGGTCTCATAATTACATTTTTGTAATTTTTGAGTAAACAAGAAGTCTAATAGTGACCTCGGATGTTTCCTAACAAGTCTTTAAGGATACTAGATTGTGGTTATCGAACGCCTTAGGTGACACTGACCATGATTTCTATTCTTTAAAGCAATCTTGTAGTTGAAAAGCTACCAGACCGAACTATGTTAGAAAATTGTTTTGTGCATAATTCAATGATACATAGGAAATCCGAAAAAGTCATAAATTTCTTTCGATCATTTCATTAATCCTTTTGATTTTTGAACATGTTAACGGATCGTCCTTATCCGGTCTTTCATTTCTTATCTCACAAACACAAGAACCACCATGCAAAAGGTTTCTTTTCGCATTTTATCAATCAATGTTGGCATAATGACATTGGTTCCCAACTTTGTCATTATGAGGGGGAGAAAAAGATTATGATTGATGAAAGAAAAAAGATTATTTGATGGAGTAAAGGTGGAATGAAATGAAATGTAATTGTGATTAAAGAAGTGAATTTTGCCGCCGAAATATGTTCTCTTGAAAGTTTTTTTTAAGGATGAGATTGAAAACAAGGATATTGTTCAAAGATGCTCCAAAATGCTTACACTCATGAATTGAGGGAGAGCATGATTAATTCAAAGTTTTTGTTCAAAAGTTTACTCTCCAAAGTGTTTAAGTTTGAAATGACAAAGATCAAAGCTACAAAAGTTGAAAGATTGAGTGGAAGATTCAGAACAAAGAAGTAAAACTTCGAAAGAGTCTTCATCAACACATTTCATTCAAGATCATCAAATCAAGAAGCTTCAATGCATATATCAAGGGGGAGAGTTTAAGTTTTTGATACTTCATTCCAAGAAAACAAATTTTCGTTCAAGAATCGAAGATTGAAGAACCAAAGCCGAATTTATACCTTCCGCACTTCAAAAGACAACTCTGATTCACGGTTCAACAATTTTCAAAGATTCTAGACTCATTCATTTTATTCTCTGTTCAAACAGAACATTGAAAATTTCATCATGTTTTAACTACAAGAAGTCCAAGACCAAGATTGATTCAAGTTCTCCAGAGACAATGAGAAAGCTTTGAAGAATTATTTCATCACATCAATTGTCTTCACCATTGGGCTCATCAACTTAATTCCTACAAGATAAAATAACACGTACTTCATTCATTCATTACAATATATCACTAAAGGGGAGAATGTTAGAAATCCAAAAATAGTGATAAATTTTAATTTAAGTTACACACACTTGAACCGCCATTGTTGAGATCGAATCATTAGCAGAAATCGTGTTGTTACAGAAGGTATCTTGACTAATTTGGTAATCTTGATTAATTGTATAAATGAGAAACATAATCGTTAATTTATGAAATGACATTGATCCATATTCATAATTAACAAGGGTATCTGAACAAAGAGATATTAAAGATTAAATCATTTCAAATTGGCAAAATTAAGAAATTATTCAAATTGGCGTGTTGCTAGACGCTAACCAATGTTATTACTTTTATAACATGCTCAAGTGGGAACTGTTGGAATATGATCATGTAAATTATAAACGTATGTCCGGAAATAATTTAAGCCTACGAGGTCACACAAAATGACACGGTAACTCGATATCATTAATTAGTATATTAAAGTAATATATTAATTAAATATATAATCACGAATTAATTAATTAAAGAGGAGGTGTTGGATTGAAATAAGGAAAACGAGTTGTTTCCTTATTCCACCATAGGGGGCCGAAAATTTCAAGGGTAAATCCCCTTGGGATTACTTTTCCACCAAGTTTAAAACCCTTACATAATTGCCTATAAATATATAGAGGGCTAATTCCAAGGGTTTTCACATACATTCACAATACAATCTAATTGTGAAAAACCTCTCTCTCTCTCTCTCTCTCTCTCTCTCTCTCTTTGGTCGACCGAAAACCCCCTCTCCATAGGGGTTTCGGTTTTTGGTTTTTAAGCAAGAAAAGGGTTTTTTGGGTTTAGTGCTTAAGTCGATCAAAAGGGTTAGCAACAAAGGTTTCGGTTCGTGATTCAGGTACTAGCATACAATATACGGGTGTCTAATGTGCGATCGTAGAGGGGTTTTACTTTAGACCGTTATTCCTCATAATAATAATATTAACTAATATTATTGGAAGCTTTGCTAAAAGGTACACGTTTTCAATTCTCTTCTTTGTTAGTTAATTTGATTGCATATTTGTTTCGATTCTTCCGTTGCTCTTTATTCGTGATTAGATGCATGTATCCTAACATGAACTCCAACAGCTCCAGGAAATGCTGCAACAAATTGCGTGCATCACCCTCTTAAACTCAAAGGACTAATGATAGTGTGACCCCCTAGCTAGAATGTCGTTACATCGAAATTACTAGCTAAAAACATGCATTCAATCTGCAAACTATGGACCTAACTGTTAGTTGGAATTTTCTCTTGAAACCGTCTTGCACCGATCAAGGTTATTATCAATGGCTGGCATCTTGAAATAAGCAGACTGCAGACCTCAGATTAGCTGGTAGAATGAAACATGTCTTTGGGTTTCCTCCATTGCTAGATTTTATAGACATTGGACGAGCCAAAAAAAAGTCCCCAAGTTAGACGAAGTTAGACGCAACAAGTTATATTATAAACACTTTTTTATAAAATGACGGAAAAAGTTATTCAGTAGTATATTAAAAAACATAGCAAACGTTATTTTTCAAATTATATGACATGTGAACAAAAATCAGGAATAAAGATTAAAAAGAAAATTTAATAAGATCCATATGCCATTATTTTATACTTTTAGGAGGATTATTAAGATAAACTTCAAAAATATATATCATTTTACAAATTATATTTAACACTTATACATTGTACAAATTACATTTTACACATTAATTAAAAAATTAACTATTGGAGTTTTTCTTTCTCTAGAGAGTTCTCTCTCTAGATGAGATCTGAGATTTCCACGGTCCCTTTTTCCGGCTTTGCTCCAATTAACTAGCCGTCAAGACTATTTTTTCAAGGGTAATACCCTAAGACGAAGGTCCTTAGGAAGCAGCCTCTCTACCATTAGGTAGTGGCAAGGCTGTCTGATAGTCCACAATTTGCAATACTTATATTATCTAATCTAGACAAGAAAGTAAAGAATATAAAGTAAAGAACAATAACAAGTGTGAAGTTTTGTTACAAAAATCTATGCAAGTCTAATCATATGTATCATTGATTAAACAATGAATACATGGTCGATATTACAACTTGACTTACAAGAATAAAAGAAAATACATTTTGTTAAGTTTTGACCCACTAAACTTTACCAAATACAAGAGA
The DNA here is from genome assembly GCF_010389155.1 of Erigeron canadensis. NCBI lineage: Eukaryota > Viridiplantae > Streptophyta > Magnoliopsida > Asterales > Asteraceae > Erigeron > Erigeron canadensis. Next base: position 8,882,385 of record NC_057764.1, read on the forward strand.
GAAAGAATACAATGCACACTTGTGGTCACAAACACAAAGTGTTTTTGGTGCGGCTGTGTTGCTTTATGTGATGGAGGAATTAGGGCAACACAGCGTTGCTTTGATAGTGATTGATGGTGGTTGTCGAGATTTCATTGGATTGAAGTACTTGCAACAGATGCCCTTTGTCTTCTTTACCAAACGGGTATGAGAGAGAAACCCTTTTCTTTTGATCCAATTGCATTTTTTCCATACAAATTAGATACAATTGGAAGGACCGCCATGTGACTGATGTCTTCTTTTAATTTGAATTCTTCCCGCCTTGGCTTACAATTTGGAAAGAAACCATCCACTGATTAAAAGTCACTATACTCGCTGATAGCTTGCTGATGACATACGTCAGCAACCAAGTCTGGTCAGCGAATCCCTGACTCAACAATCTCCCCTATTCGCTGAGAAGACTTGCTGAGTAAATTAGACTTAGAAAAAGTAGAAGAAAAATGTCTTATATTTCATCATTAATCATTACATGCTGACGCAACAAGCATTTATATTTAAATTACAAGACATCTAAAGGTTTGCAGCCTCTATCTCCCAAACATCCTCTTGTTTTGCAATCCTCAGCACTTGATCATCTAATCTGTGTTGTTTCAGCAGTTCTTCATCAATCTTGCTAATGAACTTTTTGTTGTTGGTGGTGCTAGCACACCTTATCCTAATGCTCATTAGAAATCCAGTCGAGGTCTTTTCAATCTCAAACAAGCGAAAGAACAACTGATCATTCTTGAAGTTGGTGTAAAATATACTAGCTGGGTTCTCTAGTACTCACCCTTCTTGAAAGAAACTTTTGGGAGGTACTGTGGTATTCAGCATGCCATCTTATAGAGATCGGAGGAAGGTCAGCTAGCGCAAACAACTTCGTTTCATACTCCCTTGCCTTTTCGAAGTATTCTTTCAGCATCTTTTGAAGAGGAGCATAGCTAGGAGCAGTCTTATCTTTGATTAGCATGTAAATTTCAAACCACTCAGAGGCACCTAGACTGGTCTTCTTGACCCATTCTATAGTAATTGGTTTGTCTGCCTCTTCTCTCAAGATTTTCAAATTTGTTTTTTCCCCCATATCATCAAGAAAGGCTTGAGCAGCAGTGATCCTTTGAGGACTTTTCCTCGATTTCATGTGCTTCATCCACTTATCTTTCTCTTCTAAGAAAGCCTTTTTCTTCTCACTCAACTGTTTATCAACTTCGACATGTTTCTGTTTATATACAACTTCAGCACCAATGGTTGTCAGAAGGATGCGGTGTTCACCATCTAATACATCTTTCTCAAGAAGAGCCAGCTCCTTGATGAATTCCAAGTTCTTTCTTTCATTTTCTTGGTTTTCTCATATTCTGTCCAGCTCTTTGATGGCTTCTTCTTGAGATTTTCCTTCAGCAGTCAAGGTTAGTATGTCAATTATCTGATGTTTGTGACTTGTTGAAGCATCTGCTTCAGAAATAGATGGTTGATCAGCTGGGTGAGAGGAGGAAGGCTTCCTAAGAGCTTCAAGTGCTTTACGTTGAATGTCAGTCATGGGCAGTATTTCCTTTGATTTGTCAGTGACCAACTCAACAGCATTGCCAGCCTCCCATGCAGCCTTAACTTCTTGGGGATCATTTGGATCTATAGTTTGATCAGCTTGCTCCCCCTGAGCAATAGCTTGGATTATATGTTGCTCCTCCTCAACACCAGTAAGGAGAACTTCTTTTTCAACTTCTTTTTCACCAGCAAGGGGTAACATCACAATGGTAGTTGATGGTTCAGGTTCATCAGCAGCTTTTTTAATTCCCCCCCCCCCATTTGGAAGTTGCATCAACAGTGATTTCTACACTTTCTGCCTTGGTGCTGTGTTGTGTCACTAGCTGGAGTAACAAATTCCTGATTTCTCATACTTCCTTCTCCAACTTGACTTGTCTCTGACAATCTTCCTCGGTAAATGAAACATGAGGTTTTAGAAGATCAACAATCTGTTTTTCTAGGGCATTGATTGCCTTGGCCTGATATTCAACTTGGGTGGCCAGGGGAGAGAAAAGATCAGTGATCCTCTTTACTTCAGTAGCAGTAGTGTTGCTGGTGGAGGCTGCCTTTTTAGCTGAGTAGTTGGAGGCGTTTGCAAGTTTGAGCAGCGAGATGGCACCAGATTTAAGGACTTGCTGATAACATTGAATGACGTTTGTCGTCTCACGAATTTTCTCTTTATCAGCTGCAATGGAGACAAATTTTATTTTAATTGTTTCGATGTTGGAGTAATTTTATTCTTGCTTGTTGTACCAGCTGGTCAAGGTATCAACTAGCTTGCCAGATTCCTTATCTTTCCATTCAATAGCAAGAGCGGCTGCTTTGGTGAGATGATTAAGTTGATGCTAGACGTGTATGTAGAATAAGAAATGCCCAAGTCTTTAGCAGGAAGGGGCGTAACTTCTTTTGGCATCGGGGAATTGCAACCAAGAACAACAAGGAAGGATGATGGCATGCCAAGAGATAGCATTGTGTTCATGGGCTGAATTAGTGGAGTTTTAGGTCTAGCCATTTGAGCCATTGGACCAACATCCTCATTAGTGACGATTGTAGTTTCAGTGACAGGAATTTCTTCAGAGATCACAATACTTTCATCTTCAATTTCCATGTCACTGGCTTCTTTCTAAACAACATGATTGTAAAAATCAAGCTTGAAGTCATCAGCTACAAAGTCCTCCAAATCCGTATAACTTTCATCACCAACATCTTCCATAACAACTGCTTCATAATCACCAGCATTTACAACGGTCACATCTACAACTACTACTCCTTCAATATTGCCAAGATTTTCATTGAAACCAACCACTTCAGGTGCATGTCTTTTTTCAACAAATAAATTTTGAGGGTTAGAAGAATGTGGTGCCTCTGTCTCATAGTGTTGTTCCACAGAGACATCATCGGCCGTAAATGGTATTGTCTCCAACATCACCTGTGATCTGGTTGCTAACAATGACTCAGAGAGTAAATAAGAAGAGGGAATGCTTTCAAGGTTTGACTCAACTCTAATGGGTTGGGGTGACCCTTGTGCTTCACCAACCTCGCCTACAGAATTTTGAGGTGGCTTATTGCTGCTCTTTTTTGTCTCGTCAGCAGCCTAATTTGAGGTTGTTGATGGGCTGGCTGAGATTCTATTATCCTTGGTATGTGAGGACGTCTTAACCTTAGTGGGTAAGCCTCTTGGTACTCTCTGTTGCTGTTTTGGCTTATTAGGGAGCTTTGGAGGTTGTTGGGAGGTTTGTAAGTCCCAACTCAACAGATGGTACTCTACTGGAAACACCTCTATGTCGATAGTAAAGTTTCTTTGCAAGACGCTCATTGAATCTGGACGAGACCAGTTATAGTGAACAGTATACCAGGTTAATCTGGAAGGTTTACTTATTAAGGTGACAAGTGTAATTAAGTAAATACAATGCAATAAAGTAAAGTACAAGTAGGTAAATTGGTGAGACAACATGTAATTTTCAAGTGTATTTTATTTATTGATTATAAACAAAATACAAGGTTGTTGCGGAACCAAGTTAATACACGAATGTAAATATCCTAACAACCTATGAAATACAATTGATCTATACTTGGAAATTCTTTTAACAATCGAAACACTTAGAGTTGTGAAGTGTTCCTTTTTGCGATTGAGAGAATATTGCACAAGTTCACCAATGAAATTACAGAATATATGTGTTTGCAAAGTTACGAAAATGTTTGTGCAAGGACCTCTATTTATAGTCGAAGGTTGAGCATTGGGATCTCAACTTCGACGTACAAATATGGTTGACAACACACAAAAGTATTAGTAAATAATTCTTTGTGTGTGTGCTAAATAAAGTAAGACAAAAGGTTACTTTATTCAACCACTCTACATCTTTCCACTTTTATCCACAGACAAGATTATTATCCGGGTAAAAGGATGTAGTGTTAAAGGTCCTCCTCATAATCAGTGTAAAGCTTTGTAAGAGCATTTATACTAAAGGATCTCCAGTTGATTTATCTAATCAGAAAGTCAACTGGGCTTCGCTGCCATTGCCTTTCTCTTTCTTCCACTTGTTGTCTTCGACTTCAACTGGAATGTCTTCAGATTGTTGTTCTTCAGATCTCAACTGGAGGAAATCATCAATTGCATAAACTGTACATTACAACTGGACTTCAAATATTTCGGGCAATTCTTCAATCTCTCTAGATGCAACTGGAGAGCTCCAGTTTTCAGCAAAACTGGACCTAACAAATTCCCCCTAATTGTCCTGAAATATTGCCAAGTATTTTAAAACTTGTTTCTATACAAGTATAAGTTTGAAATACTTGTGTTTGATAAAACCTATTAATTTTCCAAGACATTTTTATAGATCATTAAATGCCTTGGGTTCAATTTTAATTTGTTTATAGATTTTATCAGCTATCTATCTTGTGGGTTACAATCTGACAACTTGTATATACAATAATTTTACAACAGTTACAAGAAAGTAAATAAAATTACAAGTAGATAGATAGAAGGAAAACTTAAACAGATGGCCCTTTGCCAGTTTTTCTCCTCTTGGCAACAGATAAAATTGGCTGCTTATCTTCCAGATCAAACTTCAATCTTTCTTCCACATTTTCCTTGATCTTGATAAGGTTCTATAATAGATATTCCCAGCCTTTTTCAGCTTTGTTCTTGTGTTGTCTTTTCTCCAACAAGCTCAGCATCTCCACATGCCCTGAATGACCATACTGATAGACATCAGGGTTCTCAATTGTTCTTTTTGGTCCACCAAAATATTGAATCTCAACCACAATGTGTTTGACACCAGGTTTGATCGAAACCTTCACATTAGTGATCTTACCTTTATTGTGCCTTCGACGCTGTACATCAGATAATTATGTGCGAGCCTCAAGTTCATTGGTCAATTTGATCTGGCTTCATGCTCAGTGTGTAAGTAGCAGCTCGAATGTCTTCATTTGTGGGTTCAGATGGTTCTACCCAAGTCCTCAGGTTTGCATCCCTTGGCAAAACTTTTTGTATTCTTCCCTTGGACTTAGGTGGATTCAATACCTGTTTGACCACTTTCTTTACTTGTTTAGTTGTTTTGAGAATCCTTTCAGTTCGTATCTCCTTAGCCCTCTCCACTGATACGTTTAAGCATCTGGCATCGTAATCAGCTTCATCATCCTGATGATGTTTATCTAGTTCAACCTCCAGCATTTCTCTCAAGGCATTAACAATTCTTGGATCTTCTTTGATCTTCTTGTATTCCATCAGTTATATGCCAAGAAGTTGTACATCAGTGGCCTCAACAAGAATGGGAGGGAGAGTTTTCCTTGATTCAAACTAGTTAACTTTCATTTGTTTCTTTCTCTCCTTAATGACATACCCATTCTTGCTAGCTTCTGACTTTCATTTTCTAGTAACTGGAGGCAACTGATCAATGTTGCCAGTTTCTAACATTTGTACATCCGTGTCCAGCTTCAGAGATTCATCAATAACCATTGCCTTCCCTATATCATTATACCCCTATCAACCACATCATCAAACTTTTCAACAACATGCTCACCAGCATCAGTACTGGCAGCAACAACCATCTGACTAGCATCAGTACTAGTCCTAGTCCTGACCACACTCTCCTTTCCTGAACCTAAAGCTTCAACAAGAGTGCGAGGGACACGAACAGATCTTTCCCCTTGGCAGTATCTAGTCCTTGCCTTATTTCTTCAAAATCGGCATGACTGGTGGGTAAGCGACCTAGAGGCTGCCATGATTTCATGTTCTTGCACTCTTTGAAGACTCCACATATAATGCGAACTATCCTCCACAAATGATTAATTTCTTGAGATTGATTCATGACATTTCCACAAGTGGTGTATTGACTCTTTTGAATTGCTTGAAGTATTTTTAAATAATCTGGAGACAGCCCAGTTGCAACAGCTTCTCTTCTCCTTTTCCTTTCCAACTTCAGTTGTCATATTTGTTATTGCAGTAGAGTGATCAGCTACCTTGCTGGCCAGAGTGTCTAGACTGCACCTCAACCGATCAATCTCAGATGTAATGGGAGTGAGATCAACCTGGGGCGCTGCAGTCTTGGTGATCTCAGACATCACCTTTTCCAGAAATACTTGTTCTCTAGCAGCCAAGGTGTCTTCAATCTTTTGACCAACTGAAGAGGCCAACTGGTTACCAAGCTCAGTCACATCAAGACCAGGTTTTTCAAATAACAACTTCACTTGTCTTTCAAGTTCCTTCAAGTCAACCTCTGAAGATCTGACAGTTGTATTCAGCAGGTTGGTAATCGAAGATGTGACTCCAGTTTGAGTAAGTGCAAAAGCCTCCCTTAAAGATGTTGCTAGTTGATTGGAGGAATTGACTAACTCATTGAGCTTCTTGAATAACAAATCCCCATTTTGTGTAAACTTGTTAATCTCCAAATCTACAACCTTAACATTTGTCAGATGTTCCTTGTTCTATTTGGAGAGGGACTTGGTATTTTTATTAAGTGTCTTTTGAATCTCCTCCACCCTTGTAAGAAGGTTTGAGAGATCGGTTTGGAAAGACACAAACTGGCTATCTAGTGATGGAGGGGAAGGTGTCACTAGACCAGCTCTAAAGGATACAGGTAAAACTGGAGGAGGTAAGACAATTGTTGGTTCTCCAGTTGTAGTAGCACCAATTGATGGAAGAGGAGTTGTTGAAGAAAGAAGGGGAAGAGATTCATGTTGACTTTCATGCTGAGAATGCTCAGGTGTGAATGTCGGCGATGGTGGTGTAAGTATGTGCCTATTTCTAGGCACAAAGAGTGAGTTAAGTAGAGATCTGGAGGCATGTGGTGGAATTTCTTGTAGAGATGAGTAATTTGGTGAAACTAAAACTTGTGGTTTTTGGGGTTGACCAAGAACAGAAGGGAGCTGATTAAGTACAGTTGCATCAGCCATCTCCTGGTCAGATTCAATCTCAGATGAATCCGAAGACTCAAGCTGAAACTTACCCTCATTTATGCCAAGATCCATAAATGTTGGAGGTGGCTGCACAAGTTGTTCAGACTCTTGATGACCAATTTGAGTTTCCTCAATGGTTTCATCAGTTTGTGGAATTTCTTCCTGGAAAGAGGTCACTGGTGCCTCAACTACAACTGCTTTTTCCTCAGTCGTAATATCATGGGCCGAAGAGTGTGAAATCTCGACTTCTGGTGGTGACTCACCAAAAGCTTCGTTGATTTGTGCAAGAGTGTCAGAAATTTGGTTATTGACACCTTGTGCAGACATGGACTCTAATCTGGGTTGGGTTGACCCAGTTATATCTTCACCACTTCCTCCTACATAAATTGCGGAAGTGGTTGCTTGCTGTGTTCCCATTTGACTTTCCCCAGTTACCTGTTAGGAGGCAACTGGAGGGCTAGCAGGGTTAGTTTGATCAGTGGCTCGTGCTGATCTAGATCTCGGACGAGTGTTACGAGCCCTTTGGGGAACTGGAACACCTGTTGGGAGGTGTCCAGTTGGGTTAATGGAAACTGGTTCACTGGAACTGGCGGGGATAGACTGTTGTTCAGGCTCAACAACTGTCACAGTGCCAGAGGATGAACCGGTGGGTCCCTTATTGTTTTGAGGCCCGCCCAGTTGCCTTTCTGAGTCACCTGGTATTGGTACGTCAGTTTTAGTGAACGCCAGTCGCATTCTTTCAGGAATTGGAACCTCATTGTCTAAAGAGACAAGAGAATCTAAATTCCTTAGCATCGCTGGGAGAGAAAAGTCAGAGTTTGTGTTTTTATATTCTTCTCTCCTAAGGATGAGTTTAAAACAGAGAGATAGATACCCGGAGAATGGAATGCATAGTCCCCTGGTGCCTGTCAGTTTCTTCACTAGACTTCGAAAAAGGATATCGGCGAAGTCTAGTCTCAATCCGTAACATAAACAGAGTGCCATCTCTGCCTGTGACGAGTTAATCTGGTCAAGACCACCAGAACTCCCACCCATGCTCTCCACCAGATGAATCATAAAGTACTTCCAAGATGGTGTAAGTCCCTTCATGGTCATAGCGCCCTTTGTTTTAAGGACACCATTATCCAAACACTCCGTATGCCCCATCTCATAGAGTGTCTGGCGAAAGTTTATATTCTGGTGAGGGATGACTACAAAAGACTTTCCAGGTCGACAGTGTCGTTTTTGAGAGTGAAAGTGATGGAAGAATTATCGGCATTGTAGGCAGCAGTGTACCAAAACTCACAAAGATAGTCGTGATATAACTTTGTTGGATGAGCAGAAAATTGTAGGCCAATAGGGCAATCCTTCAAAAATCTTTGGACCTGCCCGATGAAAGTATTAGACCCTTGGGTTCCTTGCAAACTAGCCATCGGATTATAGGGATTTAGCTTGATAAGCGTAGTGTTGCCAGGAGCACCAGATGCCTGACAGACATCTGACGAGGGGACAAAAGCTCTTTTCAAGAGATTAATGTCACGAGATCTGGATGTTTTTGGTGCCATTTTAGTAAGATATGAAAGTGAAATTGAGAATTTAGGAATTAGGGTTCTTGATTTATGAAGCAGAGAGAAAGGAAACGATTGTGATGATTGAGAGAGTAAATGAAGGAATTTTTGTGCGAAGTAAATGAGAAAATGAATTTGGTAAGGGTATATATAGGCAATAAAATATTCCCAAAATATATACGAAAAGATATGTTAATCCCCAAAATTTCGAAACCGTTTATCAATTTGATTTTTAGAAAATTTAAAATTTAAAAACATTTAATACCTACTTGTCATGCATTTAATACAACGACGGCTAGTATTTCCACACGCCCACTACCTACAACAATCCCCATAAAAAGTGCATTCTTTTTCAACAAAAAGTCTTGACATGTCAGACACGCCAGGTGACGGTTACAACTTGATAAAAACACTCAAGTGTGATACGTGTCCCAAATATTGACTAAGTAAAACATAACGTTATGAAATCTGGTTGACCACTAGTTTAAGACAAGACCAAACTAGCACACTGGGAAGATTTTCTAGATGCCAGTTTCAACTGGAGTGGTTCTCCAGTTGCATTTTTCAAAATAAAATGAATTTTAATTGGAAAAATATTTTGAGTCTTTTCCCCTAAAAATGTGATCCATTTGATCAAGGACTGAGTGGAGAGTACATCAAGGCGTTCAATCTCCAACCAATCAAGGATCACCTGGACCATCCTCAACTGGAGGGCCTCTCCAGTTTAATAAGGATTTAACATACCCAGTTCACTGATGAGGTGTTTAAAAGTTTTCTCATCAAGAGACCTTGAAAAAACATCAGCTAACTGTTTATCAGTGGGGATGAAATGAATTTCAATGTCTCCGTTCATAACATGATCACGAATGAAGTGATACCTAATATCAATATGCTTTGTCTTCGAGTGCATCACAAGATTTTGAGAAATGGCAATTGCACTGGTGTTATCACAAAATATTGGAGTTCTTTTGTACTTGAGATCGTAATGAAGTAACTGGTTCTTGATCTAGAGAATCTGGGCACAACATATGGTTGTAGATATGTACTCTGCTTCTGCAGTGGACATAGAGACTTACGTCTGCTTCTTATCGGTCCAACTTACCAGTTTTCCTCTAAGGAAGTGACAACCACCAGTTGTTGATTTCCTATTTATCTTTGGTATAATAGGGTAGTATATACCCCCGGTAAGCATGTATTACACCAAAACAATTAAAGTTCAGGCGATATGGCTAAAATACCTTATTGACTTTACACATGATTACAATGCGTAACAACCAATTAAAAGCATGACACCTGTGCTACAAACAAACTCACAGTAGAACCTTAAAAACAAGGAATTACGAAACTAAATCTATCTAGTAATCAACCGAGATAGAGGAATTCTCCAGCACGTAAGTGCATTTTCCATATCATCTTTCTTTTTACATTGAAACTTGAGCAGCTTTAACCTCACAACTTCCACAATACTTTCAGCAACCTAAGCAATCTTTTTCTTTCTGCATGATTTGAATCTGAATAACCCATTAGATCTAACCCTGAGCCTTTGGAATACCAAAGACCAAGGCTAGGACACCCTTTCAGGTATCTAAAGATGCGCTTAACAGCATGCAAAAGTGATTCTTTTGGGTTAGCCTGAAATCTGGCACATAGACATGTTGCAAACATTATATCTGGTCGGCTGGTAGTTAAGTACATCAGTGAACCAATCATTCCACGATATTCTTTTTGGTCCACAAATTTGCCATTGGGGTCAGATTCCAAATTTAATGGTGCTGAAATTGGTGTAGTTTTCGATGGGATTGAATCATATTTGTATTTTCTTAACAAATCTCTGACATATTTTTCTTGGTTAATAAAAATACCATCCATGGTTTGTTTAATTTGTAAACCCAAGAAAAATGTTAATTCACCCATTAAACTCATCTCATATTCTTGAGACATGATTTTTGAAAACCTTTTACACATTCCATCATCAGTTGACCTAAATATAATGTCATCAACATAAATTTGTATGAATAAGATATTATGTTTTTCTTTCAAGATAAACAAGGTATTATCTATTGCACCTCTTTTAAAGCCATTTTTGAGAAGATGTTTGGTCAAAGTGTCATATCTGGCTCTTGGGGCTTGTCTAAGACTATACAAAGCTTTGTTCAGTCTATATACCCAATGTGGATGCATTTCATCAATGAAGGCTGGTGTCTGTTGAACATACACTTGTTCTTCCAAAGTTTCATTTAGGAACGCACTTTTGACATCCATCTGGAAGACTTTAAATTGCAGTGTTGAACATACACTTGTTCTTATGGCTTCAAGTCTTGCAACTGGAGCAAAAGTTTCATCAAAATCAACACCTTCTGCTTGAAAGTAACCCTTTGCAACTAATCTAGCTTTGTTTCTGACAACATTACCATCTTCATCTATCTTGTTTGTTCTTTCTTCAAACCAGGTGGACAAGGAGCTAACTCCCAAACATTATTCCTTTTGAACTGGTTGAGCTCTTCTTGCATTGCTTCAACCCAGCTTGGATCTTTCATAGCCTCGTCAGTCTTCTCTGGTTCAATCAGTGATAAGAAGGTGACGTTCAAGTATTTTTCGCTGGTGGCTCTTCTAGTCTGAACCCCACTAGTTGGATCTCCAACAATCTGTTCAATTGGATGTGCTGCAGTCCATCTAGTGTACGTATTAACTAGGTTGATGTAATACAATATCAGTGCAAGGTACCTGGGGAGCCTCTACAGTTGTAGCAACTGGTTGAGGATCAGCCCATACTACTTCAACTTCTTCATCAGAATCAATTAATTCACGATTGGCGTCATGAAATTCTTCTTTCAAAGGCATTTCTTGAAGAACTGAAGAATCTGGAGGATTATCTGGAGTAATCTGGATAAATTCAGGTTCTGATATTGGAGTGGCACGAACATCTGATCCAATCACCAGTTTCTGTGGTAAATTGAAACTGATGGATGGATAAAATAGTGTGTCACTGGTGGAATTCTTCTTGTTAACTGGTTCCAATCTTGATTGACTGGAAACATCTTCTGGAGAACTATCTGACTGATGAACTTGGTCAGTTTCTCCAAAATTTATTGTAATAACTGGAGAGATATAAAGGCTTGGTCTTTTATTAATTGCCTCATTGGATTCGTCAAATGTAACATGAATTGTTTCATGAACCTTTTGAAGTCTATAAATGTAAACCCTAAAGCCTTTTCTGATATCAAAATAACCAAGAAATACTCCTTCATCAGCTTTAGCATCAAATTTGCTAATTTGCCAAACACATGAAAATAACCAATATTTGGTTTCCTTTTTCTGAGTACTTCATAGGCAATCTTCCTATGTCTCTTGATATAAACTGACCGATTCTTGGTATGACAAGCAGTTGCCATAGCTTCAGCCCAAAAAACTGGTTAGAAGACCTGATTCAGATAACATACTTCTTGCAGCTTCAATTAACATACGATTCTTTCTCTCAACAACAGCATTTTGGTCTGGTGTGTGAGCAAAAGAGAAATTCTGAGAGATGTCAGTGTCATTGCAAAATGATTCAAGTACTTTATGTTGAAATCCTGTACCATTATCACTAGGCAACTGACACACTTTGTGAGTCTATTTGAGTTCAATTCTTTTGTTGAGAGAGATAACTTCAGCAGCTGCATCACTTTTGGATCTCAGAAACACCACCCAGCAAAATCTGGTGTATTCATCCACGACAACTAAACTGTATTTCTTGCCAGCTTTAGTTTGAACATTCACTGGACCAAATAGATCCATATGAAGCATGTGAAGAGGTTCAGTGATGCTAAGATTTGCCTAGTCTTGAAACTAACTCTCTTTTGCTTACCCATCTCACACCCCGGGCATGGCCTTTCCTTTTTGAAGGAAATCTGAGGAATCCCATTTGCCAGTTGTTTTCTGGAAAACTTGTCCATTATTGATTATACCATATCTTTCAGTTTTCCCACTTCTATCATTTCCAAAAGTCACTGCCGGTCCATCTTAGACAGTGAACTTTTCCAGCAGGGGCTTACATCCGGTCATTGTCTGGCCAGCTGTGCTGTCCAGATACCAGGTATTCTTTTTTTGATCATCCTGCACATCCACAGAAATTATTAGTTCTCCTTGGGAACCCATCTGACGATGGGTTCACCAAACTCTCCCTGTGAAGTCTCAGTTGATTTGGAGCTTGAGGCTGAATTTGGAGCTTTCTTATTATTTCCAAATTCAGGAGTAAAAACTTCTGATATAATAGGAAACTTACCCTTTTTCTTGCCAGATTTTGTTCCAGATGGAACAGTTTGTTTCTTACTTTGCTTCAAAAGGGCTTTTTCTTTAACATTTTGTTTGACAACTGGAGAGGTTGAAGTTCCCTCCAATTTTTTGATCTTGGCAGTGCAACTCTGAAACTTGTCGAGACAAAAGTTGGAGTTGTCCTTCCAATCTCAATAAAATGTTATTTTCATCAGGTAACTGAACCTTGGACTTGGGTTCAGTGGGGGTTTTAGTCTTTTGAGTCTTCGTCTCTTTTGACTTTTGAGGCATAGGCTTTTCACCAGCAGCCTTTTTAACTGGAGCTTTAGCCTTTTTGGCTCTAGTTTTTACCTCAGAGGGGGTGGTCTCAATGGATTCAGTTTTTTGGGAAGTCTCAGGTTAATCATATGGAGTTTCAACCTTGATACTTTAAGGCATGGCATGAATATCTGGAATCACAATTACCATCTACACATCCCCAGCCCCAATGGCTCTTTTTTGTGCATTGATGGTTTTAGAAAATGCATCATAAGTCTTTCCAGATGCTTTACACCAACAATTGATAACCATTAATTCCTTTTCCAGATCAGATTTCAATTTTTGGTTTTCCAATTCTAATGGCTCATTTAAAGCAACTGACTTCTTGGGAGTCAACTGGACACTTTGAAAATCATTTATCATTGGTTTCAAATTATTTAACTCAGTCAGAACTGCTTCAAAATACATCTCTCCATCAGTTCTAACAGTTTCAACAAATAATAAATCACCATTTAGTGATTCAGCTATGTCCAGTTTTGTTTCTGTGTCAGTTTCGATATCATAGTCATATACCTTCTGTAAAATGATATCAACCCATCTTCCAGAGACCACATCATCTTTTACCAGATGCTTTTGTTGCTTATCTTCTAGAGCCATGAAACAGACATCTCTAATCTCCTCTTCATCATCAGATGAGTCATCAAAGAGTTCCCATTTTTCTTCAAAATTTGCCACCAGACACTTGTTTTGTTTTTTTTCTTTCTCAATTGAAAGGAGGGCAATCTGAGCTTTCAATTTTTTATATTTATTTTTGTAAGAATCATCAGATTTTTGAAAATTAGGGACAAATGGACTAGTTTGGTTGTTCATCTGACTAGATCTGCATTCCTTCATAAAGTGACCTTTCCTACCACACTTATAGCAGGTAAGATTGGCTTTATCCAGAGAGTTGGAGCTGGAAGCATTGTTTGGGCCATTAAATCTTTTAGATTTATGCTTGAACCTGTTAAAGGTTTTAGCAATCGTGGCGACCAAATCATCATCGTCAGTTTCATCACAACCATCACTGGTTTCAGTGGTTAGACCTGAGTTCATAAAACTGTTCAACATCTCTTTCATAGAATGTGACTGGACATTCTCAGCAGATATTAAAGCAGCACAAGATTGACTAGTTAGACTAGTAACCTTTGAACTCTGAGCATGGTTTAAAGCATCCTGCTCAGCCACCAGTCTTGCAACATTATTATCTTCGGTGAATCTGAAGGCTCCATAGAGAGAAGCAAGGGTGTGACTGTGTGCAGGGTCTTACCTTGTCTTAGGACAAGGACCATATGTGCCCATTTGGATGGAAGAATATCACAAAATTTTTCAAGAAGAATATCCTTATCCTTCTCTACTCCCAAGCCTCTCAGCTGATTAAAGAGGCTAGAAAATCTGGTATAAGTACCAGTTAAACTTTCATTGGGAAGTGCAAAGAAAGATTCATACTTCTTGTTCAGGGCAACCTTTCTGGTAGACAAAGTGTCATTTCCTCCTTCAAACTAGAGAATTAATTCATCCCACATAGACTTGGCACTGGGAAATAACATAAGTGTTGGAATTAATTCTTCTGGGACAGTGCCAAGGATCATCTTTTTCAGTCTGGTGTCTAAGTCAACCAGTCTGCGATCAGATGGGTCAAGAAGAGGACTAATACCACTGGACATAGGTATCTATGGTCCATCCTTAAGGATTTCCAACATATACCTGTCAATCCCACCAAAATGCAAGAGCATTCTGGCCTTCCATGTGCCAAAAGTCTCACTGTTACCATCGAATTTGGGAAGAGGAGTATTGGAATAATGCACATGGACGTGGTTGGGAGTAGGAGTAGGAGGAGGAGGAGAAGGAGGAGGAGGAGGAGGAGGGTTATTGTTAACAACATTTTCATTATTCGGATTAATAGGAGGGATTTGACCAGTTTCGAAATTAGGACTAGAACCATCTCCACTTCCAGTAGCAGCCATCGAAGCAGATCTAGGTTATAGAATTATAAATTCAACCTTTCCGCTCTGATACCACTTGTAAGTCCCAACACAATAGATGGTACTTTACTGGAGACACCTCTATGTCGACAGTGATGTTTCTTTGCAGTACATTCACTGAATTTGGACGAGACCAGTTACAGTGAACAGCATACCAGGATAATCTGGAAGGTTTACTTATTAAGGTGACAAGTGTAAATAAGTAAATACAATGCAATAAAGTAAAGTACAAGTAGGTAAATTGGTGAGACAGCATGTAATTTTCAATTGTATTTCATTTATTGATTATAAACAAAATACAAGGTTGTTGCGGAACCAAGATAATACACGAATGTAAATATCCTAACAACCTATGAAATACAATAGATCTATACTTGGAAATTCTTTTAACAATCGAAACACTTAGAGTTGTGAAGTGTTCCTTTTTGCGATTGAGAGAATATTGCACAAGTTCACCAACGATATTGCAGAATATATGTGTTTGCAAAGTTACGAAAATGTTTGTGCAAGGACCTCTATTTATAGTCGAAGGTTGAGCATTGGGATCTCAACTTCGACGTACAAATATGGTTGACAACACACAAAAGTATTAGTAAATAATTCTTTGTGTGTGTGCTAAATAAAGTAAGACAAAAGGTTACTTTATTCAACCACTTTACATCTTTGCACTTTTATCCACAGACAAGATTATTATCCGGGTAAAAGGATGTAGTGTTAAAGGTCCTCCTCGTAATCAGTGTAAAGCTTTGTAAGAGCATTTATACTAAAGGATCTCCAGTTGATTTATCTGATCAGAAAGTCAACTAGGCTTCGCTGCCATTGCCTTTCTCTTTCTTCCACTTGTTGTCTTCGACTTCAACTGGAATTTTTTCAGATTGTTTTTCTTCAGATCTCAACTGGAGGAAATCATCAGTTGCATAAACTGTACATTACAACTGGACTTTTCTTCAATCTCTCCAGATGCCACCAACCACATGAGGTTGTGATGCTGACCCACTGGCACCCATCTTTTCATAAACAAAGAGGTAAGCAGAAAAGAATACCTGTTTCATCGCTGGAGTAAGCTCAGCATACATTATGTCAAAAAATTCAGTGTCCTAAGTAGGTTGCTTGTACACTGACTGACCTATCCTTGGAGATGAGGAAACGGTTGCACCAAAAGGTAAGTACGTTTCCTTCATCTCATGCTTGAAAATCATCAACAAAAATCGAGCAAAGGGTACTGTGCAAGACCTGTTACTGGCTTGGACCTTGCTTTTTAAGTCCTCAAAAATTACAGCTAAGTCAATAAAACGACCAGTAATGCCACTGCATATATCATTTGCACTGAAGCAGAAGTGGCTTGCTCAAATGAGCCGCTGTTCGCACTAAGACATTTAATCACATGTGCAAATAGTAACCTCCGTACTCCAGGCAAGTTTTTCTTAGTGGGATTGCTGGGTACAGGTTGTGCTGGGACTAGATTAGTTCCGTAACCATTGGAGGGCAACTACTCCTTCCATAGGTCAGTATGAACAAGATCAGCGAATGATCTTTCTTTTGTCTGAGAGGGAAGATGAAGAATGTTAGAAATCCAAAAATAGTGATACATTGTAATTTAAGTTATGGACTTACTTGTTGTTAAGTCATGTGTTGATGATTTCTAAGGTTGAGGGGCTAATTGTGATAATTAGCATAGTTGATTTGTTTGGACTATAAATAGCCCTCAATTCCTTAGAAATCATAACATTAGCATAACTCTTGACATACATTCCATATCATTACACCTGAATAACACACTCTTGATCCCAATTCTCTCTCAACACACACAAACACCAAGAACACACACACTAACCAAACACCATTGTTGATGTGAATTCGAGTGATAAAATCGTGTTGTTACATTTGGTATCAGAGCAAAACATCGTTTTGATCTCAATCCATAACTGAATTCAATCACATTTCATCAAAAATCATCTTTAATTCTGTTATTTTTCCGTTTTTGTTCGTTTTTTTTGTTCTTCACTGAAAATCAAAAAATTAACCTCTCAAATCACATAAAATCACAAATGTTTGTTCACCGTTCGATTCCTCATAGTTTATAACATAATCCTCTCGAGTTTCGTATTCTAATTCGATCTGGATCAAAAGTTCAGTTTTTGAGTTTTTTGGCGCTAAAATTTGGGATTTGATTCTGTTGTGTTATAAGCTAAATAGTGTTAATCGGATCATTGCTGAGGTGAAAACAAACTGTTTGCAAGTGGTTGCATGTTCCAATTCTCAGAAAATCAAAAGATATTGAAGTTTTAAAAATCGTCAATGAAGGTGTTCATACTCAGAGGTTGAAGACGACTGTGAGAGGCTAAACGATCTCATTTAGATCGTTTTAGTTTTTCTTTCCCTGATACATATATTTCAGTGTTGTGGCTTGTAAAACGATTCAAATTTTGATCGTTTTGACAACTGTGGTTGTAGTGTGAAGAATTGATTGTGGCTAACTAATCCTTTGGATTGGTTTTGGTCAATTCAATTTCTTGAAAATGCACAAGTTGTTGAGAAATTCTGAAAAGAAACCAAAACGATCTATTTTAGATCGTTTTAGTTTTCTTTGAAATCAGAACGATCTCTTTTAGATCGTTTCAAGTTTTACTTGAACATTCTCTGGTTTGTGTAATTCGTGAAGACTTGTGTTTGGGAATCATACTACTCTTGGGTAACTGATCTTCGTGATTGGTTTTGCTCAATTCATTTCATTCCATTTCATACCAAAACTCTGCCCAAATCATTTCAGAACTCTTAGAATCTTTCTTCTTCTGAAAATCGTTTCAAGATTAAATCATTTCATTCTTAATTCAATTTAGATCGTTTTAAATTAGATCGTTTCATTCATGCACATTGAGATCATTTCATTCCTGAACATTTAGATCGTTTCATTTTCACTTCTTCTACATCGTTTCATTTTAATTCCAAATTCAGATCGTTTCATTCTTATTTCAAATTAGATCGTTTCATTTTCATTTCCATTCAGATCGTTTCATTTCATTCCAAATTAGATCCTTTCATAGTTTCATACTTTCTTCAAAATCAATTCAATTCTCAATTCAAATCAATTTCAAATGACTACTCGTGAAGCATTGTCTCTGGGTACTGATACAAGACCACCAGTTCTTTATCGTGGTAACTATGGACTTTGGAAGAAAAGGTTCATGGATTATGTGGAACGTCAGACAAATGGTCACATGCTTAAGGACTCAATCATAAATGGACTTGCTATGCATCATCATCCTACTACCTGTACTATTTTGACTCCTGATCTTTTGAACACCGAACAAAGAGATCGTACTGCTGCTGACAACAGAGCTATGTCATGCTTGTACCAAGCACTTCCTGATGAGATCTATGGCTCAGTTGATTCTTATGACACAGCAAAGGAGATTTGGGATGAAGTTGCTAGACAAATGGAAGGTTCTGATGTAACCTCAACAATTCGACTGATAAATGTCTTAACTGAGTTTGACAATTTTCCAAAATCTCCAAGTGAATCTCTTGAGTCCGTCTACTACAGATTTTGCAATGTGATCAATGAACTGAGAAAGAACAAGGTCAAAAAAGATGAGATTGAGCTAAACATCAAGTTTATCAAAGCACTTGGTCCCGAATGGGAAGAATAAGGAACTCAAATCAAGCAACATCAAGATCTGACCAAATTCACCATTCATACTCTTTATGAATCTTTCAAGTTGAATGAGAGCAAAGTTCTAAGCAAAAATTCATTCAACAAAATGCCAGAAGTTGTATCTACTAATCTTTGGCATTGGTCGTTGAAAGAAAAGTTTCTGAGGCTCTTAAAAGACAAATGACTGTTGTTTCTTCGTCTGATGAGGAGGGAGAAGATTACTTGGCTCCAAGAGATGGTATTCCTGATGAATTCTACCAAGCTCTTGCCGCTGTGACCAAGCATTTCAAGAAAAAGTATTTCAAAGCGAGGTCAACTAACAACAATCTTCGAACTTCATCAACAAGTGCATTTCCAAAGAAGGAACAATATCATCACAAGATTTTTGAGCAAGGTGAAACAACTGTTTCCAAGAAAAGAGACAAGAAAGCAGAAACTGAGAAACAAATCATGGAGAAAGAAAAGACTTCTGACAAAAAGTGTTACAACTGTGGAATTCCTGGTCATTTTGCTGTAGATTGCAAGCTGCCTCGCAAGAAGACTTATGAATATTACAAGCAGAAGATGCTTCTGGCAAAGCAAGTTGAAGCCGGTCAAGCCTTGATTGCTGAAGATGACAAGTGGCTTTTGCTCACTGATGATGAAGATGAAGAGGTTGAGCAAAGACAAAGTGTTTGAGGCTGACAATACTGACGAGGAATATCCCGATGATGAGGTAAATCTCGACTCTACTTTTTCATCAATTAAGGATAAAGAGTCTTGTAGAATTGCATTATCAAACTTGACGAATCATTACACTTCTTTAGCCAACAAAAACAAGAAATTGAAAAATAGCATTGTATTTTCAAAAAGGGAGTACACAAAACTTCTTGAAGAAAATTCAAAACTACTTTTTGAGTATGATGCTATGAAACAAGAATTTCAAAACTATAAAGAAAAAAAGTTGGTCAAAGAATGTGAAATGAATGCGTCCCCTGACTCTAAGTTATTGGAAAAGTGTCATAATTTAGAAAAGACCATTCTTGATCTTGAAAAGGCCAATCAAGATCTTGAAATTCAAAAGACCAATGAATGGCTTCGTGCCAATGAGAGACAAATGGATGTTGATATTCTGAATAAAAAGCTTCAAGAGGCTACACCAAAAACAATTGAACTTGAAAGAAAAGTTTTTGATTTAAATCATAACTGTTTTTTAAAAGGCATTGAGATTGAAAATCTTGGAAGACAAATTGAGGAACATAAAAAGAATATACTTTTCTATCAAGAAAAGTTGTACAAAGTTGAACAAAACCCTCTTTTGGATTTCACTGCCTATTTCAATAAGTCAAAGATTGATAGATCCGAATTTCTTCTTGGGTTGGGATTTGAGAATATCACTCCATTGCAAAAAGCCAAAGACAAGATCGAACCCTTGTATGATGAAAAGTTTTTGAGACTTGGTATGGTTCAACAATTCATTCGTCAATTGGATGACGAATTTGAGACTGATGAAGTTGAGAAAATTCAAAATAATAAATTTTTGGTTAATTATGATGCAATTAATACTTCTTACGAAACGAAAAAGTCATCAATTTTTGAACTAGAAGAGATCGCATCTAATTTTCAATACCAAGAATCTGTTGTTTCACCACCTAAACCAACTAAATTGTATGTTCCATCCACATTTTTGGAAGAACAAATAGAAAGTTTACAACAAAAGGTGGAATCTCAACAAAAACTTATTAATAATATACAGTCTCAAAATTCGAATTCAAAGAATGAATCAGTTGTTGTTGATATCAAGACAGTCTGTGTAAATGTTTCTACCCAAACTGATTTTAGTCTTTTAGTAGACCAATCCACTCAGACTACTTGTGTTTCATCTACTGTTTCCTCCACCCAAACCTTGACTGATTCTTTTGAGTGTTCATGTCAAAATGCTGCTACTGTAATAGCTGATGATTATGTGCAATCTGATTTATCCTATGACGAACTTGCGCATAGTTTAGTTTTGATATGGTACTACTTTAGGTTTTTCACTTGTAAGTTTCCTGAAGAGTTAGTTGTTAACCCTAAGCTTTGTGCTAGTATAGGTGTTGATACTTCTACTCAATTTTCTTGTGAAAACAAAGATGTGTCAGTTCAAGTTGATTTCATTCCTGAAATTACCAATAGTGTGAAGTAGGAAAACAAGACTCCTGATTTTTCAAAAATCTCTCCAGTTTCACCATTCACCAAAAATGATTTTGATAAATTCATGGAGGGAGAATACGTTTTTGATTCTGAAACTGAGAAAAAGATTGAATCTACCAAAATCAATGTTTAATCAAAAGAGGAATCTCCAAAATCGTTTTTCAAAGCTCCAACTTCATATTATTCAAAGAAACGGGTTACTTCCAAACTCATCAAGACTGAAGCAAAGACTGTCACCAAACCAAGAATAAATAAGTTAAAAACAAAGTGTCCTACCCCGGAAAAGCATGTTAAAACCAAACAAGATGAGACCAATCCCAAAATCAAATACAACAAAGTGAAACTTCTGGAAATCAATTCAAATGTTTCTTCGTCTAGCTCTCATTCTAGTTCAATTTCTAAAGTGTCTAAGTCTAGCTCAGTTTTGCTAACTAGGGATACTTCAAATGGTGCAACTAGGTATAGGGATAGATATGGCTGGTTTTCTCATGATAAACCTAAGAAACAAGAAGTTTCTGCACCTTCAAAAGAGTCTAAAAAGATAAAAGTGCTTCAAAACTCTCGTTCTAATCTTCTTAGTGTCAATTCGACAGGTGGAAAGAGCTTAATTAGTGAGACTAAATGGGTAGCTAAGTCATTAGTACCTAAGTTCATTAATGTTTATAAAAAGAAGAAAAGGCGAAGAAGAAAAGCTGATAGTAAGAAGAAGCATGTTTCTGTTGAGTCAAACAATTTATCTTTTAAGTCCTTTGTGTTAAACAATGTTAATGGTGCCAAGGCTAGGCCTTGTGATGTTGTAAACAATGTTAATTTTAGTTCTCATATGCATGGTTTGAATGCTGGTAGACATGTTACTTTTGATTCGTGTGTTAATATTCGTATGTTTAATTCAAATGTACTTGTTGATAATGTGCTTGTTAATAAGTATGTTGATTTGAAAGCATGTTTGTATGCATATCCTAAGTTATACCCCATGCCTGTGTTAATTAACCACAAAGGACCCGTCTTTAAGTGGGTACCTAAAGTCGGTTAAATTTTTGATTGCAGGAAATAACCATATGTGTATGGATACTCGATTCCGGGTGTTCAAAACACATGACTGGCAATAAGTCATTGCTCAAGAATTTTGTTGAAAGATTCATGGGAACTATTCGTTTCGGAAACAACAATTTCGCTCCAATTTTAGGTTATGGAGATATTGAAAGAAACGGAATTGTCATCAAGAAAGTTCATTATGTTGAAGGCCTGAGTCATAACTTGTTCAGTGTTGGACAGTTCTGTGACAACAATCTTCAAGTTCTTTTTCGACAATCTCTGTGCAAAGTCCAAACTCTAGATGGAATTGATATCCTATGCGGGGATCGTGAAGACAATCTTTTCACAGTTAATCTTGATGATAACCAACCAACTGATAATATCTGTCTTGTTTCAAAAGCTACTTTGAAAAATTCTTGGTTGTGGCATAGAAGGCTTTCTCACTTGAATTATCAAACAATCAATGCTTTAGTCAACAAGCAACTTGTTGAAGGCTTGCCTGACTACAAATATGAGAGTGAGCATGTCTTCTCTTGTTGCGCAGTTGGGAAGATCAAGAGAACTTCTCATAAACCAAAGAAAATTTCACACACTTTCGCACCTCTTCATTTGCTTCACATGGATCTTTGTGGGCCTATGAAAGTACAAAGCAGAAACGGGAAGAGATATATTCTGGTTATCATTGATGATTATTCAAGATACACTTGGGTCAAGTTCATTGCTTCAAAAGATGAAACAACTCAAATTTTGATCGATTTCATCACTTCCACTCAAGTGAATCTTCAACTTCCTGTCCGTTATATCCGTTCGGATAACGGTACTGAGTTCAAAAATGCCATCTTCAATGAATTTTGCAAATCAAAAGGCATTACTCACCAATTCTCTGTTGTCCGAACCCCGTAACAAAATGGTGTTGTTGAAAGGAGAAACCGTACGCTGGTGGAAGCAGCAAGAACAATGCTTGCTTATTCCAAGTTACCATCAAACATGTGGGTTGAAGCTGTTGACACTGCCTGTCATACTCAAAATCGGTCCATCATCAATCAGCGTCATGAGAAGACTCCTTATGAGGTTATTAACAAACGCAAACCCAACATCAATTACTTCCATATTTTTGATGTGATGTCTGGCATGATATTTGAACAAGAAAGTTTGCTACCAACAATTAGTGATCTATGTACTTCAAGTGCTTCCTCAAGGACGTCTACCTTAGCCTCAAAATTCAAGAAATATCCAACTCCAACAAGTGAAGAGCTAGATATTCTTTTCGATGAATTCTACAACTCAAAACCGATTCAAGAAAAGGAACCTCAAGTCATCAATGAACCAATTCCGAACAATGACCCCATTCAAACAAATGAATCAGCTCCTCACAACAATCATGAATCATCTTCTTCTACAGAGCAAGAAGAATCACCTTCGAGAGATATTTATTCTCAAAAGAATGTTCAAGAACAACCTTCTCAAATCACCCAAACAACAAATCCATCAAATACTCCAAATGTGTATGTGCCACTGGATTTTGATCATCCAAATTTTGAGGAAAGAGTTCTTCCAAGTTATGATTCCATTGCTCAACAGAACTCTGGATTTAATGATGATAATGTTGACATTCATCAACAAGATCCTCTTCCTCATGACAACAAGTGGTCACGTATACGCAAAGATCATCCTACAGAACAGATCATCGGAGATCCACAAGCTGGTGTTTCTACCCGTACTACAGTCAATGAGTGTCTTGTTGCACTTTCACTGAGTAACATTGAACCCAAAACCATTTCCGAAGCTCTTTATGATTCAGAGTGGGTTAAAGCAATGCAAGATGAATTAGCTCAGTTTGAGAGACTGAAGGTATGGAGATTGGTTCCAAATCCAAGGAAAGAAGAACCAATTCGCACCAAGTGGATTTTCAAGAACAAGAAGGATGAAAATGGAGTTATAGTAAGGAACAAAGCTAGATTGGTTGCAAAGGGTTACTGCCAACAACCTAGTGTGGATTTCGACGAAACATTCGCTCCTGTTGCTAGAATGGAGGCCATTCGTATTTTCTTAGCTTATGCCGCATTCAGAAACTTCACTGTATTTCAAATGGATGTAAAGACAGCTTTCTTGAATGGAGAACTCAAAGAAGAAGTTTACGTGGAGCAACCTGAAGGTTTTGTTGATCCTAAGAAGCCAAACCATGTCTACAGGTTAGACAAGGCCCTCTATGGTTTGAAGCAGGCACCCCGAGCATGGTATGATTCCTTATCTACTTTCTTACTCAAAGGAGGCTTTACCAAAGGTACTATTGACCCTACCCTGTTTATTCGTAAGCAAGGTAAACATGTTTTACTTGTCCAAATATATGTTGATGACATTATTTTTGGGTCAACCAGTCAATCTTTTTGTCGAAATTTTTCATCTCTAATGGTCAATCATTTTGAAATGAGCATGATTGGGGAAATGAATTACTTTTTGTGTCTACAAATCAAAAAAATACCAACTGGTATTTTTATATCACAAGGTAAGTACATAAAAGATATGTTGAAAAAGTTTGAAATGACTACTTGTACTTCAATTTCAACTCCAATGGCTGCTCGTACAAACATTAATGCTAATAAAAATGGGAAACCATTTGACCAAAAGAGGTATAGAAGCATGATTGGTTTGTTGTTGTATCTTACAGCATCTTGCCCAGAAATAATGTTTGCAACATGTATGTGTGCTAGGTATCAAGCCGCTCCGACTGATTTACATTACCAAGTTGTGAAATGAATTTTTCGTTATCTGAAGGGTACACCCAATCTTGGTCTCTGGTATCCAAGGGATACTGGATTCAATTTAACTGCCTATTCAGATGCAGATCATGAAGGTTGTAAGCTTGATCGCAAGAGCACATCTGGTACTTTACAATTCTTAGGGATAATATTGTAAGTTGGTCATCCAAGAAGCAAAATTGTGTATCACTGTCAACAGCGGAAGCTGAATATGTGGCTGCTGCTAGTTGCTGTGCTCAAGTGTTATGGATGAAAACACAACTTACCGACTATGGTCTGAAATATGATTGTGTCCCTATCTATTGTGATTCACAAAGTGCCATTGCAATTGCTGTCAACTCAGTCAATCACTCACGCTCAAAGCACATTGATGTGAGATATCATTTTCTCAAAGATCATGTTGAGAAAGGTGACATCGAACTCTACTTCGTGGGAACTGACTACCAACTCGCTGATTTGTTCACAAAACCACTAGACGAAAAGAGGTTTAATTTCTTAATCTCTAAACTTGGTATGCTAAATCTTGATCCTTAATTACCTTTACCATGGAAAGAATTCTTGATTCATTTTTAAAAAATTATAAAAAAAAAATTTGAAAAACCAAAAATCAAATACAAAAATATAAAATTTTGAAAAATAACAAAAAGATTTTCTTAAATTTATTACTTCGTGGCTTATGCACACTCAGTGTATAACCCGTGCTTATTTGTGTTATTTATTTTTAAATAGCTTGCATATACTCTGTATGCAACCCAGTTTTAAAAAGAAAAATTCTTTATGTTTCAAAATTGAAATTAATTCATGTTGTTATACATATAAATTGATATAAGATAACATGGAATTGAATGCCTTTGTGTACTTCCAAGTGGTCTTATATGAATGTATATGTGTAATACAAGATGTTGATTGCAATTTTGTTACATCTGTTTCAAAAAACTCTCAATTGTTGATATGAGAAGCAAAGGATTGAACGCCTTTGTGTACTCCTGAGTTATCTCATCTTGAACAATTGATTGAGTTCACTTTTCATAAACCCTGTTTTGATTTCACACAAATCATTTTTGCTCCACCTTTTCTATGAAAATCTTTTTGATCTATCTTTGCATAGATTAAGGGGAGTTTGTGATTTCAAATCTCTTTCAAACTTCAAATGTGTTTTTAAATTTTTTTTCTCACATTTGATGATTTTTTTCAAAACATTTACTTCAAAAGAAGTTCGTTGTTTAGTTTGCACATGAGCGACTAGGTTTTTCTCAAAATTCTACTCCATGAATTTCATCATCGCCGATGAGTTCTAACCCCGGAGTATTCACTTCTTTCATTAGAAAGTGAGGATATTTTTAAGTGATGAATTCGTGCAACTAAGTTGGAGAGAGTACAGTCGAAAAGTGAGAGGTTATGGTGATAATGTTGTGAGAAAAGGGTTAAAAGAATTGATACCCTTCCTTAAAATTCTCAAATCGCCGGGTAAAACACATTTCTATCGGATGTCATTTGTTGATATCTCGATATTGAAGAAGCCTTCATGGACCCAATTAAGCGATGCACATCCTTACCTAACCACTCAAGTGTTTCTTAACAAATGCTTGTTTTACTTCTCACGGAGATTTTCTCATTTCTATTGACTCTTCATTTGGAAGACGTTGATATTGAAAACGGGTGACACTCTGCTCCAGTCCCCGACTTCATTTGATCACTTTGTGTCTAGAGCTCTCATGATTGATCATTAATTTTATCGTTATTCATTCTTTAGGACACATTTGCATGCATATCTTTGTGATATAGCCGGAACATTTGTAGTGATATCTTAATTGATATTTCACGATGATCAAATGGAAATCCTACCATTGCTAACATCATTTCCAACTTTGAACGTAGGTCTCATAATTGCATTTTTGTAATTATTGAGTTAACAAGAAGTCTATTGTGACCTTGGATTTTTTAAAAAAAAAAGTCTTTAAGGATAGTAGAACATGGTTATCGAACGCTTAGGTGACACTGACCATGGTTTACATTCTTTGAAGCATTCTTGTGGTTGGAAAGCCAAAAGACCAAACTATGTTAGAGGTTTGCTTTGTGCATTTCTCAATGATACATAGGAAATCTGATAAATGATATACATTTCTTTCGGTCATTTCATTAATCCTTTCGATTTTTGAATGCAAACGGATCATTCTTATCCGGTTTCTTTTCTCATCACCCGAACACAGAAAACACCAACACCATGATACAATGTTTATCCCAACAAGTTCAATCTTACATTTTAGTCATCCATAGGAACAATTGGGTTGGTTTATATGGTTAGATTGATGTTTTGATGGTTGATAATTCTCCATGAGCATAATGTCTAGATTTTAGTCATGATTATTTCTTTTAAACAATCAAATCAATCAATGTTTGCATAATGACATTGGTTCCCAACTTTGTCATTATGAGGGGGAGAAAATAGTATGATTTAGTATGATTGATTATTGATTAGGATAAGAAATTAGAATGATTGATAAGGACAAGGAGAAAAGTTTGTGTTTGGTTGTTTCAATTGCTCTCAGAGATACTATCATTCAGCTTCTTGTTGAAAGTTTTCAAGTTTATTTGGAGGTCTTTTATCTCAAATTTCATTTGTGACATCAACTCATCATTCTTCTTCAAAAGGTTGTTTGTCAATTTCATTTCAAACTGCAAGAGTTCCAAATTCAAATTGAAGATTATTCATCTCAAAAGAAAAGAATATACATTCAAGATTTAACAAGACATTTTTCAAAAATCGAAGAGACTGTGATTACTCATAAATTGAGGGGGAGCATGATTAAGTCATAAGAGACTTGTCAAGTCCTCATTCAAATGTTTACTCTCAAAAGTGCTTTAAATGATGTGACAAAGATCAAAGAGTCAAAGGACAAAAGATTGAAGATATAAGACAAAGAAGAAAAGCTTCAAAAAGAGTCTTCATCAAATTAAATATCTTCAAGTCATACAACAACACTTTACCTAAAGATACATTGCACATATCAAGGGGGAGAGTACATATCTCTGAAAATTCATTCCAAGATTTCAAAGAAAAGACTTCAAGATTCGAAG
Source organism: Erigeron canadensis (assembly GCF_010389155.1). Classification (NCBI taxonomy): domain Eukaryota; kingdom Viridiplantae; phylum Streptophyta; class Magnoliopsida; order Asterales; family Asteraceae; genus Erigeron; species Erigeron canadensis. The sequence goes on from NC_057764.1 coordinate 8,910,100, forward strand.
ATTGAAGAATTCAAGACAAGTTCATACCTTCCGCACCTCAAAAGACAACTCTGATTCATGATTCAACAATCTTCATAGATTCAAAACATACACACACTCATCATTCTCTGTTCTAAAAGAACATTGAGAATCAACAAATGATTTAACTTCAAGAAGTCCAAGACCTAGACAGAATCAAGTTCTCCAAAGACAATGAGAAAGCTTTGAAGACTTGTTTCCACACACCAATTGTCTTCATCACCGGGCTCATCAAATTCATTCCTACAAGACAAAACAACACGTACTTCAGACCTTACAATATATCACTAAAGGGGAGAATGTTAGAAATCCAAAAATAGTGATACATTGTAATTTAAGTTATGGACTTACTTGTTGTTAAGTCATGTGTTGACGATTTCTAAGGTTGAGGGGCTAATTGTGATAATTAGCATAGTTGATTTGTTTAGACTATAAATAGCCCTCAATTCCTTAGAAATCATAACATTAGCATAACTCTTGACATACATTCCATATCATTACACCTGAATAACACACTCTTGATCCCAATTCTCTCTCAACACATACACAAACACCAAGAACACACACACTAACCAAACACCATTGTTGATGTGAATTCGAGTGATAAAATCGTGTTGTTACAAAGAACTTTCCTTATCAGTTCCTCATTGATTGATGTAGTGTGTTCCTTCGATATGACCGTACCAACAATAGAACTGTTTCCAACGTCATAGTCATATGTCCACCAAAACTCCCTCAGAAGATGGACACATATATCTTCAGGCTCCAGGTAAAGAGCATCTTTTACTAGACATGCTTGGAGAGAATCAAGCATTTGTTGGTACTTTTATATTATAGGGTACTTCAAGAGATCCACGATAGTTATTAGATTTGATAACTAATTTATGTGGTTGGAAAGACACTTTGCTAGATGCAACAATGCCTTCAGGATCAAAAACATCAGAATGAAGATATATGGGGACCCTTTTTAGGGCATCTTGAACTTCAAGATCCTCAATAGATGTTTCAGGATCTTGATACTGTGATTGCTTTTCAAGATTTTGTTGTTCAGAAAGTAGATGTTCAGAAGATGAAGCCATTGATACAAGAAGAGAAGTACGAGGAAGAAGATGAACAGTTTGGAAGGAAATATGAAGAAGATTTAAGAAAATTTTAAAGATTTGAGAGAATTAAGGAAATACAATTGAAATGAAAGAGAATATGAGAGCATAAAAGACGAAAAGTGAAAGGATTTTGAATATATATGTGGTATGCATGTGTGCCCCATAACTTGCAAAAGTGAACCGTCACTTGTACTCTCTTTCATATGTAATAATTTGTGATACTTATATTAAATATTGAGAAATACAAAAGTGAAGACTTTCAGCTCTTCATTACTTTTATTTGTGTTTTCCCAAAGCAACAGGGATTAACAGATTTGTCAAGTCTTTAGCAGAGCCGTTTGCTACTGAACTAGATGAAGACTTTAAGCTCTTCATTGCTTTTGTGTTCAGTGAGTAAATAGTAAATTGTGTTTAAGACACAGTACTGGAACTTACTGATGAGGGTTCTGACTACCAAAGTAAGTTTTCAACTAATAGTTCAACAGACATGACAAGTCATGTTGCTAACTCACCATTCAACATTCCAAACTTACTGACCAGATACTTAAATCTGGTTTCATCTAAGGGTTTTCTGAAAGTATCAGCAAGTTGATCATCAGTGGGGATAAAGTAAATTTCAAATGACATGGTCACGAATAAAATGATACTTAATATTTATGTGTTTGGTCTTGAAATGTTGAACAGGATTGTGTGTGACAACAATTGCACTTGTATTGTCACACATTAAAGTAATCTTAGAAAATTCTAGGTCATAGTCAGCGAGTTGGTTTTTCATCCAGAGGACTTGTGCACAACAAACTCGCTGCAGATACATATTCTGCTTCAGCAATGGAGATGGACATTGTACGCTGTTTCTTACTAGACCAACTAGTCAGCTTCCCCCCCCCCCCAACAATTGACATCCACCACTGGTGCTTTTCCTATCTAACATGCAACCAACATAGTTAGAGTTAGAATATGCAACTAGGTCAAAGTTAGAGTCTTTGGGATTCCAAGGACCCAGAGAGGAAGTTCCTTTGAGGTACATCAAAATTCTCTTGACAATGAGAAGATGAGACTCCCAAGAAGAGGCTTGATATCTTGCACATCAGCAGCTGGCAAACATGATATCAGGACGACTAGCAGTGAGCAAATTATTCCTTGATAGAGAGTGGGGTTCACATGCTTATCATCAGGATCAACATGGAGATTATTGGCAGGAGACATAGGAGTGGCTTTAGGAATGACATTGGACATGTCAAACTTAGCCAGCATATTGCGAATGTACTTCTCCTGATTGATAAAGATGCCATTAGAGAGTTGGCGGATATGAAGACTGATACGTCCCACGGTGTCTCAATATACCAAAGTATTATGAGCACAAAACAGTTGTAGAGTGGGATGAATACAACTTTTCTTGAACTTTATAAATCTTTTAACCAAAGACGTTTTAAGGACTCAGATTATGTTTTGAATAAGTAAAGAACAAGAATCAATAAAACAGTAAAGCAGTAAAGTAAATAAACATTCTTGAACACAGATTGTAGTTTCCAATGTAATCCTTTATTAAGTAAGAATACTTTTACAAAGAATTACAGGGTTGCTGCGGAAACAAGATAACTTACAAATATCTATACAACCCTTTGAAATGACAAACTACAATCATTAAGTTTCTACTCATAGAATCAGCCCAAGCTGATCTTAAACAGACTAAGTTGTATATAAGAGCAAAGACAACTTGTGTGAAAGAAGATTCTCAGGAATGCCACACATGCAATTAAGGAATGAGGCTTTTATTGGCGAAAGCCCTTCTTCTCTTGGTGTCCAATTCAGCCATGTATTCTTCTTCCATTTGATGATAAAGGAATAATAAATTGTGCCTTTCATGGTACTTATGGTCCCCCATGTACAACTACACATTCTTCATCGTCCAACAAGAGTATGGACACGCATATGTAAAACCAACCACCAACCTGGATCTTAGGATTTTTCCTAGTCACGTCATTTGTCCTTATCTTTAATTCAGGTTGTTATCTTCACTTGATTGTCAGACACAGATTGGGCCATTTGTCAAGGCACCAATCTGCCTAAGTGTTTCCTAGCTGACTGCAAATCCCAAGTTGCCTTCCACTGGCTTGGTCTTTTATCCTCAATCCTCCTCTTCGACTTGAATTGAATGCTATAAACATAATGATGTGGCTTGAATAACACTAGCTTCCACAAGATTTACAGTTACAAAGTATGAAGCATGATCTGGGTCAGTTACAAATCGTAAGCTGTGTCAGCGTAGTCTGACCCAGATCAGATTATAAGAACCAAAAGATCACTAAGTGTTTATATGTCAGATTTGTCATCACCAAATTTATGTACCTTGTACAATGTGCATTAGGACTCTACAATCCCCCCCTATTTGATGATGACAAAACCCAACACATTTTCTAACTATCAGCTTACAAAGAATCAAGTAAAATAAGACTAACAACTTGTGGCCCTTTGAATCTTTTGGGTTCTTTTCAATCTGATGTGAAGTTTTAAAACAAGACAACTATAGTTTGTACAATGCAGCTTGCGTATATTGAGAAATAAACAATATTATATTACAAAATCTAAACTATTCCCCAATCATGTCTACAGTTTTTTGTTTTACTTCATATGATGGGGCAACAATTACATCTAACTTTCTATCTACTCCTTCCTGAATGAGAAACTGCTAATATCCATTACCTTCTTCACTGAAAAGATGCAGAGGAGGTACCTTTACCTTCTAATATCCATTACCTTCTTCCTGAATGAGGTACCTTTTTGAGCTCAGTAGTTCTTTGGAAGACTAGTTGCCCTCTTGTATTCATAAAATACATCCCATGTTCAGGCTCAGTGATGAACAACCCACACCTTTCATTTTGGACACCTTCAGGCAGAGATAGGTTAAGATGACTAAGTATCTTGTCAAGAGATCCAGGAGAACGTAGACCAAGGAATTATGAAGGATTTAGATTTCTGAAAAAGTCTGTATGATCACCTTCAGGTGCTTTGATCCTTTCATGAGTTTTCCTCTTCTTCTTGGGTGGCTCAACAGACTTATCATCACCAGATATATCATAGGCTTTGGGTCTTGGAAGTTCAGTGATATCCATGTTAAACTTTGCAATGATGGCAAACTTCTTCTCAATGGCTTCCAAGATTGTTTGTTGATGTGTGCCAGGCTGGCCTATTATAATATTGTGCAACTTTACTCACTCTGTGTATCCCAATTCAATTAGTTTATCAAGATCACAAGTTTCATTACTATTCTCATATCCTTCTCCTGTGATCCTAATCCATGGTACAAATTGCCCTTTTTTTCTCTTTAATTGCACTTTAGTGATCAGCTCTGGATATCTACTTGAATGAAGTCTCTCTTCTACTTTTCTTTTCTGCAGAGCTTCCCGCTGATCGTGGAGTTCTACATTGGCCTTCACATCTTTCAATTTGTGTGATGGTTTGGAGTAAACCACCACCTTTTTCTTCTTGCTTACAGCCTTTCTTTTTGATCCTACAACTGCCAATTCTTCTTCTTCTTCCTCATTCCATTTATCTTGTACAACCTTGGCCAGCTCAGGATCATATTCTACAGCAGACATTTTAACTCTTTGAAGTCTGTCTTCCATAAGCTTCTTATAGGCCATTTTGAAAGTAATGCTCAATTCTTTTGCTAGCTCCCAATCCTTTCTTCCTCAGTTAGGATTTTTACACCACTTGACCCTTCTCCATTTGACCTTTTTTTCATCATATATTGATCCAAAGTAGTGGTGTCTTCAATGGAAGAAGAATCAGTCGTAACTTCTTTAGAAACTAGGACAACTTGTCAGATGGGGAAGACTTTTCTTTTTCAACAACTTTTTCAGCTTCAGCTTCCTTCCTTATATCTCCCATTTCAACATCAGTGGTCTCCCCCTCAGTTGTATCACTCTCCTTCTCAACTTCTTCATTCTAATTTCCATCCTTTTTACTAGCAGACTCAGATTCTGGCATTTTTATCTCCTTTTTACCTTCCACATTTGAACCATATACAACCATTTTCCAATCATTGGCCTCCCCCTCAGCTCTAGCCTTCTGATGTCTTTCTTTTAATATTTCAAAATACTCTTCAATCTTCTTATCAACCTAAGCTCTGAGTCTTTCTATTTCTAATTCTTTTTCCTACTCAAGTTTAGCAGCACTCTTACCAGAACTCTTTCTCCCCCTTTTTGTCATCATCAGCAGGGAAGGAGCTTACTGGAGTAGCAAAGACTCCACTCACTTTTGAACTTATCACATCTATCTTGAAGTTATTGATACACCAGGCTCTATCACATCTTCTTGAACTCGGCTTGAGATTTGTTGGCAATTTTTTAGTTCAATGGTGACATCTCTTGTGAACTTGGTTGCACTTTTCTCAATTTGACTCAGAGTGCTCTTGTTTCTCAATTTGACTCTGGAAAAATTAGCCCGCAATCCTTAAAGTCAGGGTCATTGGGCTCATATAGAAGGAGGTGGAGGCTAAGGGAGTTTTGGTGAATTTGCTCATGAGAGTGAGTCTCATGAGTGGACTTGTCAGAAATGACAATGTGCTGGTCAGTCTGAGAAAGATTGACGTTTGGTTCAGACTGAGGGCCAGTGGGAATGTGTTGATCTAAATGTTGATCAACTCCTCCACTGGCATCTTCCATCAGATCATCCCTTGATGATGGATGGGCAAGCCCATCATCGAATCAAGAGTCACTTCCGGAGATAGTGACTATATTCTCATTGACATCGTGAGGACCACCAATGGTTCCCTTTGCTACACAAGGGGCTAGCATGACCTCCTTAAAGAAGGCCATGTAACCTATAGGATCCCTTTATCCAAGGACAGATGTAGACACAAACCCTGCATATGTAATGTTAAGTGTAGATGGATTCCCTTCAACAGAGGTGTGTTGTGTCACCAAAGTATCATCAGGGAGAATTCTTGATGCCTGTACCCCTCCTTATGATCTAGAAGAGGCATCGACAGCCTGTGGAGACTCAGAGTGTAAGAATGAAGGAGTCTGACCAGGTTGGGGAAGAGAAGCAGTGTCACCAGTGCATTCGACACTTCTCTCCTTAGGCTGGCCATCCTTATAATGGATGTGCATTGACCCTGAATCTTGTTAGATCTGGGCTGGATCCATTGTTATCCCTTTAATGATATCATCAACCTTTTGGGAGGTTGATAATGGCAATTCAGGCACAGACTCAGTATGACCTTGGGAAGAGGAGTTTCTTTTAATACCTTCACCCTGTTTGGAGGGTTAGGTAGTATCAAGTGATCCCTTTGTCTCGTCAACACTCTTTTAGGAGAGTGCAGATGGGTGTGGTGAACTCGACTTATCAGCTTGGGTGGCAGAGTCAAGTTCGGAACGTTCCTCAGCTTCCAATGGACTTTGGGGGACTTTAAGTCTTAAAATTTTTGATTGGTCAACACCTAGAAGCTGATACAGATTTCCTTTGTGATCTTTTCTTTTTAACACTGTGAGGCACTAAGTCCTCAACAATGGGTCTTTTAGAATCGATTTCTGAAGAAGTGGATGAGGGTATGGCTAGGGTGGCTGATGTTGTGGCCAACCCTTCACCCACTTTTGAACGAGAAAAAGATTGAATAGATTTAGAAGAGTCTGAGGGTTCAGAAGCATATGTACCTTGTTCCCCCTGATTGGCAGATTGAGTTTCAAACTCAGATCGCGTCGAAGAAGGGATAACTTGCTCAAGTTCTTCTTGTTCCCTCTCTCTTTGCCTGCAAAAATCAAGGTAGATCTGCATTGCTTGGGTCAGACCCTGCGTAGTTACCTTAGGACTATTGAAAATCTTGTTATTTATGGCCTTGCATTCCACAGTCTGACCAGTTGCTAGACTGAAATCATTATTAAGTATGGCCTCAATAATGAGTGCAAGAATCCTACCATAAGGTATGGTTGGACTCTTTTTATTAACTCGGCCAACTAAGTCTCTAAAAATAATTGCAGCAAAATCTATTCTGGTCATGGTGACCATTGCAAGAAAAATCTGCATCTCTAAAGCATTGGGTTGGTCAAAACTACCTGTCTTATATTTGTAAACATTTTGAAATCGTGCTTAACAAATAGTTCCAAATACCTGTTAAATGTTTCATTTTTACCACTGAAGCTAATGGACCTGTGTATCCAACATTTTGCAAAACACTTTTGGCTTCAGTGTGAGATACAACACTTTCGTAAATGTCATCTAGCATGTAAGACAGTTCAAACGCAGACCTAATCCTCTGTAAAGTAATATATACCTTTGTCTTACCATTGAGGATGGTGCCAAAGATTGCAGGATCTCCTTTCTTGTTTTGTCCCACAAAACAGTTGCCCAAAATTCACATAAAAGATCTTTGAACACAGTATTAGGTTTTTCAATTAACACCATTCCAAAAGGATCGTACCACAAAAATGCGATAATATCATCGTATCCTTCTCCCCAACAAGGAGGATGAATATTGGCATAAACGAGACTATCGATCTTGATTTTTCCAGTATCAAGATCAGTCGGGACAACCACTACCTTATCTCCCACCACATATGGTGAATGTTTGTTTACGCTTACTGGAGCTGGGTATTGGACTCTAGATTCAGAAGAAGAATTGGATTGAGAATTAGTGGAAGAAGCAGATGATGAAGCCATTGCAAAAATGAAAGGTTATGAAAAATTGATAGAGCAGTACATAGCTTTGAGAGAAGAAATTTATTTGAGAAATAAAGAGTGATTTGGGGATTAGGTTAAAGTTAAGTATATATACTTTAAATAAAACTAATTTTATTTAAAAGTAACCGTTTGAAATTGGAGAGAAAAGAATTTGATTGGTGGATGAACAAGTAGTGGAGGTACTTTTTCAGTAACTGGTAGTTGCCACTACATGGGTCACTTATCAATTAAAAGGAAAAATGGATAATAAATAAACTGAATTAAAATAATGTAAATAATAAAATCCACTGAGATATTTAATACCAAAAATAACCACGAAGCTAGGTCAGACTCAGCTTACCCTCGTTTACTTGAAAATATACCATGTATGAGAGGGTAGTCTGGGTCAGACACAGCTTACCCTGAAAATTTAGAATATTTCTAAGGGGGGTTTGCTATTACTTAGCTCATTGCCTTTTACATATTTTGCATATCTAGCTTACTTATGAGATAGTTGAACCTTGATTCATCTAATGACTTTGTAAAAAAGTCAGCAAGCTGATTATCTGTTGGAGTAAAGTGGAGTTCAACATCTTCTTTCATCACATGATCTTTAATGAAATGATATCTTATATCAATGTGCTTGGTCCTTGAGTGAAGTACACGACTCGGACATCCACTACTAGTAGTAGTATTCTGTGAATATCCCTGTCGTTTGGGGGTCTTAGATTTATTGTTATGTGTAACACCCCAACTAAGGCGGAACAATGAGATGTACAGAAAGTCGAGTATTCAAAACAAAGGATTATAAATAACATTCACCATAGCTTTATTTGAAGTACAAATGCGTCCACCATACTTGGATATTAAGTCCACGAACCAAATAACAGGCACATGAAATAGTAAACTACAATGATCAAGACGGATTCCATTACCTATCACAAGGTTTGATCTTTGACTCCAAAGTGCAATGCAAATAATCATGAAGCATATAAATCCTCAATGCGTAAGCTTATTTCCTGAAAAGTATGAAGAAAAAGTGTAAACTACGAAAACGTAGTTGGTGAGTGCATAGGTTTTTATATAAATCTTGGTACATCACCGTTTTAATACTTAGAAAACCGATTACTATTACATTTCGAAATATCCAAACCATATGACCGACAAAATTTTCATATCATGTTATCAAGTTTCCAAATACCATAATGTCATATCAAGACATGGAAAAATCCATAGCAAAATTTCAGGTTCTCATTTGTCAAATCATCATGAGATAAAAAGTATATAAATCGATTAATCGTATATCATACCAAAATCATTCGGTTACCAAAATCATTTCAATATCACCAATTTCAACGTCTTTCAAGATATCATATGAGGGACGATACCCAATCCGTATGTTCAAACAATTTCCAATTATCAACAATATTAATATCAATTTCACTTAGCCACAAGGGCATAATTCAATATCAATTTCATTTAGCCACAAAGGCATGATTTACATAATTTTGATGAGTAAATGCTCGAGCCACTACTACTACCATTTTATCTAGTCCAACAATATATATAATTCATTTCATGGCACAAGCTGTCAATCAAATGCCGTATTAATAATAATAGGGTCGTGCCATGGAGACGACCATTTAAATATAAGGTAGCTAGAACACCGCGTGGTCGGACTGGGAATGATGGTCGTCACAAAGGCAACCAAACATTCCACCGTTACACGTTGGGTGGGGGGACTAACTACAGGCCTCCACTTTCGGAGTAAATAGTAGTGTACCGAAAGAAAACGGGTTGACAGAACTCAAGCTCATCATAAAACATTTATCACATTGAACATACGCAACAATTTGATTTCATAATCATATTATCAAGAATCATTTCATATATATGTATATAAAAGCAAATTTCATTTATATATCATGCTTTTCACCCCGATAGTTAAACACATAAAATAGTTTGAAAGGGGGCTATGACTCACCTTGATATGCCGCATATTATATTCACTTATCCAAAATGGGTACTTCCCATCAATCGCTCCATCATACATCCGTCACGTTTCTCAATCACATTTCAAAGCCAAGACTATCCCTACGATAGGACTATTACACGTAAGTTCCTATCTTAAGCCATTACTCAGAAATGACACTTTTATTATGTTGCTATTAATTGTGGGATCCAAGTATATTACTAACATTCGCATCGTTTTGGTTGTAGAGATTGATGGTGTAAAAGGTTACTTTAATTACATGCGTAGTTATAAGTTGTTAGATTTTTGGTAACTTGGCTTCATTTGTGGTTTCACTTGGCATCTTAGGTTATCATATAGAAATGTCATATTAAGTTATATTATCCTTATTCATCATTTGTTGTGTAACCGATTTTAGCGCGAATTAGCATTTGTGATATCAATATATAGCTTGGTTAACATAATTACTTATGCCTATCACACTTAATTATCTTTGTTTTATTTTGATTACACTTATCTCATGAAATTAGTTTAAGTGTTATGGGCCATTATCAATTGGGCCAAAATGTGATGGGTTTTTAAGTGACTTGGGCTTAATTTAGTTATTGGGCTTAATCTTATTTGGGTTATGTGCTTAATGGGTTATATTGGTTATTGGACTATATGGTTTGTTGGGCCAAGTGGGCCTACTGATTTATGGTTCTATGGGTTTAGTATTTGGGCCGGGTTAGCCCATTATGGTCTTTAGTGCATCTTTTAGCCCATTACACTACTGATTAGCTTCTTTCAAAATTTTCTGTTTTTACTTCACATATTTATGAAATGTTGGCTACTATTTTGGGGTCAAGCCGAATTATTTGGACCTTCATGAATTTTACACAGTGACTTATATGTATCTAGCATTTTTGTGAATTTTTGGTGAATTTTTAGATGATGTTTGGTGTCCTTAAAAATTATCCAAACACAAACTGTCTCGAATGGGCACTACTTGCGACATCAGAAGTTTTATAAAAGTTCTTGATGTTCTGATTGTTAGAAAAATCCCATGATTTTATTTTAAATTCACGACACATTGAAATTACTTTCCACCAAGTATGACCTCTTGGAACCTTATGGATTAGGAGATAAAATTGTTAAAGTTTATAAAATATTTAGACAAAATAACAGTTTGACCAGTTTCAGTAGAAAAATCATATCTTTCGTTTGGTTCAGTATTTTTGAAAATACCCTCACATGCCCAGTTTTCCCGTTCAAAGACAGAAGATGGATTCTGTCAGCTTACTTTGTTTGCCCAATGCATGCCTTTACTTTATGGCTTCACCCAATACTTATTTTGGCAAACCCAATACATTTTGTTCATCCTATTTCATCTCTTAATCTTTCATTAGTGTTTTCCCCAGATTTTATTTCATATTTTGTGGACAAATCATGTGATGAAAGTGATGAATTTATATTTGTGTTCTTGTGATTTCGGTTAGTGATTTTTATGCATAGTTTTGTCTTGAATTCTTATAAAATCCTTATTTCTTGTACTAACTTCATAAATCCCAGATTATTAACATGTATTTTAACATTCATATATACATAAACTCATCAATCAAAAGATCCATCTCAAATCCCAAATCAAAATAGACCAAAAATAATTCAAATCTTATCATGCATACCCTAAATCCATTATTATCTCTTGCATTCATAATTATTTCTTCTAGATCAATCTTTTAAATATGCATGCATGTGAAGATCTATGTATATTTTGTGATAAAATGAATGATAAAGAATGTGATAATCAAAAGAGTTCAAGTTGTCAACCTTTGAAGATGAAAAGAACAAGATTGAGGGTGTTGTTGGGTCTCCATTCCATGGCTGTTCTTGAGGTGTTTCATCGCTGAAAGAAGCTTGAGAAGAAGGGAAAATAAGCTACAAAATGAAGGAAAATATGAAGAACAAATAAAGGAACATGTTGGCTACCATTTGATGGTCAAGAATCAAAAGAAAAGAAGAAGATTGGAGATGTTTTCCTCCTGTTTTTACTGCTGTCCGATCAGCCTCTTTGGGGGCTGATTTCGTGATCTTGTTGCCTCCAAATCAACTCCATGCTTACACCATACATGACTCTAGTTGTTAGATGATCAAAGGAACTTATTATTACATTAGATTAGTTAGATTCAAGCTCCATTTTGCCTTGGTGAAACTGAAATGAAGAAGAAAGAGTGCAGAATTTTTGAGAGAGTTGGAGAGAGTGTAGTTGCATGTGTATGTGTTGGTTTGAGAGAAAACTCAGAAAATGAGAGGGGGAGGGGGCATACCCACGTGATGGAAGAGGAGAAAAGGAGTTGGGGGAGTGCTAATTGGTCTAGTTGAGTGGTGGCTTGAAGCCCATTGGCTAGGCAAGGTATGTGTTGTGTGAATTTGAATTTTTAGGGTGTATATGGTTGTATTTTGGTCTAGATTCATGTATGAATACATGTGTATGTATAAATATATATGTGTGTAGTGTAATTATTTAAATCAGTTAGTTGTTTAAAGTGTAAGTATTATTTAGTATAGGTTCATGTATGAGGGTTTATTTACTAGTTATTTTGTAATTTAGGACATGATTGTATGCATATATGTGTATATATAATTTTTGTGTTACAACTTGTTATTTAGTTCTTGGTTTATAAACTTGTATTTATTTTACACTTATATAGATATACTTATTATTGTTCAAGCACTTTTATGTACCTCATAGTTTTATAAATATACTTTTAAGATGATCATTGTATTTTATGTTCAAATGTACTTTAATTAACTTGGTGTTTGAATTGTTGGATATTCATAAGAAATTTTTGGTTGTTATCTCATCTTGTGAGTCTTGCATAGTTATTTTTATGATTTACTCTTTGAGATTAAAATTTTGGTTCGTTAACATTTCATGAAGTTCAATTAGAACTAATTATACTATGAGATTTTCTTGGATGCCTATAGTTTTTGTTTATGGCATTTCTAAGGCAACTCGTCATCTATGGTATTTCATCGAACTAGAGGGCAAATATCACTATGCCTTCAATATCTAGAAGGTTAATTCTCTTAATAAACCTCTAGGGATAGATACCTAGATAAATATAAGTAAGTTGTCTTAGTCGGAAATTGAGGGTTGTTACATTATGAGTAACAATATCCGAGTCACTAGATGCACCCTTATCTGGACATCTTCTTTTCCTATTTGGACAACAACTGTATACGTGACCTACTTCATAACAATGAAAGCATGATCTACTTGCCCTCAATTTTGGATTGTTTGAGATTTTTATAGGACGGGTGTTATCACCGAAAACTGGGGTTTTTGAAGCAGTAACACCATAGTCTTGAAGTTGATACTCCATCCATAGAACTTGAGAGTACCAGCTTCCTGCAGCAACATACCCAGCTTCTGCAGTAGAGATTGAAACTGAATGCTGGTTCTTACTGGACCAGCTTACAAGTCTATTGCCAAGCAATTGACAAGCTCCTGAAGTACTTTTTCTGTCAATCTTGCAGCCTGCAAAGTCAGAATCTGAATAACCAATTAGATCAAATCCTGAGTCTTTGAGATACCAAATACCCAGATTGGGACTACCTTTAAGGTACCTAAAGATTCTTTTCACAGCTTTAAGATGTGATTCCTTAGGACTAGCTTGATATCTTCCTTAAAGAGATGCAGCAAACATGATATCTGGTCTAATAGCAGTCAAGTAAAGTAATGAAGCTATCATACCCCTATAAGTTGTGGTGTCAACAGATTTGCCATTTTTATCCTCACCCAGTTTATCACCACTTCCCATAGGAGTTTTCATAGGAGACCAATCACTAAAACCAAATTTGTTTAAGAGGTCTTTGACATATTTTCCTTGGTTTATGAAAATTCCATTTGTAGTCTATTTGACTTGCAAACCCATAAAATAGTTAAGTTCTCCCATTATGCTCATTTCATACTTTTTAGACATTAATTCAGAATACTTTTTGCAAAGTCTTTCACTACTAGAACCAAATATAATGTCATCTACATATATTTGCACAAGTAGGATATCACCATTATACTTTCTAACAAACAAAGTCTTGTCAATGTTACCTCTTTTGAACTTGTTTGCAAGTAAAAACTTGGACAAAGTATCATACCATGCCCTTAGAGCTTGTTTCAAGCCATAGAGAGCTTTGTCAAGCTTGAATACATGGTCAGGAAACTTTGAACTTTCAAAACATGGAGGTTGTTCAACATATACTTCTTCTTCCAGTTTCCCATTCAAAAATGCACTCTTCATATCCATGTGAAAGATCATTCTAATTGCCTCTAGTCTTGCACTGGTGCAACAGTCTCATCATAATCAATTCCATCCTCTTGTCTGTAAGCAAGAGCAACCAATCTTTCTTTGTTACTGGTCACAACTCCCCTTTCATCCATTTTATTTTTGTAGAGCCACTTGGTGCCAATCACAATTTTGTGATATGGTCATAGAACAAGTTCCCTGACCTTGTTTTTTTCAAACTGTGTGAGTTCATCTTGCATAGCATTTACCCAAGATGGATCTGCCAGAGCTTCTTCAACATCAGTTGGTTCCATTTTACTGACAAAATTGACAAACGTGCAGAAATTTCCAGTTGCCTTTCTCATTGTCTTTACACCAGAAAGTGGATCGCCAATGATTTGATTAATAGGATGACTTCTTGTCCATTTGGTACCATGAGTTGAATTGTTTGCATTAGGAACTTCAGGCTGATTCAGATTGAAAGATTCAACATGATCATCTTGAATGATAGACTGATCAGCATGAACAAGGTCAGCTTGAACTGGAACAAGATTTTCTTAAGGAGTAGGAACAAGTTGCTTATTTTCAAATATTCGAATACCTTCTTCTTCTTCAATGAGTTGCTCCCCTTGAGTTTGAGCATTATCAGCTCCAACTGGAGCATTAGTTGGAGGCTCATTCTCAGGTACTGTATGCCAGTTCTTCAAAGTTGAAATCTTCATCTTCAAGAGGAGAGCAATTTGGCTTAGAACAACATTCATCAATGCTTACATTTACAGATTTTTCAATCGTTTTGGTTCTTTTGTTGTAAACTCTATAGGCTTTCATCATTGTTGCATATCCAAGTAGGATACCTTCATCTGCTTTCTCATCAAACTTTCCAAGATAGTCTTTCTGATTCAGACTCTAACAAGGACTTCCAAACATTCTTAGGAAACCAATTTCAGGTTTTCTCCCCCTAAGAAGTTCATATGCAGTCTTCTGATGTCTTTTCACAATTAGGGATCTCTTCTGGGTAAAGCAAGTTGTGTGTACTGCTTCAGCCCAGAAATGAGAATTGACATTCTTTAGAGCCATCATGGATCTGGAAGCTTCAATAAGAGTTCTATTTCTTCTTTCTGCAACACCATTCTGTTGAGCAGTTCTGCAGCTGAGTAGACTTGTGAAATTCCCTTTTCACTGCAGAATCAATTAAGAGTGATACTCTTGAATTGAGTACCATTGTCACTTCTTAACTGCATAATAGGCCTTTTGTAACGAATTTCAGCTTGCTTGATGAAATGAATTATGCTATCAGCAGCTTCACTCTGATTAGTTTCATTTTGGGGACCAGAACCATTCTCACCTTCAGCAGACATCTTAGCAGAGCTAGGTTATAGAATTGATACAATTCAACCTGCCTGCTCTGATACCACTTGTAAGTCCCAACTACGAATAGATGAGTGCTGAAGACACCTCTATGTCAATGGTGAGTGTGCTTTGCAACACTTTCACTTAACCTGGATGTGACCAGTTTAGAATGAACAACCAGGTTAACTGGAGTTAGACTTATTAAGGTGACAAGTCGAATAAGGAAATACAATGCAATAATGTAAAGTATAAGTAAAGTAAATTGGTGAGACAATATGTAATTTTTCAAGTGTATTTTATTTATTGATTGTTAAATAAAATACAAGGTTGTTGCGGAACCAAGATAATACATGAATGTAAATATCCTAACAACCTATGAAATACAATTGATCTATACTTGGAAATTCTCTTAACAATCGAAACACTTAGAAAGGTGAAATGTTCCTTTTTGCGATTGAGAGAATATTGCACAAGTTCACCATCAATAGTGCAGAATGTATGTGTTTGCAAAGTTGTTGAAATGCTTGGGCAAGGACCTCTATTTATAGTCGAAGGTTGAGCATTGGGATCTCAACTTCGACGTTCAAATATGTTTGACAGCACACAAAAGTATTAGTAAATAATTCTTTATGTGTGTGCTAAATAAAGTATGACAAAAGGTTACTTTATTCAACCACTCTACATCTTTGCACTTTTATCGATAGACAAGATTATTATCCGGGTAAAAGGATGTAGTGTAAAAGGTCCTCCTTGTAATCAGTGTAAAGCTTTGTAAAGGCATTTACACTGGAGGATCTCCAGTTGATTAATCTGGTAGAAAGTCAACTGGCTTTGCTGCCATTGCCTTTCTCTTTCTTCCACTTGTTGTCTTTGACTTCAACTGAAATGTCTTCAGATTGTTGTTCTTCAGATCTCAACTGGAGGAAGTCGTCAGTTGCATAAACTGTACATTGCAACTGGACTTCAAATATTTCGGACAATTCTTCATGCTCTCCAGATGCAATTGGAGAGATCCAGTTTTCCCTAAAACTGGACCTAACAAATTCCCCCTAATTGTCCTGAAATATTGCCAAGTATTTTCAAACTTGTTTCTATACAAGTATTTTCAACTGGAGAGATCCAGTTTTCAGATGCAACTGGAGAGATCTTATCAGTTATGTAACTTGTGGATTACAACATGGCAACTTGTATATACATAATTTTACAATGAAGTTACAAGAAGGTAAACAAAATTACAAGCAGATAGATAGAAGGAAAACTTATACAGATGGCCCTTCGCCAGTTTTCCTTCTCTTGGCAACAGATGAAATTGGCTGTTTGTCTTCCAGATCAAGGCCCAAACTTTCTTCAATATTTTCTTTGAACTTGATCAGGTTTTGCAATACATATTCCCAGCCTTTTTCTGCCTTGTTCTTGTGTTGCCTTTTCTCCAACAAATTCAACATCTTTACATGCTCTGAATGACCATACTGATAGACATCAGGGTTGTCAGTTGTTCTTTTGGGTCCACCAAAGTATTGAATCTCAACCACAAAATGTTTGGCACCAGGTTTGATCGAAACCTTCACATCAGTGATCTTACCTTTATTGTGCCTTCGACGCTTTACATTAGATAAGTATTTGTGAGCCTCTGATTCATTTGTCAGTTTTATCTTGCTCGTGCTTAGTTTGTGAGTAGCAGCTCGAATGTCATCACTTGTGGGTTCAGATGGTTCTACCCAAGTCCTCAGGTTTGCATCCCTTGACAAAGCTTTTTATTTTCTTCCCTTGGACTTAGGTGGAGTTAATACTTGTTTGACCACTCTTCACTTGTTCAATGCGTTTGAGAATCCCTTCTGACCTTATCTCTTTTGCCTTCTCCACTGATACATTCAAACACTTGGCTTGGTAGTGTTTGTCCAGTTCTACTTCCAGCATTTCCTTCAGGGCATTGACAATCCTTGGATCTTCTTTTATTTTCTTGTACTCCAACAGTTGCAAGCCAAGGAGTTGTGCGTCAGTTACATCAACAAGAATGGGTGGAAGAGTTTTACTTGATTCAAACTTATTGACCTTCAATTGTTTCTTCCTCTCCTTGACCAGATACCCAACCCTTGCTAATTTCTGACTCTCACTTTCAGTAACTGGAGGCAATTGGTCAACATTGCCAGTTTCCAACATAGGTGCATCAGTGGCCAGCTTCTCAGAGTCATCAGTTGCAATGGCCTTTCCCTTGTCCACATTCCCCCTTACATCAACATCATCAAATTTTTCAATCATCTGGCCACCAGCTTCAGTACTGGCAGCAAC